>NC_090937.1:1229115338-1229417283 GCF_040938575.1 Ambystoma mexicanum
CAAGTCAAAATTCAATCCAGTGACAAACCTGGGAAATAACATAGAGGCATTTCAGTGCTTAGTAATTGAAGATCTAAAAAAACTCATAAGAAAGGGACAGAAAAGGATATGGAATGACAATTTATCATTCAGTGACAGACAGGCATTACAAGAGTTGCACGAACTGAAAAATTGCATCATTAAGCCCTCGGACAAGGGGCGTAATATAGTCTTACAAAATAGGAATGACTATATTAAAGAAGCTTACAAGCAATTGAATGACAGCAAATGCTACAAGAAAATCGACCAGAATCCCATTAAAGAACTTGAAAGCAAAATCAATATGCTACTTGCAGAATGGGAAGCTAAGGGCCTACTGTCAGAAGAAAGCCGAAAATTTCTAACTGTCACTAACTCAATTACACCCACCATATACTTCCTTCCCAAGGTACATAAAAACATGAAGAAACCCCCAGGAAGACCCATTGTCTGCTTGATAGGTTCTGCATTGGAAAACATGTCGAAATACATAGATGAAGTTCTCTTTCCATTTGTGTTAACATTACCATCTTACCTAAGAGATACGACAGATTTCCTATCAAAAATAGAAGACATTCCCTGGGAGAAAGAATATCTACTTGCCAGTATGGATGTGGTTTCACTATATACATCGATTGGCCATGAATATGGGAAACAGGCTTGTCAACATTTTCTACAGACCCGATCCCTTAATTATCTGGAACATTCACAAATGGTACTCTCAATGATAGACTTATGTCTGACGAACAACATTTTTCTCTTCAATAACGAATATTTTAAACAACTGCAAGGAACTGCCATGGGCACCACATTTGCGCCATCCTATGCCAATTTAACCATGGGTGCATGGGAAGAACGAGATGTTTGGACAGAAACAAACCTTGAGGATACCAACAATATCATTCTTTGGTTGAGATATATCGATGACCTCTTCATCATATGGAAAGGAACCGAACAAGGATGGACAGACTTCGTTAACCGACTCAATTCTAATAATAACAATCTCCGATTCACAGAAACACATAGTCGCACTTTGATTACTTTCCTGGATGTCAACGTAAGGATAGTAAACAACAAAATAACCAGCGAACTACACAGAAAAATCACAGGGACAAATGCCCCTCTCCACGCACATAGTGGACATCCGAAAAATTTGATATGGAGCGTCCCTTACGGAGAGTTTATTCGGTTACGAAGAAACAATAGCAGTTTGGAATCCTATGATACAGAGATTAGAATAACCGCCCAAGCCTTCGCCAGACAAAGGTACCCTAAAAGAGTGGTTGAAAGGGCATACCTCAAAGCAAGAGTAAAGGAACGTTCTACTCTCCTAACAGGAATAGGAGACAATGAGAGAAGGAACATGGAGAAGGACAATACTCGATTAATTTTAACATTTGATACTCAAGCACCAAAAATCAGGCGTATTTTAACCAATCACTGGAGAATCCTTATGGCAGATCAAGATCTCAACAGAACCCTCCGAAATCGCCCACAGATAACCTTTAGAAAAAACCGATCAATAAGAGATACCTTGGTGAAAAGTTACATGACCCAGGAAAATGAGACTAACGAGAGAAATTGGTTATCTAGCAACAAAAAAGAGGGCTTTTTCAAATGCACCCACTGTAACATTTGCAAATATGCCAAACCCATGAGCTCTTTCAAACATCCCATCACCGATCAAATTGTCAACATATTGGGGAAAATTACCTGCGAAACGGAATACGTTGTCTATGTGCTGACCTGTGCGTGTAACAAGTGGTACATAGGAAGCACCAAATGTAAATTAAAGACACGGATACAACAGCATGTACGGGCTATCATCAATAACGATGTCAACTACCCAATGGCCAAACATTTCGCAGAATTCCATGACAAAAAGATGGACAGCTTTGGGTTTTTTGGGGTGCACAGAACAGAGACAGGACCCAGAGGAGGTGATAAAGAGAAACTCCTGAGACAGAAAGAGACTTGCTACATATTGGACTTTGAGAGTAAAATTCCTAATGGACACAACATAGATGAGGAACTGTATACCTTTTTAGGCCAGTGACAAATTGCTAGAAAAGATGTATTTAAATCTATTCTTTTTGGAATGTGGGTGTCTGTCCCTTATCATCTTAATTCTTAATTCTCATATTCTTACATTCTCATATTCTCTTTTTCTATCTACTTTTTCCAGTTTTTTAATATGGTATAATGAAAAGAAAAAATGTAGGATTCTCAAATCTTCTTTGTGGAATCAGGGGTAAGGAAAAGGAAAGGATAAGAATGCTGGTTATCAACACTTGCCCCGTGATCATTATCAAAACATTTTAAATAATTGCAATTCCACATAGTTTTAATTCGTACAGGATACGATTTTAACTTTTAGGTGGTTGCTTTTTCTTTTATTTATTTTGTTTACACATGTGTGGGATGTAGTTGCGCCCTCCCCTCTGTTTTTATAAACCAGAGTTTGACATATAACTGTTAAAGCAGAGCCTGAACCAACAATTGTCAAGCTAATATGCCGAAATAGATAATACGGTAGTACTTCAGACAAATTGGATGAGTCTTAGTCTGGCACTTTGCATTAGTAAGTATACTGATACAATGCATTTTACATTGACTGTTGCACTCTAAAGAGATCGGTGCAATTCTTAGTGATTACTGCACCTTAAAGAGTTGGTTGTATTTTAATATGTTGCTGGCACTATGCACTTTATAATGATCCCGGCATTTTACCGAGATATCTCAATGATGAGATCTAATATACGATTATTTGGATTAAGAATAATCAGATTGTCAACAGTAGTCGTTATATTACTAAATATATTTGCATTTTGCACCTTATAGTGACTTTTGTACATTTAAAGATCAATGCACTTTACTTTGTTGTTTGCACTAAGCACTTTAGAGTGATTGTGTGTATTTCATAGAGGTACTTCAGCAATAAGACCTTATATAACTGAGGGCAGCTAATACATGTACTGGATTCTTGACAGGCATTTGGCATACAACGGGGCTCCAAGGGGAAACTCTTACCCTTCGAGGCAGACCACGGCGGACCAATATTGAGTTCGAATCATACTCAGTCTTAAACTCAGATTGTACACTCTTAATGAGAGAACCACTCCAATTAGGTAGATGTGGTATGTATAACCATGCAATTAGCTTAGTATTAACAACACTAAGATGGCCGCCATGAGTTAGCTTAGAATGGGCTGAGTTTTGAAGTGCAGTCCCCTTTCTATGTCGGCACAAAAGATTGCCGTCCGCTCTGCCTAATGGTTTAAAACTCTATGGTTTACCAGGAATTAATTGTTGTGATCAAGCGGCGAGGAAAGCCGCGAAATGTGTCAACGTTCCTAAACGCGCATATTTTTGCACTTTGGGAGAGCCTTATTTCCATGGCTTTTTAATTATATTTTGCCACTTTGCAAGGCATTAATAAAGAATATATCTTATTTTTCAATCTGGATGTCCGGACTTTGTTTATTCTCAAAACTATGAAGAGTGCTACTCACCCAGCCTGACGTCTTCTCAGTGCTTAAAAGATATATATATATATATATATATATATATATATATATATATATATATATATATATATATATATATATATATATATATATATATATATGTCTACCATTAGTATCACTGTTTTCAGACATTTCCTCACGTGGAAAATGTTCCTCAAGCCATTACAAAGTGCTGCACATTTCTGTGTGAAAAACAAAAAATATATTGATTTTAGTGTACCCAATACAAAAAGTTTAGAAAAATATAAGAAAAATGAAGTTTACTTACTAGTTTCTGGTAAGTTGTATTTGTGTAGGTGTACTCTTGCTTCTAGCTCTGCAGTTTCTGTGAAGTAATTAAGTTGGAGGCATATCTTTTTTGTCTTGGTATATTCCATTTTACTACATATGGTATTTAAATGGATGGTTGATGTTTTAGATGTAGAGATTGCACTACTTATTTATTCTTAAATATAATGTGTTTATGTGCTGCTTTTTTAACTTGTGCAGTGTTCATATGGCATGAAAGAACAATTTAAGATACCCCCTGAGTGTTTGGGTAGTGGTGAAGTTGTCTGCGTCCGTTCGCGGACACACGCACAGTCCGCGGACATCAAAATGATTATCAGGGGGTTCAGTATGTTCTATGTTACATGTATATAAAGTAAGGGAATCCTAGTAAACATCTATCAAATTCACACTATGAAAATGTGTATTCAGTTAAAAAAAACTTTGATAAAGTGAGATTATGATTAGGTTGTGCTACTAAAAACCTATGAAATTCAGTTAAAAACGTTGTTAAAGGGACGTTATGGTTCCAAGTAAAACCGAAAAACCCCTGAAATTCGCCAGTTATGGTAAGCTAAGCAACCATAACTTGCGCCACCACCATGCACTGCTAAGACTAACACCCAGGACATCAAAGATGACATCACAGATGTGAACTCTGCTGCTCAAGAACATTCTACCCAAAAATAGTACAAGCAGACAGTTATAAGGAATCATCACTAATGCCATACACATATACAGTAAAAACCTGTGTGGCTAGTGGGTGAGACCCTATACATGGGTGGCCTGCTCCATAGGGAATACTAGGCTGCTATTGGTCCCAGTCCCGTCCGTCCGTCTTCCATCATGTGGGGTCAGCTGGGCTCATCATCTCCAGGGAATCAAGGCAGAGTTTACCATTAGTAACTATGTAAGACAATGCTAGACTACCATTGTGGTGTGCATCTGGGAAACTCAGGGACTGGCACAGGAGGAGGCTTAAGATCATGCTGACCGACACATTCTTCACTCAGTCCATATTGCACTCTCTGCACCCAAGGCTTACACCTTTGTTTTGGACTATCATTTATTCCAGCCTGTAACTCGAATAAGATGGAATGGGTGGTCTGAGGTCACCTACTATTGCGGAATTCAGGGGTCTTGGACTGGGGCAATTGTGGGTGTCATAACTGATGGTGGGCTGGGTGGGGGCATGAGGTCTGCTTTTGGCCTATATGTGATAAACATGCATTGCAAGGCACCTGGTACTGTCTTGCAGCCTTGAAGGGTGCATTCTTTCTTAGGATAACACTTTTTAGCAACAATTATGGAACAAAGGAATGTTTCCATGAGAGCTAGCAGCGTGGGTTTCTCCATTATCATCGCTTGGGCCTGTTCTGGTTTCTTCACTGGGTTTGTGTTTACCACCCAGCCATGCAGACTTAAATTGCGGTTCCTTATACGTGCCCTCTAAGTCTGCACCTTTATATTTAATATTGTGTATGTGCAGTGTTTCTAAGCATGACGCCCCCTCCCCCCCGAAACATTGCAAGTATAGTTAAGGGATTTGTCTTACTCTAAAGCTCCTAGGTGGATTGGGGAGCTTAATTTCCTTTCCTACATTAACACAGAGAGGCTTACCAATGTCACATATATTTATATTGTTAATTCACTGCCCACACCATCCAATATCCCTTGGTGTGTATTAAACAACATATATATAACATATCAAAACATAGTGGTTTCAAATAGATGCCCCATACTCAATATTCATGCTCAAAGTCACCTGATAACATTCAGTAATGAACACTCAAATGAATGTGTCTTACGTTATCATGTGAAAAGTAATTCTTATAATCACGGGAAATATGTAATAAACATTGCTATCATTAATGTCACTATACACAACACACATTGTAGTTGCCTCTACATCTGATCAAGATTACGAATGATCAACCTTCTCCATGAACCCATAGCCACCTAATAGACCAACTACTTCCCTCTCCAGGTTTTACTAGCAACCTTAAAATTCATGCTAAGCAATTTTCATCAAAGCATCTGCCTTAATCAACACCTTTCTCAATGTGATATTAAATGAAGGACAGGCCTTGTTATACTCACAAAATGTAGAACGTAGGCAGTTAAAAAGTGCTGGAAATGATGTGATACATGGAAAAATCCACAATTCAAAAATAAAATTTTAATTTAAATCAAAAACCAAATGAAAAAATTGGAACAATTCCCAAAAGACACCCATTGCTGCACCATGGGAATTTCTTCAAAGGTGCATAATAATGGGAGTAAATGATCCAAAAATAATTAAATGAATTCAAAAAGAACTACTGCTGCCAGCATATAGCCAATCCAAAATAAGGTGTTAGCTCTTAGGCGATGAGCTGGAGTGTCTTGTGGAAAAAAGTAAATATCATTCCTCAAAACATTCAAAAAGAATTCAAGATCTGCCAAACAATTTCTAGAATCCAGCTTGCGGCTTCAAATGTCCAGTAAATAAATTATGAGTGGGTTGCCCCTCCAATCGGGGAAGCCTTGCTGCCTTCTCTCTCCCTCCAGCCCTTTGCGTCTGCCCCATCATCCTGACAGCTCTTTCGCCCCGAAAAGCCATCCCCAGAAGCTGAGATTACTCTCTTATAAATTCTCTGTGCTGTGCCTATTTCCAAGCGCTCCACGCCTACTGTATGTCCTTCAGTAGCCGCTATGAATTTTGCCAACTACTGCATTTCAGCTGACAACATCTTTCTCTTGCAAAGACTAGCCAAGGACATGGTCCTGTCTTTCAGAGGGCACTAGGAATCTTGCCAATAATGGATTTTCAGCTGATATTACTGTATTTATTCTCAGACTAATCAAGGACAATTCTCTGTCATTCAATGGCATTTAGGGTTTTTGCCAAAGATTGTATTTTTAGTTGTTTGTACCGGTGCACTTGACCAGTCAAGGATAATTCTCTGTCCTTCAATTGCATTAGGGGAATTTTGCCAAAAACTGTTTGTTCACACCGTTCTTGTGCAAGGAAATGCCCAGTCCTTCATAATAGAAATACAGAATGCCTGCATATTGTAGTTTGCAGTGTTCACTTTCTATGTAGCGGTTAACAGACCTTATTTATACAAGCAGAAGGTACTGTTCCAGGATCAAGGTAATTGGCTTGCAACCCAGTCTTTTAGAAGAAAACTCAAATATACCTTGATATCACATCATCCTTACCACAGTGCAATATCGAATTTCATGTTGAAGAACTTGTTCGACCTTTGTCAGTCTTCATTTCAAATTGCAATTGATTGTGCTTCTCCACCTTTCCCCCACAAGCCCTGTAAATAATTAAATGTGGTACTCCTGGGCTCTCAAATGAGTTAAACAAATGTACAGGAGAAGGGATAACATTTGGCAGAAATTCATAGATCCCTCCCATGCAAAAGAAGCTTGAGAATCACTTATCATGTCTAAATCAGCAATTGATAATGTCAAATCATCTTTCCTCTATTAACAATTCTCTGAGCTATTGATAAGCCTGCCAAGCATATCTCCATTTTATAGATCTACATGTATATTTCAGAAACATGGACCCTCATATACTTGCATACTTAGTTTAATACCACTTATCTTAGTAAGGTGCACAGGATCATAAACGCTTTCAAGTAAATGAATTGACAAAGTTATCATCAGAGTTAGATGTCCATGCCCAGGCTATGTTCCAATTCACCTCTGTATCAGAGGAATACTTTATTCCAAGCTACTCAACTTCAAACCCACAGGTTCCAGTTCATATGTGCTCTCTGTCTTTTGCTCACAGTCCCATTCCACAGGTCTAACTAGTGAATTTCCCACCTGGTTATCCACTCTTTCCAACATGGGGTTGTTCCCCATGTTCTCAAAACTGCTCTTGTTACAACTCTTCTCAATACACCCTATTAGATCAGGAGGAATTGGGTAACTCAGCTGTCAAACACTCCCCTGAAATCTGCCACCTCCTGGAGGAACTTGACCTCAATGGCCTCATTTCACCGAGATATGGTTCACGGCCAGCTCTGTCACAAGCTTTAACACTCTCCTCCCTGATGGCTACAAGATCCTCGCCGTGCCACAATCAAACCATTCTGGAGGGGGTGTAGCCCTGATCTTCCTTAGTGGATTCCTGCCTCTGCCATTCCTATGCAAGCCTACTCATCTTTTGGATGCCTCGTCTGCAGGTTCTCTCTCTCTCCTGGCCATTACTTACTGTGGCTATCATCTATTGGCCACCTGGTCAGATCTCCTCCTTCCTCTCTGAGTGGGTGGACATCTCCTCTTCCCTCCTGGTCTCAACCACTCAACTCCTCCTTCTTAGAAACTTTAACATCCACCTGGATGCTTCCAGTCCTTCCTCTGGACTGTTTCCGCAACCTCTGTGACTCTCTCTCTCTTTTTTATTCTCCCCTCTGGCTCGACTCACTCTGAAGGGCACACTCTTGATGTTCTGATATCTTCAGACCTCCCCCATTAGATCCCTATCACCACTCCTCTCTTCTGGAGTGATCACTTTCTCCTTTCCTCCCAGCTCACCCTCTCTACCCCTCAGGCCAAGCCAACTCCAGCACTGCCACCTACATTCTTGGTTATCCGACCCATGATGCGTGTGTCAGTTAAGGCTTTTGCCACCACTCTCTCTCTCCCCCGCACCCTTTTGCTGACTCACACCCTGACACATCCCTTTCCATGCTCCACTCTGCCATATCTGATACTCTTGATGTTCTTGCCCCTGTCAGGAGTATCCGCTTGAAGCCCAAAGCTAAGTGCAATCCTTGGTACGACTCAGACCTTGTCAGCCTCAAACGGAAGTGCAGGGTGGCTGAGAGGAAATAGTGTGCTTCCAGAACATCCTCTGACAAACTGGCCTGCCACCTGCTCCAAAGGCAGCATTGGCTCTCTGTCTGCCCCAAGAAGAGAGCCCACATACAAGCCTGCATTACTGCAGAATCTAACAATTCAGCTGAACTCTTTATAATCTGCAAAGAGCTGGCTAATCCTGCTGCAGTCTATACATCTCCTGTCCCCGCCCAGGCCCTCTGCACGGCCCTGCCTTCTCATTTCATCTCTAAAACCTAGGACATCCTGTCCTCTCTCTCTTCTCCCCATCCTACCTCTACTCCCTGCTCTCACCCTGGCCCTCTTTCAGCCACCTCTTCTCACTGCCTTTCACCTGTTCTCCCCAGATGAGGTTTCTAGACAAGTCTGATCTATGAAAGTCTCATCAAAACAGGTTCACCCCTATTCCTCCAGAACTATCAAGGACCACATTGACATACTGGCTCCTGCTCTGGTTGATATCTGCAACCACTCCTTCACCACTGGAGTCTTCCCATCCCCCCAGAATCACACCCTTGTGCACCCTCTTCTTAAAAAAAAACCCTGCCGACCCTTCCTGCCCGGCTAACTATCGGCCAATCTCCATCACTCCTTCCTGGGCAAACTCCTGGAAAAACTGACCATCTCCCAGCTTAATCTTCACACCTAATCTGTTGGTTGTCTCCATGAGCATCAGTCTCTCTTCAGAGCTCCCAGAAGCACAAAAACTGCTCTTCTGAACATCAGTGAAGACCTCATATGATTGGTTATTTATAACGTGCATAATACCCAGAGGTTTCTAAGCACGGACCTGGGGATCGAACCTGTGTTGCTCTGTGTTGTCTTGCTTCCAAGGCGAGCATGTTGCCCCTGAGCTATCCTCCCAAGACTTTCCGTCATAGGTCATGACGCTGTCCCATAGTTACACATTCACACACAAACATAATTCATTACAAGTTCCAGCTGGCCTGGGACGTCTAATATGCACATGATTTGCAACGACACTCCAATGATGTAAGGAGGGGGAGAAATAAACAAGAGCCCTTTGATAAATATCTTACCCCCCTAAACTTACTGGCATCTTTGTTCCACACTAATCTTTAGGACTACCAATTCAACATGCATGGCCTCTGAGTACATCCTGAGAAACTGACCCATAAACCTTTTGTCAACTTAGCCCTTAAGCATCCTTTGCACCAGGTGTATTACTCAGTCAAAAACAGATAGCCGGAATTCACTGGACAATGAATAACAGGCTCTCATGTACTTGAAAAATATTGCATCTCCTTTCCACAATAGTATAACGTTGTAAAAACCCCAGCTTGGCTCTAGCAGACAATCTGATATTATTGCAGCTACCCATTGACCTTCCTCAGCCTTCAACCATGCTAAACCAGCTTTCCCAGTCACACAGGGTTCATCTCGCCAACTCAGGCTCCAGGGCCTGCACAATCCCTAGCTTGTGAGACGACTTGCAGCATACAGATGTGTATAGTTCCCATGTAACCCAACTGTCCCTGTACACATATCACTAAAGTTCCCTGTGTATGTACGTCTGTGCATGTATGTTCAAGACTGCTGTGTCCTCTCACTGTGATTTCCCCATTGCAAACCTTTTTTCTTGCATGTGCATATCAAGCTCCTTGCTGCCCAACATTTAGGCGCTATGTGGCACACCACACCTACATTGTGCTTAAATTGCATCTGCATTTTTGACATTAATCTTTCTGCATGTGTGCACATCTAATCTAATCCCATTAACTACGCTAGATACATGATAAATTGCAACATCACGTAAACATTAACGTTCGCTCAGTCACCAATATGGCGTGTACAGTGTGAGCCCCTCCTTCTCATTGGGACCTTTATCGACCACCCCAACACTATTAGGCCACCTGATGCACCCCCTTCAAATAGCTCAAAATGCACCTATCAGGCTCATTTGTAAAATTCCCAAACTCTCCTTGATATCCATGACTAGATGCTCATTACATTGGCTTCTGATGTCTTATTGTAAGAATAAATGTAAGAATAAACTCCAGGTCTGAGGTAGTTTTAGAGGAAAATGTATCCGAACCATTATCTAAAAACATTAATAACAAAGGCGCCAAAGAATGGATCATGCTGTTCAATAAATATGAGCTGACTGTTTTGAATATAAATACCCCAGTGAGTGTGAGATGAATGTGACCTGGATATCGGGAACTAGCATGAGTACCATATATTACATGATTGTGAATTTGTGAATAAAAGAGCATGCTCATGGGTAAATTATATGGCTGTAGGATGCAGAGATCAAAGTGATCATCTCCCATTATATCTTATGCTGGCTACTAAGACATCTATGAGTGACAAATATAAAAAAAATTGAGATATTGGAGTGAACTCAGCAGGGAATAGAATAAAATGGAACCCAAAAAATGTAGACAAAGGCAATGCCATTTCCCAACCCCTGTTAGAACGGTTTATTGAAACATTTGACTCAAGTGAAACACACGATGCAAATAACATATTAGGTATGTTTGAACAACTGACAGAGCAGATAAGAGAAGCCATTAGTACTAAACGGAGATAGAAGTCGACAAATGAAAGATGGAACATAGAACATCAAAAGAAATTTGATAAAACAATACAACTAAAAAGAAAAACCCTCAGGAAAGATATCCAAAAGTGTATTAAAGAGAATGATATGCAAGCTACAAACATGATACACAGATATAAGACAGAGTATAGAAGATGGTTGGAACACCATTCAAAAAATAAAAAGGAAGAAAAATGGCGCTTGCTGGCCGATGCATCAAATAACAAGAACAGCCAAATAATGTGGGATATTATTAATGAGAAAAAAGAAAAGACTCTCCCCATTAATTGTGTACTAGAAAATAGCTGGATTACCCATGCCAATAAGACAATTGGCTCTTTAGGGAGTGATGAAGATGAATATCAACTAATAAGAACTAAATGGCAAGGTACTTATAGATTCTCTAACCAACATAATTAGAAAGTTACCAAAGTCTAGAGCTGCTGGCCCTGACAGCACATGTAACGCTTTATTAAATCAGTCCCCCGAAAAATGGGCTAAGGTCATGCACATTGTTTTTCAAGGGATAGGAAAAAATTTGAAAATGCCCGACACGTGGAGGAAGAGCATTATACTAACGATTTACAAAAAAGGCAACCACAGAGATCCAGCTAATTATAGGATGTTAGCCATGCTGGATATTCCAGCAGAATATGTTGGTAAAATCTTGCTGAGTGAATTGAATCAGTGGATAACCAGCTGTAGGATCCTACCAGAGTACCAATCTGGATTTAGATGTGGGTCCTCTACCGCCCATAATATAGCTATCTTAGTTAGTGCAATTGAATATTCCTGGAAAAATCAAGGGCTGCCGGTCTATGTAGCTTATATAGACTTCTTGGCGGCCTTCGATATGATAGCTCGAAGTAAATTATGGGCCAAACTAGTGCGCTGGGGTATACCAGATGGGCTGCTGTATATGATACAGCTGCTCTATCAGGAAACCTCTGTCAGAATACGACTAGACGGGGAGGGGCATTTATCAGAGAATATCCAGACGTTGCACAGAGTTAAACAGGGTTGCACCTTAGCTGCTACCCTGTTTAACTTATACCTGGCAGATTTCCTCAAAAATGTTAATAATACACATATGAATGACATTAAGATAGGTAATCTTATGCTAAGCTGGCTGGGATATGCAGACAACCTCACATTGGTTGGTTACACACCCAAAGGTTTACAGGCGAAATTAGATGAACTAGAACAGTTCGCTAGGGTCATCGCTAGGGTCAATAACCTTGTTATTAATATTATAAAATCTAAAATTATGAGGTTTCAAAGGAACCATTCCAATAAGAAAAGATATAATGGTGGGTGGTCACTGAATCAACAACCGATAGAAGTGCTTAATGAATATAAATATCTAGGTGTTATTATAGATAATAAACTCACGTGGAAAAAACATTGGTCTGAAATTAAAAGAAAATGCATGATCGCAACCATGGCCTTGAGTAAGTTCATAGGCAATCAGGGCACTTTCTCAGTCGCAACAGTTGTTAAACTGTACGCAGCTAAAATTGTCTCTTGCTTGGTGTATGGAGCTGAAATCTGGGGAAATAAATTTGAAAATGACCTACATAAATTTGAGGCAAAATGCTGAGAATACTGATCAAATGCCTTAAACATTGTCCTATGAATATATTGTCCTGGAATGCGAGATAACCAGTGTAAGAAGTAAAGTGCAATTGTCCACAGCCATGCTCTATGTGAAGTTAACTCGGCTAGCTAATGATACTTTTATAGTGCGAATGATGGAGCAATATGAGGTAATCGATATTAAAACTTATTTTGAAATGATACATTGATGGAGATCAATTTAACTCAAATGGATAAATAATGAGAATCATAGTTGGCTGCTATACTCTGTGGCACAGATAAAATGCAAACTGAAAAAACTAATTTGCGAAATAGACCGAGAGTAAAGAATAGTGAATTTGGCAACTAAAGCTAACAGCGGGGCATTTATAGAGCATCAGATATCAATAGTGATTAAACCAAAATGTCAGTTGGCGTATCCCAATTGCTCCACCATTCGTTGGTACTTGTTTAAATTTAATTTCTGTGATGTTTTAGAAATACTAGGCATTAGAGTGGGTAGTCCTGTCGTCTTTGTGGAACAAACATTTTAGAACCTGCACACCACATAAAATGTGTGCGCGAAAGTCTGGATAAACTACGGAGACAATCTTTGATGTCATACGACAATTCAATGTATATGTGCAATATGAATAATGTGTGGGAAAAATTATTAGAAGGGAATGACGTGAATTTAATTTTTTATATGATGAAATTTTATGTGATGATTTTAGAAATTTTAAAAGAACTCTTGAAAGACAGTTTATATTACTAGAAGTGTTATGACTCGTATGAAGTATATTTTTAGATTGAAATATTTAGGATGTGAAATGACAAAATATGTACAACTTTATTGTTGTATGCATATTATTAATAAATTGTAAATTGTAAATTGTATAATTTGTTGGGATAGGCGCATTACACATACATACAAGGACCATAAAGCTACTCAGTGACATTTTTAATTTAGAAATCCCTGATAACCAAAATTGCATAGTTTCAATACTTGATACAGAAACGTTTGAGGGTGACATTATATATGTACAGTAGCAGAAATAATTTCCCATATCGGTATTTAGTAATAATATCTGTGATGACAAGAGAAAATAACATGTGCAAGTGTATTCATTCTTGCCACACAAATAGCACTATATATCATTGGCAATGTCAGGTTTCCTTTCACCAACACACCCACTCCATTCTTAGAAATTGTGTACAGTGCCATTCGATGTCACCCCCCCTCCCTTTTTCTAACAATCCCAAGAAGAAGAAGAGGGATGAAGAGTGCAATCAAAAAACACACTAAGGCACAGAAGACAGACATTCCCCTTCTAACATCAGGATGTCCTGTTAATGAGGACAGGCAGAGTCAGGCAGGGCCAACCCTAACCACACACCTGTAGCACATTAACATCCCACAGTTGCTTAAAAGGGGTCTGCAGGAGAAGGGAAGGCAGTTGCTCTTGGGAAACCGAGATGGAGGCTGCAAGGATGAGTCCGGCAGAGGATCCCTCCTGAAAACCCAAGCACGTAGTGAGCAAGGCTACAGCCATGCAGCAACAACACTGACCGCGCTGTTAAAGTGTAGGAATTGGAACACAGAAAGTCACAAGGCCTTTAGAGAGGTGGAGAAGCTAAAACATTGCCAGGCTGAAAATCTATGGTTCCAAGTAGCAGCTGGTAAATTTGAAAAGAAAGCATCCTTCTGAGAAGCCTTGAAGAGAGGCCTGTTTCCCGCCCATTACCAGATGTAAGGGGAGGTTTGATAAAGAAATATTAACTGGAAAGCCTTGAACAGTCAAAGAGATAGGAAGCAGCAACAACCAGTGAATGAAATGTGATGAATGATCAAGGCCCTGTTGTGTTGACGTTAAAGGAAACAGTATCAAGTTGGTTGCGCACAAGCCGGCAACCATTGGATAGAAGCGAAAGATTGCTTTAAAGAGACAGTGCAAAACAGTGTATCGGAGTGGTCATACCATTGTGAGATCGGTACATTCAAAAGACTCAGAAGGTAAAGCATTACCGAGTTTACAAGCACATTGTGATCGGAATTGTGAGAACTGTAAAGAAAGTGAAAGTAAAAAGAAGCTTGCGCCTGATGGAGGGGAGCTTTGTGAACTTGTGTGAAAGTAGAAGGATTGAGTGATTGAGCAAAGCTTAAAGATACAGAATGAAGCAAGGATCTGCACCTGGCTGAGGGAAACCTAAACTGAAAACTACAAGTACCAGAAAGCAGAAAGAGAGACATTGAATATTGGAGTGGCCGGGCATAGAGGGAAGATGAACCTATGCTGTCTTGAAAGTCTTCAACATGAAAGAAAGCATAGGGAAGGAACATGTCAAATAAGTTATAAAGAATCTGTGATTTTTCTGATTTTTTATCAGACCAAAAGTTGTACTTGGGGAAGGAAAGACCCAGGTGATTTGACAAAGAAACTGAACTGTAAATTTATTATTATTATTATTATTATTTAAATGTTTGTCTGGAAGCGATAGGAGCTTGTATGCAACATATATTTGCAGTATTTTGGTTTTCCACAGGCAAGGGCCTGTATTTGAACACTGAAAGAAACTGGACAGTGTCGCTGAATCACCCCAATAAGCCAGAGTGTGTCATACTGGGAGAAGCTGTGCTGCCACATTTTTGTGTCCCCATTACCCAGTATTCTAGGCAGAAAGCCTAGAGAAGGGAGGTACCTTTATTTGAAGACTTTGTCATCCTGATTCTGTTGTTAAACATATCACCCATTTTGTTTAAGTACATTCCCCTTTTCACATGTATGGTATTAGTGTGAGGGTAGGCAATAGGTTTTTTTCTAGTTGAACTATTATGGTTCTTGGACTATGACTGATTAGGACTGTTTTCTTTTTTATTTTGATGGTCAAGATCACTCCCATCTTCGTTAAGAACCGGATAGGAGTTTTTTTCAAAACCCAATCGAGTTACAATAAATGTTTTGAAAACTTGTATCATTCTGTTGTACTCTTACTGTAGGTACCACGAGTTCCTCACACCACACTCTGCACTGTACCCATAATATACCTACCCATTAGGGGTTTATCTCTTTGGATCTTGTATTCATCTTTCAACATTTCTCTCAGCCACTAACACTAAAGTCACACCATCCCTAGCTAATCACTCCATTGTTTCCACCACATCTCCTTTCCACCCTCCGACCTTTCCTCACCACGTGTCTCACCTGTTACTAAAAGGGAATATAAACATTCTGCCATTCCTCCCTTTCTTTGTGACCTACAGTTCTCACTCACCTCCTTCACACCGGATGCCTCTTCCACTACCACTATCTTCTCCAGCTTTCAAGCCCTATTGCATGACTCATTCTCCTCTCACTTCCCACTGCTTTCATCCCCTAAGCCTCAGCATCCTCAACCATGGGTCACTCTATTCATACGCTCTCTCTGCACAGACATGCATTGCTGCTGTGCAAATGGAGGCATACCTTTTTGCATGAAGATCTGAAACTCCATATATCTGCCCTGAACTCCCTCAAGTCCTCTCTGGGAATTCTACTGCAACCTCATTTATTCTCACTCCAGCCATCCTCACTGGCGACAGGCACCCAGAACTCACTCCTCACTCCTCCAGAACCTATTACAATCAACTCCACTCTCACAGCTAAGGGACCCCCTACCGGCAGGTTTCCACTCCTGTCACTCATGAAAACTGCTCTGATGAATGCCTTCAACTTCATCTCCTCTACTAAGCACTCCAACCTATCGTCTATCATAATTCTCCTTGACCTGTCCACAATCTTTGATATTGCTGATCATTCTGATCTTCATAATACTCTATTTCTTCTTGGGATTCGAGATCAAGCCCTTGCCTGGAATTAATCCCACCTCCCCAATTGTCAGTCTCCTGCAGCAAAAACACCTCTCAACTCACTCCTCTAAGTGTTGGTGTTTTTCTGTAACATTTTCCCTGATTCCATCAGTTCATGGATTAGGAAGACAATTGACAAATGAGAAATGTAATGCTAGTAAGCACTGTGCCTGTGTTCTTGCTCCTCAAGGTCTTAAAAGTCCATTTGTCTTCTAACTGGGACAATTGGTTGGAATATGTTATGTAGAAAAGTGACCTTTTTTGTCTCAGTTAAATCTATACAATGACAAAGTCCCATATTTACCTTTTACAATGCATAATGGCTAGCAAAGAGTCAATTTGATCTGGGAGGTGCACTAGTAAATGATTTAATGATCTTGCCCTGCAGCAAATGCCTGTGTTTGTTGGCTTGTGTTCAGTATTACCCAAGAAGGGTTTACAAGGGCAGAATGCATAAGATAAGGGATAAGGGAAAAGGCCAACATTTTTGCATGGCTTTAGTGAGAAAATGAGTCCACTCTACTACATTCACCACAACCTTACATGTGGGAGGCATATGACTGATCCCAAAATTCTCCCAAAAGCCCAGCCATCTGAGTAATTGCTGCATAAATCCTTCACACATTGCAAATCTTTGTCTGCATCAAATGAGACTGTTGTTGATTGTATGTTCCCATTTGATTCAGCATGGCACAAACCATAGAATAAACAAGTCCTGTCCAGGTCCGTACTGTATTTCACAAAAACCACCTACAATTTATCGAACCTGCAGTCAAGTTTTTTTCCATATATTTTACATTCAAAGTTTATTAATGAATTGGTTGCATATTTCTGAGAAAGAAAATCATAGTTGCCGCAAAGGAAGAGGTGCATTATAGGGACATTTTAATCATGAAGTTAGAGCACTTAAGGCCTTCACATTTCTTAAATAGTTCTGCTATGGGTAGATCTTTACCTCATACCTTTCGATATATAACAGTCTATACGGTCGGTGTCAGGGAGTTTTTCTTCAGAATTTGAGGTAATTCCAGAGAATACATACAATACAATAATCAATGGCTACCATGCACCCTGTTTGGAGGTGTATATGTTCTTAGGGAAAGCTGAAAAGGCGTCTGTGATTTCTTCCCTTCAAGGGCTAGTGATTCGCTGTGTGTCCTTCATTGTTGTATATTCTGCCCTATATTGTCTAGCTGTCAGTTAACCTGCTAGTAAACTCCCTACCATTTTTACGGAAGTGATATTTGTTTGATTGCAGTCAAACATGGCTACCTTCAATTGTTCGGTCAGATGCAGTGAAATTTGGAGGCAGGCATAATTTGTGGTGTATATTCCTCCAAATGTTAATTTTATTTTAAATTATTATTGTAGATACAAGGGCTGTGGGAAGTGCTCTCTTGGGGCACACAATCTTGATAGCTAAGGCAAAAATGGGACCTCCATCCGATGCATATCCCGCAGGAAGTGCTGGATGACATTTCAGTTAGGTTTAGCTCTTTAGGTATAGGGGAATAAACTAATGGATTTTATAGTACTCATTTAGAGGGATGTGGAACCATACTTGCCCATGTTGTGGCATGCTAATCAAGACCTCTAACACCAATATCAGTATCCAGGAGGGTTTTCTAGAGCACAGGCATGAGAATCATGTGTCAGCAAATGGAATGTACAGTCTCAAGGTTTGGAGCGCATGCCAGGTATGAGTAAGGTATGAGTAAGAGAGAGTAAGTAATATGCATGATTAACTTATGGCGTCTCAATTTAGAAACCTCATAAGGGATTTCTGATCTGAATGTGGGTCCTAAGGTACATTGCAGTCATCCCGCATTTCGGAGTTGTAATCCGGAATCTCAGAAATCAGATTGGTAATTAACTTCCAGAAAGCCAGATCATCAACAGCTTGGGCATACATATCAATCAAAGTAATCAAATTACCAAATTTGCTATCACATATCATTCTTATGTTGCACTCTCTATTGTCACCTGGGGGGGAGGGCTTATGCCTTAAGATGGCAATTCCATTTGCCATCCTTTTCCTGTGCTTTCACCTATCAGAGAAACTAAGTTAATCTTTATTTTATGCAACCTTCTTTCTATATAGGTGGGATTGGATTAAATTGATGTCACCTTTGAGTGTGTTATGTGTGTCAAAATTAGGGTGCACCTAATTTAAATGGTAAGTAATACCTTTAACATTCCATGAGCAGATTACAAGTAATCACAGGAACCAGTCTATATATCATGACTTTCAAAGTTCTATGATTTTAATAACAAGGTTAATTAGGGTAGCCTCCAGGCCTTTCCTCTAAACTTTCATGTGAGAGGTGACTACATGAAGAGCAGAACAGTCTCAGACTTTGGTTTTTTTCAAAGAAAACTCTTTATTAAGCAAGTGTAATAGAAACAAGGTTTAAGGAATAAAGCAAAGTGTTCATATATAATTTACTTAAAATTCCATCCACGTGGTTATTACGCAAACTTAAGTTGCACTTCACCTATTAAGTAAAAAGGTATCAAAAATACTTAAACACCTTTAAGTCAACTCGACTGTGACAACTAATCCTCAAAATAAAAATTAAGGTTTCTTGAATTCAATGTTTCAAAAAGTGAATTGTTCGACTAGCCAAATAAATTGGTGCAATGTGGAACATTAACTTAACGTCCTTTGCTTAGGGAAAAAGTCCAGCAAGTCAAAGTGGTCTTCTCATAGGGTCATCTCGGGAAGACAACCAACAGGGCCACTTATTCAAAGAGCTGAAACTGGGACCTGTAGTTTGCCTTCCAGGTACAGGGCTTCTTAGGCAAGGGATCATCTGGGTCCTGCACGTTAGTCCATAAGCACACTTCTCTTGTTGTTTCATACCTCTCTCTTGGTTGTTTGGCACATTGCCGCAACATCCTGTTGGGGTTCTGGGTTTCTCTATTTCCTTTTACTTTACCAGCCTTTAGGTTTTGCCGCTCTTCCGCTTCGAGGGATCTTTTAGGTCCAAACTCCCATCCAGATCCCTTCTTCTTTGTTTACCTTAGATCACCCTGTTCTTCCATGTAAGGGTGTTGACTCTTCCCCTATCTTGCTCTACTGGTTCAGTCTCTCCTATTTCTATGTCTTCCCCCCTTACCAGGCATTCTCACTTTTTACTTAATTGCCTTTTCTCTGGGTCTTTCTCTCTTTCTCTAGCTGTGTCCCTCCTCTTCATTGGACCTTGTATTCCTACTCTTGCCTTCAGAAGTCTTTCATTGTTTTCTTCTTTCTATTTGCCCCTCACATCTTCAGGATGGGTGGCATTTGCCCCTTACTTTGCATAGGGGCCTTTGATGCCCTTTTCCTCTTCAGGGTTCTTTATGTTTGCCATTTTTCTCTTGAGGGGTCTTGCTTTTCCCCGTTTCTCTTCTGAGTGTCTGCTAGTGCGCTGATCACTCTACTAGGATCTCAATGCTCCAGGGTATTCCAGATCCCTTACCCAGGCCTCCTCCTTTTGAGTAGAGTTCTTCTTTGCGCACCTGCATCTGGACAGAGGTACAATACAGGAAATCTGTTCCTGAGTGACACTACTTCAGATTGAGCTGGCTCTGGTTTTACATCCAGGCTCTTCCTCCACCTGTTGGTCATTGATTGGTGGAAAGGCATACTGGTTTGGGTGGCAGGGTGTTTCCACACTGGTCCTTTGTCATGCGCTATCTGCGCACACCATCGTGACAGGTATGGAGTAAGTGGAGGCTCTGCCGCCATTGAATGTTCCCACTAGGGTATCTCTACTTCCTGGTTTACTGGTCTAGTCTTCTGTCCTTGTTCGTTTACCTTCTGGTATTTAGCCATGCCCAGCAACCTGTCCGGTGCGTTGCAACACTTTGCTTTCTGCTCCGGGTTCTATCGCTCTCTTTCCCACTCAGCAGTACTATTTTACTACTATAGCAAAACAGAAAGGTGATGGCTGGAAGGTTTTGAATTAATCATAACCACAGGCAAATCTCTGGGCAACCCTCCAGACCATCGTTTTTCAGCCTGCCAAGTCATTACAGAAGGGGAAAAACCATATGCAAATCAGGCTTGGTCCTACCCCAAAAGGGGCAGTCCAGCCCGAACTGCTAGGTCACATCGCTTCTGCACGAGACCACAAGCATCCCCAGACATGTTTCAGCCTTGTTGGGCGTCATCAGTGAGGAGTAGCTTGGGTCTCTAGGCCCAGCAGACTCAGGACCCACGTCTGGGCATACGCGTCCCACTCTTGTTCAGAGGAGAATTGTCTAGCATTTCGGTGCTGGACTGCCCCAGGGCAGGGCAAATACTGATATGTTTAGGATATTTCTTCTCTGTGAAAGATAGTGAGCTAAAGACTCTGGGTAAGTCTCTCGCAACCAGGACTAATGTCTGGCAGAGGGACTCCCAGGACCCCCTTGTTAATTTCCTATTTTTCTACTATCCTGGCCGCTGTTATTTTCCCTTCTGAGTTTTTTCTCCTTCGCTGCTTTCTATCTTTACTCCTCGCGCCCCACGCCTGCCGCTTGGGTTCCGAGTTTGCGGTGGGGGTGGCGCTGCCTTTCTTTCGGCTATCTCTCTCTGTGGTTCTCCGGGTTTGTATTTTGAAAGTTGCCCCTAGCCCGTCTGCCTTTTTTCTTTCTAAGATTATTTTCCTTCTATTTTCTTTGTTTCTTTTCGCCTTACTGACATCTTACCTTTCTCTCCCTTTCAGTCTGTTGTTCGTTCTTACCTGGTGTTCCTTCTCTAACTACCGGCGCTGGAGTCACTCGGGTATTCCATTCATCAAACAGGAATCTCTTGCATACTGTGGACACTCCTCCAAGTTCTACGGTTACAAAATACTTTGAACTGCTACCTGAAGTATTCGTCCTCATATTCTTCTGAACTGCTACCCTGAGGAACCTTGGCTCTCTACGATCAGCAAGCTAGAAGACTTTCTTCCTTAACAGCCCTTCAACTTCCTGAGAGGTTTTTTTAAGCATTGCTTATTTCCTCTCTTCTGGCGTTTTCCGGAAAGGGGTCTTGTGTTCCCCAGTTTATTTAGAGTACCAGGGTGGCTTCTTTCCGGGACGACCCTATCTCTTCTCGAGGAAAAGGACTCCTTAGAAGAAGGGACAGAAAAAGAAATCTTCCACAGAAGAATCAGGTGAGGTGGAGTGGGATTTTGAAGAGTGGGAGGATCTAGGAGTTGACAGATTGCAACGCCAAAAGACTGCAAACATGGCCACTGCAGAACAAGTCTAGGATTTACTTACTGCATTACAGGGGCTGTCCCAAGAGCTCCAAGCTGTTAAGTCTGAGAATGCAACCCTCAGGCAGAGGGCTGATAACCATGAGAGAATGCTACCTCCACTACCTCTTACTTCAGGCAAGTTTGATGGTTCGCCCCGTAAGTTCAAATAATTTATGGAAGCCTGTATCATTCACTTCACCTTTAGACCTCAGACTTTTGCATCAGATCAGGCACGCATTGGGTTTCTAATATCCAATCTTACCGGTACGCCACTGGTAACCAGCGCCAGCCCGCTACTACAGGATTATAGTGGTTTGACAGCACAATGTAAGGAAGCCTTTGAAAGAAAAGAGACAGTGCAACTGGCTAGTGGACAATTACTAGATATCCGCCAAGGCAATAGTGATCTCTTGTCATACATATCTGCCTTTAAGCGAATTGCTGCAGAGACTGGCTGGTGGTAAGACGCTCAATACACTATATTTTGGCGTGGGCTCCGGGAAGAACTAAAGGACGAACTAGCCTGCCTACCCCGTCCAGCCACACTATCTGACTTGAGGTCTACCGTATTACTATTGGACTTTCGTATATCTGAGAGAAGGTTAGAATGACTTAAGGGTCGCCCATTGCAAAACATCCATGAGATACCTACCCCCTCTCCCTCCTCACCTCTACGCTTGAAGGAAGAACCTATGTATGAGGCCCTCTCACCACAGAGGAAAGGAAGAGAAGGAGAGACAATAATCTTTGTATGTACTGTGGCTCTGAACATCACCTGCTACGAGACTGCCCTGATGTGCCCCCAAGACGGCTGGGAAACGCCCGTCCTTGGAACCATTAGGGACAGGTTACCGAGGGGGAATTGCGGGTCCCTACGTCTCAATGTCAGTCGCATCAGTTACTCCTTCAGTAGACAATTGATTAATGGTGGTAGCCATTTAACTTAAGCTCCAACAAGAGCAATTTTATGTATTTGGCCTCTTCGACTGTGGGGCTGCCGGATGCTTTATGGACACCGCATGGGCCCATAAGGCTGGCATTGAAAGACTTGAGAAAGAGGTAGACCAAAAGGTGGAAGGAGTGGATGGGAAACCTCTTAGCTCAGGTCTTATCACGCACACCACTCCCTCCTTTACCATTAAGGCACTGCAACATTCGGAGGAAATTCAATTTGATCTCATGAGAGCTGCGCATTTCCCCGTCATACTGGGAATCTCATGGTTGCGCAAGCATAACCCCACAATTGATTGGGAAAGGAACCAGATGGCTTTCTCTTCACACTTTTGTCTCAGAACATGTCTGTCTGAATCCCGGTACACCACAGTCCAAGCCATAGTGGAAGAAACCCAATCTCCAACCAGCGTGGGAGTCAATCACATCCCTACTGAACTTTGTCAATTTAGAGAAGTTTTTCTAGACAAGGTGCCTCAAGAATTGCCCCCACACTGACCTGAGGATTGTGCCATAGATATCATCCCAGATTCTATGGCACCTTTTGGACAAATGTTTTCATTATCCTTGAACGAGAGAAAGGTCTTAAGGGAATATCTGGATGCCAACCTTCACAACGAGCTGATACAACCCTCTCATTCCCCGGCGGGAGCGTCACTGTTTTCCATTCCAAAGAAAGACACCGATGAGCTAAGACCCTTTCTTTCTTTCTAATTATCGAATAGGTGGGCGGACCCATGCAGGTGCTTCCCCATCCAAAAGGATGATGTGCCTAAGCTAAGACCCTGGGCCTCATTACACGGATGGCGGAGAACCATGGCGCTATTAGCACCATGGTTCATGCCGGTAAAATACCGGCACCGCCTGGGCGGAAAGGGGAATTACCGCCCCATTCCAAGGTTGGCGGGGCGGTAATTCCCCCTTCCACCATTGCCCTTCCCCATTCCCATGTTTGCCCCATAGGGCTCAATGGGAATGGGGAAGGCGCTAATTATGGTACCGCAAATTGCGGTACCGTAATTAGCTCCCTGGGTCCCTTTGCGGGTTAGTTTTTAACACCTGCAAAAAGCAGGCGTTAAATCCCCCAACCCGCAAAGGGACCTCGTAGTAAGGCGGTAAGGATTTACCGGTACCGGTATTTTACCGGTACTGGTAAATCCTTACCGCCATCCATGTAATGAGGCCCCCTGTATTGAATACCGTGGGTTGAATCGCGTGACCATCAGAGACCGTTATCCGATGCCCCTTATAAAGAATATCCTAGAAGTAGTTCAAGGGGCAGTGGTTTTCTTCAAACTTGACTTAAGCAGAGCCTACCATCTGTTGCGACTACACGCTGTTGACGAATGGAAGACAGCATTTCAGACTCCATTCGGTCATTACGAGTACAAGGTAATGCCCTTTGGTCTGGTGAATTCTCCCTCCATCTTCCAGAGATTTATGGATCCCCTCTTCTCTGACCTCCTATTCCATAATACCATCATCTACTTGGATGATATTTTGGTATATTCTCTGAATAGACATCTTCACATGATCCATCTCCAAGAAGTATTACAGCGACTCCAAGACAATCACTTGCTTGTCAATCCCGAGAAGTGTGTGTTCCAGGTAACCAGTATCCCCTAGTTGGGGTTTATTCTCTCTGACAAAGGTATTAATATGGACCCCCGAAAGATCGCTGCTATTTGGAATGGTCCGTCCCTGGATCTGTGAAGGATATCCAGAGGTTTCGCGGGTTGGTGAATTTTTATCGGAAATGTATTTCTGGATTTTCAGAAGTGGTGGTGCCAATAACTAGTTTGCTCAAGAAGACTTCTTCTCCATTTCAATGGTCCCTGATGAGGCATTCTTGCGATTGAAGAAGGCTTTTTGTCTGCTCCTGTTCTCCATCAGCTAGACCAAGAGAGACCTTTTATTGTGGAAACAGACGCTTCTGCTGCAGTCGCAGGAGCAGCTTTGCTACAAGAACACCACGGGGTTGAATACCCCATTGCCTATTTGTCCAGAACACTGACTACTAGCCAATTCCATTATTCGGTGATAGAGAAGGAGTTATTGGTGATGAAGATCGCATGTGAGCAGTGGTGTCATCTGTTACAAGGGGCCGCCTACCCATTTGAACTCCGTACTGATCACAAGAATCTCAAAGCCATCCAGCAGATGGAATGTGTAAATTCCCGACAGGCCCGATGCGCTCATTTTTTCTCTCAGTATGACTTCAAGTTAACCTACATTCCTGGTTCGAAGATCATTCTGGCCAACGCACTTTCACGAATACCCCTAGCAGTGGTTCCCCATGAAGATCTTCCTAATTTAATCCTACCCCAACAGAAGGTAATCGTAATGGTGTCCACATTCCTAGAAGAGGTTCTAAGGGCTTCCAGAGAAGTATCGTCTGCACCAAGAATCAAGCCTCCAGATACTTTACACCAGACCGACGGACTGTATTTTGACAATCAGCAGTTATACTTACCTGATCAGAAATCTCGTCTGAAAGCTCTACAATGGTGTCACGATGATAAAGTGGCCGGTCTTAGGGGGCCACTTCCGATCTCCTAAAGAGGCAATTCTGGTGGCCTGATTTGGTCAAGGAGATGACGGAATACGTCAGGTCCTGTGCGGTCTGCAATCGTGCAAAGTACAACACTTAGAAGCCAGTGGGTTATCTCCAACAGGAACCTCCACCCGACAGACCCTGGAGTACCATCTCCACAAATTTCATTGTTGATTTACCACCCTCAGGAGAGTGTTCTTGCATAATGGTAACAGTGGATTGTTTCACTAAAATGGTTCATTTCACTCCTTTACCGGGTCTGCCAACGGCGGCTGAGATGGCATCGGTTTTCACTCGAGACATCGTTCGTCTACATGGACTACCCAGAAAGATCATCTCCGATAG
Source organism: Ambystoma mexicanum (assembly GCF_040938575.1). Taxonomy (NCBI): domain Eukaryota; kingdom Metazoa; phylum Chordata; class Amphibia; order Caudata; family Ambystomatidae; genus Ambystoma; species Ambystoma mexicanum. Next base: position 1,229,141,038 of record NC_090937.1, read on the forward strand.
AGGATCACAATATGCCTCTCATCTTTTGAAGGTTTGTGTGACAACTTGGGTATAGAGAGAACCATTTCCTCTGGCTTTCATCCGCAGACTAATGGTCAGACGGAACAGACCAATGCTATGTTGGAACAATATCTTTGCTGCTTTGTCAATGTTCAGCAAGACAACTGGGTATCCTTCTTGCCGACAGCAGAGTTTGCATACAATAATGCCATTTTATTGTTCCTATGGCTATCATCCCCGATTCATCCCCGAGTTGAACCTTCGCTCTTCAGACATACCTTCAGTCGATACCATTTTGTACAACATTACAGAAGCTCACAGAACTGCCACTAACAGTTTACGATCCAGTCAACAACGCTACAGGCAGCAGAAGAACCCTACACACTTACCTTCCCCAACATGGGATATAGGTACTAAGGTTTGGTTGTCAACCAAATACTTGCCTCGTTGGTTGCACTCATCCTAGCTTACTCCAAGATATTTGGGTCCTTTTGTTATTCTGGACCAACTCAACCCAGTTTTGTACCGCCTACAACTATCTAGACATATGAGATGGATACATCCCGTTTTTCACTCCTCTCAGTTGAAGGTATTTAGAGAAGATGCCTATTGGCACAAACCTACTGCACTGCCGATCACTGAAGATCAAACCCCAGTGGAGTTTGAAGTAGCTGGGATTCTAGATTCAAGATTCAAAAATGACGCTTGGAGTATCTGGTACATTGGAAGGGGTACCCACACTATGAGGTCTCTTGGGAACCCATTTCCCATTTGCATACACCTAGATTGCTCCAGCTGTTCCATCGAGCTCACCCGGCGAAACTGCAGGGATTTTCCTTGAAGAGGGGGCATACTGTCATGCGCTATCTGCACACACCATTGTGGCAGGTATGGAGTAAGTGGAGGCTCCGCCACCATTGAATGTTCCCACTAGTGTAGCTCTACTTCCTGGTTTACCAGTCTAGTCTTCTGTCCTTTTTTGTTTAACTTCTGGTATTTAACCACGCCCACCGACCTGTCCAGTGCGTTGCAACCCTTTGCTTTTAGCTCCTGCTGCTATTGCTCTCTTTCCCACTCAGTAGTGCTATTTTGCTACTTTCCTGGCCGCTGTTATTTTCCCTTCTGATTTTTTTCTCCTTTGCTACTTTCTATCGTTACTCCTCGTGCCCCGCGCCTGCCGCTTGGGTTCCGAGTTCGCAGTGGGGATGGCACTGCCTTTCTTTCGGCTATCTCTCTCTGTGGTTCTCTGGGTTTGTATTTTGAAAGTTGCCCCTAGCCCTTCTGCCTTTTTCCTTTCTAAGATTATTTTCCTTCTATTTTCTTTGTTTCTTTTTGCCTTACTGACAACTTACCTTCCTTTCGCTTTAGGTCTGTTGTTTGTTCTTTCCTGGTGTTCCTTCTCTCTCTACCGGCGGTGGAGTCACTCTGGTATTCCGTTCATCGAACAGGAATTTCTTGCATACTGTGGACACTCCTCCAAGTTCTATGGTTACAAACTACTTTGAACTGCTACCAGAAGTATTCATCCTCATATTCTTCTGAGCTACTACCCTGAGGAACCTTGGCTCTCTATGATGAGCAAGCTAGAAGACTTTCATCCTTACCAGCCCTTCAACTTCCTGAGATGTTTTTTAAGCATTGATTTTTTCCTCTCTTCTGGCATTTTCCGGAAATCCATGTTCCCCAGTTTTTTTAGGGTACCACGGTGGCTTCTTTCCGGGGACGACCCAATCTCTTCTCGAGGAAAAGGTCTCCTAAGAAGAAGGGAAAAAAAAGAAATTTTCCACAGAAGAATCAGGTGAGGAGGAGTGGGGTTTTGAAGAGCGGGAGGATCTAGGAGTTGACATCCACCTTGTGAGGCTTTCCCTCTTGATTGGCCAGTTCTGTTGTTTAAATCACGGTTTCAGTTTCTATTTTTTCTTTTATTTATTCATATTTGTCCCTTGCCCTCACATAGTATTATTATTCCTAACCATGGGGATAAGGATTTTATTTGATTATTTTAAGTGTCTCCTTGCATTTCCCCAAGATCCTCAGGGTTCTCCCATATGTTCTATGGTGCTCCAAACATCCTGGATTTTTGCTGCCACTGTCATGGGGGCTAGGACTCATCCTCTAAGGCACTCAAGCTCCTCTCTGATAGCATCTCCCCTCCTCCATCCCGCTGCATGGAACACTCCCCATGCAGACTCCCCGTGCAAAAGTACAGCATGACTCAGGGGAGACACCCAGCTGTTCCTCAATGTTTTGTGAGTTGTGGCACTGGTGCTGTTGCCCTCTATGGCATCTCACTCAAGCGGCCAGCAACACCCCCATCACCACCAGGCTGTCATGGTTTACTCTCGTGTGGGTATTGCAGCACCATCATTCATTACAGTGAACATATTTGTTTGATTGGGCACTAACAAGGAGAAGGAGTGAGGGATAGTGCCACCCCCCATCTCTCATGCCTCGCTTGACTCCTCTCACCCCTCCCCTTCTACTCTCCTCTTTTGTGCATATAGCACCTGATGAGGTCTCTAGAAAAATCTTCTCTATGAAAGTCTCCTCCAAACAGGTGCTCCCCTGCTCTTCCAGAACTATCAAGGACAATGTTGCCTCCCTTGCCCCATCTCTGGGCTATTGCTGTAATCACTCCTTTTCCACCGGCACCTACCTGCTACTCCTCAAGCACTTCCTTGTGCATCCTCTCCTCAAAAAGCCCTCTGCTGACCTCTCTTGCCCCGCCAGCTATCGCCCTTCCTGGGCAAACTCATGGAGAATCTGGCCATCTCCCAACTGATCCAACACACTGAATCAGTCAGTTGTCTCCACAACCATCAGTTTCAGAGCGCCAGAGGCATGGAACTTGCTCTACTGAACATGCATGAAGACTTGCTCTCAAATCTTGATTACAACTCTCCTCCCGTTCTTATCTTCCTGGATCTTTCATCATCCTTTGTGACAGTCAATCATTCCACACTGATACATCGCCTCTGTGACACCCTTGGTATCAAGGGCCTTGCACTGGACTGCTTGACCTGCTTCCTCTCTGATGTCCCTCCCAAGTTCAACTGGGCTCTTTTCTTTACCCTATCACTCTCTCCACCTGCGGTATCCCCCAAGGATGTATCCTCTGACCGTGGCTTGTCAACATCTACCTAGCCCCTTTAGTACACCTGATCGCCTCCTTCTCTCCTCACTTAAAGTGTTAAGCAGAAGGCATGCAGTTCTCATTCAAGCTTCTGTCTACTCCCTCCTCTTCCTCCTTTCTCATTCCTGACTGTTTGAATGCTATTCAGTCATGGTGTGCTTCCAATGATCTCTGCCTTGATTCTAGTAAGACTGAGATCCTGCTCAACGGGACCCAAGCCCCCATCTTCCCTCCCAAACTCTGGACATCCTCTATGGGTCCCCTTCCCTCAGCATCTTTTGAGGCAAAAAACCTTGGTATCATCTTTGATTCCTCTCTCTCCTTCTTTCCTCACATCACAGACTTGGCCAAGAATGCCCACTATCAGCTGCACCTCCTCAAAGGCTTTCTCACTTTTCTCACCTTTCCCCAGAAACTCAATGTCTCCAGAGCTCTGGTCCTCTCTAGGCATCTCACCAGCCCTAATGTCTCTGCATTGCCTCCCGATTGCTGCTAGGATCAAATTCAAGACCCTCTGCATCATCCACAAGGCTTTTTGGGGCCTGGGACAAAGCTACCTCCAGCTCTCCCTCCCTGCTAGAGCCCTTTGGTCTGCTTGTCCAACTCTCTGCAGATCAGACGTTTCTCTAAGCAGAGAGTAGGGGTAGCTCTCTCTCCTCTGCGGAAGCCAGCATTTGGTGCGGTCTCCCTGCCCCTTTCAGGCTTGAGTCGGATCTCCTTGAGTTGCAGATGCTCCTCAAGATCCTCCTTTTCTCCTCTTCCTTTCTTTTCTGCCTCCCCTGCTATCTCTTCCATCTGCCACAGTGACTGTCTGCCTGGTTCCCTCTTTGTTGTACAGGGCCCCAGGCCATCCCTGCATAGTCCACCCAACTTCCTTGCACTTAGCATGTGGACCCACACCAGCGCAATCCCTGGCACTTGGCTTTCTGGTCTACCCCAAGCACTTGCACCTGCTCCTCTTTACGCTGCTTTTCTCCTTCCCACCGTATCACTTTGCTGCGCAGACTGACAATTCCCCTCCCCTCGCCTTCGCACTTCTTGCTTTGCACTTGCACGATCCGAATGTCACAAGGCCTAATAGGACAATGATTGTATCTTTCTCCCTTGCACCCCAATCCTTTTTTGTCTTGTGTCGCCTTGGAACACCATTCCTTGTATATGCACCTTACCAATATCCAATAAATAAAATATAAACACACCGTGTGGATGTTGACATTTGGGATGAGCTACCAGACCATGCACATTGCCACATCTGATCAAAGGTCAGTGTCGCCTATGAATGCATCATGGCCACATCATCCATCTATCATATGTGTGTAGTGAAGAAGGCGCAGGGACTGAGTATACATGGAAATATCCATACGTCAAAAATGTATCGGGAGAAAGACACAATGAGTGGACACATTGTTCAGGGAACTAAAGCCCAGACAGGAACCTCTTCCTCTTTGCAGCAATATTGGTTAAAAAGTCCTGATCACATCATCTGATCCATCTCATCCGTTTGCCTGCTTTTAGGATCCCCATACTCCATGGGTACACTTTAGGAGATAAGAGGTTATCGCCCTAGCTATTACAGTGAGAGTTTTAGAAGGCTCAAGAGCACACTGTAAGTCCAAAGTATAGTTGGTTTGCACATGTTGCATTGATAGCAACATTTGAGTAAGGAGTTTTTGGAAATGGTGAACAACAGTTTTTTTAACATTCTGGGGTAGAGGTTGATCACGATCTTGAGAATGGGATATAAAGTGTAAAAAGCTATCTTTCAACACCACCACCATATTCACTAGGTACCAAGTGTTCAAGCAACACCTTCCGCCAATAATGATAATGATGCGCTTCCCAACCCCAAAAACTAAAATCCACTTACAACACACAAACTCTATGCCCTCATTCCTCCAAACCAGAAACACAATCCTGCAGAAAAGATGCCAAAACTACAAAGAGAACTGAGCCACACAGGTGAAATCTCATCCGAGCCCTACCTGCACATCATATAAGCACACCTGCATTGGTATTTCCCAAGTATCCGTTACCCTTTTGTGTATTTGTTACATCACTTCCATACATTGCCCAAGCCTGTCACAAGGCATTCCAAACCTAAATACCCAGGATAAACGGATTGTGAAGAACGGTATCATGTTAACTCTGCAAGTACTATGTCCTGGGCCGTCATGGGGAATGTATTGTCCTAGACTGATAAGTTCAATATCCACATCATGATATCTCAAACAATAATACTGCAATGTCTGCATCTTGCTCTTCATGCAAACCCTAATATTACTGCATTATGTCTGAAACTTCATATCCCTCATCCGTGTCTGAATGTGGGAGCCCCAACAAAGACAAATCACATAGTTGCACTTTGGCCAGCGCTTTCTCGCACCTAGATATCCCAATAACAAAACAACTAACAATCACCTACTCAACCACCCTCACTCACCACATACTGACCATCCATGCCTCAGAAGGCTAGATAAAACCTACCCACTAAAGCTCCCCAAAACACCACACCACTTTTCCAAACTTACAAACCACACAATTAGCTCTAACACGTGACAAATAACACAGGTGATGTCCCCCATCTGGAAAAAATATGCCAATGGCCTACACACTAAAACACAGAAAACACACCCACACAAATGCCAGAAACTCCTAGTTCCCCAAACACCAACAGTAAAGCACACAGCCTTATCTTTTCGTTCTTCTCCTCCCCTAACCAACCCATCTGTGCGTTTCCTTTCAGAACCACAAGAGCACCTTGAGAACATGTAAATGGCAGAGGTGCACAATATAAATCAACATAAGATAACATAACATGACATAACCATGAAGCTGCAGTATTACTCTCCCTGTTAGCGATCCAGTAAGCCTTAGAACTGTATATTAGTGTGCCTATTGTGATTTTCTAAATCATTGAGTTATAGGCATGTTGTTAACTATTTTGTCAACGTGTCTTGTTTGTATTTATAGTAGTTAGGCGCTACAGGTGCATCTCAAGGATTTGACATGGGATCGGATTTACCTTCAGTGCCTGAAGTATGCATCATGGACCTTTTCTGGAAGGCTTTGCGGATACCACGAGGGCAGGAGGACATGTGCAAGTCTGGGCATGTCTTTTCACAAGAAAATAAGACAGAAAATACTGGTAATCACTGGGCTAACTCTGAAATTTGGACCACGATTTTTCTTTAAATGTGAACAATTATTTCAAGCCAACATACGAGTCCAGCAATGTTGTATCTTTGTAAGTTCGGTGTTTACTTCCAGTTAACCCTATCATGATTTTCAATTCCGTTGTGGTCATTCAAAGAAGAGAGTGTGTGGGATGCCGCCACACCTAATTGTAAATTGTGCAATCCTTAGGCAGTCCCACGTGGCATTCCCATTCAGTGAGATTTTTAACTGCTTTTTGTAGACCCTAATGTGTTCACATGGAGACGATACAGATGTTGTGTAACTGGTCATTTGTGTCATCCATCATTTTATTTCTTTATCACCCAGCAAGTTGGATAATAGCTGATACATTCCATCCGATATTTCTGTGCTGTCTGCCATGTCAGTAGATCTGGCCAGTGATCACCTGCCCTGATGGTAGAGACAACGCCCTGGAATGGCAGTGTTGCACTGGTATCAAGCACAGTATGACTTCACCACCTTGCAAAGCCACCATTACAATTGCTTATTGAGTTTCTTTTCCGGCGTTCCATCATTGGGATGTGTGAGACGTCCCTGTGTCAGGTGTATGCTGCAGGTCCATAGCTACGACCACATCTGCTCCCATTCTCTGAGCGCTGCACGTGCATATGCAGATCGAGGATTTGCTGTAGGCTCATCTCGTAAGGTGCGCGTGTGGGATCTGGTCTCAGACAAGTACCACCCCAGCCTTCACCCAAGTGATGTCTCACCTCGTTCGAGTAAAAGGCAGCACAGTACACACATATTTTATAGTCTTAGGGGGAACTGTGATGCCCGTTCTCAGCAGGGGCACGTCCACTTCAATCATTTACTTAGTTTGTATTTGGACCAGTTTGACTCCTCAACAAACAGAAATATAATGAGAGATAGCACAGCTCAGAAGGGAACTCTGCCACTTCACATTATTGCTCTATCAGCACAGACATGCTGAATGACTGGAGAGGTGTCCTCTGATGTCATTGAGACCCACAACTTGAACACACTGAAGGACAGGAGAGATCTCCTCTCCTGTCATGCTGTGTGCCCACGTGCCAGAGAGAAGGGAGGCACATCCGGTCCTCTTGTAGCTATGCAAGCATGTAAGAAGGGTGTATGGAGGTATGGCAAGTGTTTTTATGCATTTAAATGAAATATATATGTGTATGGATGTGCTAGTGCATGTTGGTTTTTCTGTTTCTGTCAATGGTGGTGTGTTTGTTTTTATGTATGCGTGCACGCAAGCAGTTGTGTGACTGTTGAATGAATGCATGGGTGAAAGTGTGTGCCATCCCGCACCCCTAAATTTAGTGTTATCATGCAGCTAGACTGGACTGCACTGAATGTAGGCCAGTCTAGCCAGCAATAGCACTTATGGTGCAGAGTCAGTCTGGATATACTTTCTATGGCGTGGGAGTTCTTATATGGCAACAATTGGCGCACTTGGATGAAACCTACATGAATATGCATGGAAATAGCCAGCATGAACATATGTTTTATACTGGCATATGTTGTGAGCAAAGGCAGCATGAAATGGACTGGAAAATGCTCCTGTCCACCGTTACTGACTTGCATCTTTTGGGTTTTTCCATGTGCTGCCATACAAAACCAATTGCATACTGTATGGCATTTTTATCATTTTTTCAAAGAAAGTGCAGTAATTTTTCGGGGTAAGAATCCCTCTCAAGCACCGCTTGTTTGGATCAGGCTCCCTAACTGTGATCTATTAATCCCACATAATTGGCACAAACATTTAAGCTTCTCCATTTAAAAAATTCAACAGTCACCACTAAATATCATCCACCTGTCACTGTGTAAGATTTCTGTTTTAAGGCCCACAAAGGGGCAGGCAGCTCCTTAATGCTGGCATCACGCACCACATGCTGTCATGGCATCCTATATATTTGTATGCATATGATACAACAGTTAGTCTGACCTAAACCTTTCTTCGGTAGAGAAACATACCTTTGCTGTGTTTGATTTGCAGTCATAATAATAAACCATATTATGGTTCCTCTGCAAAAAAACTCAAGGGGAGATTTCACGCATCTCCTACTTGCTGTGTCACCCTCGCTGGCCCTATGCAAAAAATATAAGGGGGGCCTTACCGAGATTTTTGTTCCAGGCTTCACCACACCTTGTGACAGCCCTCCATCAAACCCACAATATACATTTTTGGTGTAGCACATTCGTCACTGGTTCACACCAAGAATTCCCCCTGGCTGCTACTGACATTGTAATACAAATTCCAAAAATGCTTGATTATCTTGGAAAAGATAAGTTAAATCCTGACTTAGTAATGGCCATCTAGCTTAGATGTGATTTCGTGCAATAAGAAATGGTTTCCTCGTCCCAACAGTTGCAGTCGAAAAGATGCACTGTGTGCCGGTTTGGCCAGGTGATCCTGGCATCGTGGTGACTGGTTTGAATGATTTTTTTAAAATACAGCAAATATCTGCAAAAAAGCAAAACGACACTGGTGAATTAGTAGGTTGATAAAGTATAACACGTGCGCGGCAGACATGTTAACTTAGTTAAACATTGGCTGGACCTTTGATCCCATCCAGCACCCTTTTCCTGTTTTGCCTCCCAGTTTGTTTACCCAATCTGTATTTGTGATGATTTCATCGGTAACAGAGCAGTGCTGGGTCGGTGTTGGGGTGGTGCTGAGGCACATCTGGCAATTCCTGGCTATACATATATAAACATTTGAATATAGCTTCATAAGGGTTATGACTGATACGACGTTTCTAATAATCTTCTTAAAGTAAACTGAGGAATTCACATTTTTATTAGCAAGACAATGTAGCGACGTACCTTAACCTTTTCCGACCGCCATACTCTGAGAATGCCAGCAGGGGAACAGATCCCCCGGCAGGCATAACCTGCCGGTGCTTCAGTTTCCCCATTTCCATGGACTACATTCTGTTCCGGTGGGACCGGGATATCAGGCATCGGGATCAGTGTTACGGGGGTGGCGGCAACCCGAAGGTTACCTCCAACCTCGTAATGAGGCTTTAAGACTCATCTATATTGAATGTCAGAGCCAAAAACTAGCAAGAGATGTGAGTATTTTATGAATGCAATAACTCTTTCTATTCAGAGTATTATTACATGTTCAATTAAATTGACTGAAATCGGCCACCCCGGTCATTGATCAAAGAAGAAACGTCTCATTACAAGTATGTCGGTGTGGGAATGACAGCGGTAAAGCAGTGATAATACTGTGACCACTGAATTACTGCTGCATTACAACACCACTGTACTGCAACTTTGGTGTACTACAACAAAATGCTGGAGGCAATTCTGCCACCTTACCATAAAAAATTGGCGGAATTACTGCCAGGGGTAATTCCACTGAAATCCCAAAGCCAAACCACCACTTAGCAAGTCGTGTTAAAGGTTATTCCGTTTGGAGGGATTCCAGCATATTTATCACCAGAATACCACCAAACTTGTAATGAGGCACAGAATTCTAATCAGCTCGTGCTGCATTTGAAATGCATGGCTAGCTTGTTGCTGCAGTGTCAACAAGCCCATCCTGAGGGAAGCCTGATTTTGGAGTTACAAAGAGTTTGCTGATGAACATGCGCCTCATTGACGCTACATTTAAATGAATTTGTTCAGACGTTGTACGTCGATAATCTCTCATTATTGAAGGCCATGCTTTTGTTTTTCGAAATTAATGACAATTTTGCATAGATCACCACTATAATATTTTTGACTAGTAGTGCCTTGTGTGTTTTTTCGAATAGCAAAATTACCAGTAGAACATATGAATATTATAGCTGAATATGCAAACAAACTGTTCAACAACTGAAGTCTGGCTGTTTTTGCAAGAGCAAAATAATGTTCTGTTTATTTTGAATATATGCAATATTGTATATGTGGACTGGAGGCTGCAACACTCGGTCCGGCATCAATTTAGGTTGGACACAGGCAGCATGAGTGTCACAAGGGGTGAGTGCATTTTGAATGAGTGGCACTAAAACGAGGGACATTAATTGGGCATGGGTCAGTCAAAGCCTGCTCACATGGGCGCAATTTTAGGGGGGTAAAGGGGTGTTTGCCCCCCCACAACTTTCATGGCACACCATTGTGTCCCCATTCATTTGGCTGGGGCACCTTTTCTTCAGATGTTATGTACCCACCATCATTTTCAGCAAAGTTATTCCACTGCCTGCTCAGTATATGCTCACTGTTTTAAACAGTGGAACATGCAAGTACATGAAAGCCTGGCATCTTTTGATGCGGGGAATAGACACACACAATTCTCACTTGAAGGAACCTTCCATGTGGAATGATGACACTTAAAGCTTGCATTAGAAAGGAAGGACAATGGGGGGGGGGGATTACGCCACATGGAAAGAGGAAGACTCTGAGTGTCAAAATGCACATCAGATTAGTAGATTAAAGGATTACAATGAAAAACTGCAGAGCCGGATTACACATCTGGGAAGTTGAGTGTCGGTGAGGAAAAGCCAGGTTCCTACATAGATCTTTCCACAATTTGCAAATTAGAAACAGGGTGAGGAAACTGTGGATGATTTAAGAGATGTCTTTATTAATGTTCATACTCCAGTTTCTTAAGCCATGCAGGCACTCTTTACGACCCCTGACAGTTGCCGCAACTGCTAGGCCCGAAGCCCAACCACTTCCGGTACTGGTATACACCAAGATAACACGGGCATTAACAAACCTATGTCCCCATCTACAGAAGGAGCTGCAGGCCCACCCCTCTTTTCTATGCATCTCTTACTACGGTCAGAACAAGTTATGGACTGGACTGTATTCATTTTTCGGCTCCCCTTAGGCAGGTGCTGAGAATGGCAGATGCTGACAGGGACAACAATCGATGTGTGATCATACAAGTTGCGAAATCTTTGTAAGAAATGTTCTAATATCCGGGAAGAGCCTCGGTGGTTCACTGGGACACTTATAATGTTTACACAATGTTAGAATCCTTCCTGGGCTGACTTGAACAAGCTCATGAGGATAGTTATGTCTCCTGAGGTCAGACAGAGACTACTTTTGGAAGCTCAATGTCCAGAGCCACATCCTGTAAAAGGAAATGTATTTGATAGGGCATGAAATACAATGAAAGCTGTAATCCCTGTGGTGTGCTGATGAAAAACAGACTGGAGGAAGTTAAGTAAATGCTGCCAGCACAAGGGAGAATTGTCAGCCGATTAGTTAGATCAATTGAAATTAGTATATACTATCATGAAACCTAACGTAACAGTTCAGAAGGTGAGAACTAACTCTTTAGTCTCAGTACTGAACCCAAAGCTCCAAAACGATTTGTGTGGCATGGAAGATTCAATCCTTACTGGTCGTGAATGATGCATTTACCTTCCTCACCACCTGTGAAAAGTGTGCATCCTAGTATCTACCTCAGCGATGACTCACTTCTCAAGTATTGGAAAAGTTTCCTTCTCACTGTTCAGTGTTTGGTTAACGGGTGCAAGAAGCCTTTCTGAAGGGACGTGCCACTTGCTTCAGTTTAGAGATTACATTGTTGTGAAGCGGTTTCAGTGGCAGGCTGCCCTCGTCTGATGGCGGGGGCCATATAATACATTTTTGACCACTGGAACAAAGGTAATGGTGCAGGAGATCTTTAGCTGGGTGTATACTGCTAATTGCAAATGGGGCATTTCACACAATGAGGCTTAAAACGGTTCAGCACCTGTTGTTCTATGACTCTAGTATTCCCCGCTCATTCAGAATGGCATTTCCATTTCTGAGGAACATAAACTGAAACCACCTCGGTATGGGTTTAGCAGGAAGTAAGTCTTATATATCTTATACATGAACCCCTGAGGTACGATCCTGGCCATGATGTAGGCGCAGATATGTGATTACCTGGCCTGTTAGAACTTGTGACCTGCGTGGGTCCTTGGCCTGGGCACGGTCTTTGGATTCCTTCTGAAACCAGCTGAATATCAGGCAGGACAAGGAGTTTCTGTAATTGGCTCTTAGATACTTAGGGCCTGATTTATAAAGCGTGTTCCAAAAGGATTGTGCCAGTGCTTTTGTAAATCAGGCCCTGAATTTTTAAAGACACTGACAACTGAATGTCACCAGTCTGCGCAATGCTTGTTGAATCTATGACTACTCTTGAATCTATCACAAATATCCCTGAAGGAGAACATTAAACCCAAAATAATTGTACTGTTGCGGCCATGGCCAGTGGCTAGATTAAACCCAAAATAAACATAATGTTGTGGCTATGGCCAGCAGCCATTATGTTTGTGGCATGGTGTTAGGCAGAATTCTCCAGAATGGCTAATTTCCCTTACCTACTGAGTCCCTCAGCAGCTTTACTTGATTTATAGGATTTATCTGTTTCACCTGGTAAGAGTGTGAGCCTTTTTTCCCATGCTTACATGTGTTTTGTTGTATGTGTTTAACATTTTCTTGTGTTCATAGACTGTGGAACCTCACCTACTCCATAGGCATCATCTTTTTACTGAGTGTTATACAGCACCTTCAGTGCAGTGACACAGGGTTGTCTTTTCAACTTACCAACTCAGACCCCATTTTCTGGGACTGACTACTGTCTCCCAGAACATCTAAAGTTGCCATTAACTCTATTAGTCTTCTATATCCACAGACCCAGTACAAACTATCTATTACTGGAAAGGGTTAATACTTATCCCTTTTTGTCTGTTTCTCTTCGAGCATTGTTTCGTTCCCTTTTCATCAAGACTTGGCTGGTGGAAGTGGTAACTACCCAATTTTTCCTACCGCGGTTATCTTAAATAACCCTAGTAGTGTTTTAGGCTATCTTGGTAGCCTTGAACGTAAACCTGCTTGACCATATACGTTTTTATATGTTTCGGGCTGGGTTTATTCACCATTTCCTTTTGAAAATGTATTTCTTGTGTTTTACTCTGGTTCCTTTGTTCGTCTTTTTGCATGCTTCTACACAGAAGCCCTCCTTAGGTGCCTGAAAGTCTGGGTAGGCAGGATGTGAGGGAGGGGTTTTAGGACCCCTGCCATGCATTCCCTTGGTAACCCAAGTCACACTCCTGTTTGATTGACTAGGTGACTGTCCCGCCAGGACAGCCGCCCTGCTGTGTGATTGACAGCCAGGATGAGCAGTCTCTGGGATTGGAAAGGCAGAGTCACCACTGGAATGAAAGAACCAAAGAGGAGCTGATGGAAGAGGACCCCTACAATGACTAAAAGGCCCGGTGAAGCCCTGTTGCAGGTCCAAATCTTCAGACTCCAACGACAGAAGAGATCTACCAGGAATCTTCTTCCCCTGATCTGGTGGGACCAACCAGTTCGCCCAAACTGCAAGCCAGGACACCCTCCTCTCGTCGAATTTGCTGTACAGAGCTACAGTGAACCGGATAGCCAGGAAGCTCAGACCCTGCTTGGATTTTAAGGAGAACACTTTTAATTTGTTGCTTTGCTCTGCTGCTGGTTTCTTCCCTGGGCAGGGCAGGACCCTCCAGTCTTCCTACTGCAAGTCAGTCCGACAGTCGCTTCAGGAACCGTGAGCCTGCAGGAACTGCCAGGAATGCCTGCATAAGCTACAGCTTCTTCTTCATTTAAAGGTGCTGTGCAAATCCGGTTGTTCATTTCGTCCAGCCGCGATGAAGGTGTGTGAAACCTTTCGCAAATCTGAGGGCTTGTCCTTCCCTAATCTTTAAACCTACTTTTATGCCGACAAACTTCGTCTGGAACTCTTGGCAAAGACTTAACCACAAACTACCCTGAACTGTGTGATTTTGAACAAAAGACTTTTGTCATATTGACTTTGGCCCTAAGCCTTTTTTTATTTGATTCCATCACTGCAGTTCCTCTTTCTAGATTGCCATGCTTACTTACCTGTTGGTGCTGCTCAATTTTAGTCTAACTTTGTTTTTCCCTCCCTTTTTAAATTGCTGGTGTGCCATTTTGCTCACACTTCATTTTGAGTTTAACTTGTCCAGAATCTATTGGGAGTGGTGTGGTGTATTAAGAGTGTGATTATTCAACTGCTTTACTTTAGTGAAATGTTTTCCAACTGATGTGTAAACAAATATATATTCTTGTACTCAGAAACCTTGAGTCAGTGTTTGTTTGAATCATAGTAATTGTTGTCCTTTCTGTAACTATCGATACTGCTCACTTACTCTTGAGATAAGGCTGGCTGCTCAGCCATCGCTACCACTTTACTGTGTAATACAGGCTTGTACCAAAGGTGAATTTGTAATGTCACTTGTAGTCCTAATTGTGTGTGGTGTTCCCAAAGGGTACTGCATATAATTCTGCCTAACACTGGTGTACAGCAGTGAGGATCAAGTATAGTGAATAGACTTAGAGTACTGCTATTACTTTGGATCAACTAACCACAAGGCTAAAACATCACTAAAAAGCAATATTGATCATGTCTGTTATGGAAAGCTACAGTCAGGAGACCCTCCTTAGTTAAACTGTGGATTATATAACAAATCTGTGTAGAGTAATGAATCTCTCTGTTAAAGGCAACAAGTCTGAATTGATTAAAATGTTGTTAGAGAAACAAAGTCTGCAGGGTAGGTCTGAAATACCTGACCTCTCAGCAAATGTGGAAAATAATGAGGATGATAATGTGTCTATTATTGATGAGTTAGAGGAAGTAGATGTGTCTCATGATGTAGGCCCCACTGCTCCCTTATCTGCTAAACAACCTCAACCTTTGTCCACTGGGGCCCCACCAGGTCCTACACTCAGTCCTGAATTCATTGCTCTAGAAAAGATGAGGCTTGAATTGGAATTCAAACGTTTAAATGCTCAAACTGAACAAAAGCAACAAGAACGTAAGCTCAGAGAAATGGATTTGAATCATGAACTAGAAATGAAAAGGTTATCTCTTGAAAATGCTTCTCTCCCAGAGTCTTCTAGGACTTCCAGTCTTAAGAGACCCTGTATGCCTAAAGAAATTGTGGGTATGTATGAGGTTAAGCTTGATATTTTGGATTGGTTGGCAATGTTTCAATATAACCATGAGATTCAAGGTCTTACAGGGAATCATTTTCTTCCCTGGCTCTTCTCTACGCTACCCACTGTTGCATCCGATGGTGTGATGGAGTTGGGGGAGGTGGATAGGATGGATTATGAGTGTGCAAAGCTAGCTTTAAATGCTAGATTTAGGAAGACCCCTTCCCAGTACCTTAAGAGGTTTAGGACCCTCAAAAAGCATGATGGTACCCCTTGGGCTACCTGGGTGTGTGAATGTTTGAAAAACTTAGATGGCTGGATTAAGGGTTACAGAGTAAACACTTATGAAGGCATGAGAAATCTTGTTATGTTGGAGTCAATTTATGATGCCTGCTCTCCTGAGCTCAGACAACACTTGGCTAATTCTAAGGAGATAGATCCAAAGAAGTTAGCTAAGGCTGCTGATTTGTGGGTTGCCAACAGGGCTACTCTCAAGGATTCTGGGGCAACTCAGAAGAAGGATGAGATAAAGCAGCCAAAGAAAGATAACAAGGAGAATTCTAATACCTCCAATCCAAAAGAGGGCCACAAACAGCAACATAAGGGTAAACCACAGGGAAAACCGAATCAGGCTAGTGCACCATCTGGACCCAAACCAGATGGAGGTCAGAACAAACCCCCATCCATCAAGACATTTGGGAAATGTTATGTTTGTGGGTCAACTGACCATGTGAAAGGGGATCCCAGATGTAAGGGTAAACCTTCAAGGGTCCACATTGTCTCCTTAGCTTTCTCCCCAGAGGAAGAAGTACATATGGCAAGTGGAAACTTTCACATACTGGCTGATGAGCACATGCAAGTCTCAGCTAGTGTTTCTTTAGTGTCCCTGGGTTTGTGGGCACAACAGAACTTAGATGTCTATCATTCCATCCCAGATAATACATAAGAGTAGTATAAATATAGTGTTCTTGTAAATGGACAGGAGACCCCTGCCATCCAAGACATTGGAGCCAGCATAACTGTGGTGGATAAATCATTTTTCAAGGTGGAGGATGTTGCTAAGGCACCTAAACGCCTCACAAAGTTAGCGTGAAACCCTGTGCAAATACTTCCCCAGTTACCAGCTCTCACCCAGTGTAATGATATTACTGTCAAAATACCTGTTAGTGTGCAGAGTGTAGTGCCTGGGAGAGTTCTGCTGGGTAACAACCTGAAAACTCTTGGAGTTGTGTCAAGTACCCCCAGATCTCCCAGTAAAAGGAGAAAAGAGCTCACTAGGCCTACAAGGGAGAGGACCTTGAAAGGCTCTCCAGAGGAGTTGATAGAGGAAACTATCAGCCCCCCACTCCACAAGAGTTGCTCACTGCTATTTCTGGAAAGAAAGAGGCGAAGGGGAAACCCAAGAAGTCAAGGAAAAAGTCAGAAAGCACCCCTGTGCTACCAACAAGGGCATCCCCAAGATTGTCCAAAATCACACCTGTGATCCCACCACCTGCTGATGCAGAGTGTGAGGTACACCTTGTGTGGTTGAGTCAGTTTCTGAAGAGTCAGATCGGGAAGAAGATACTGTTTTGGTTGGAGATCTTGACCCTGTTGACCATCTTGAGCTGCAGTCTTTACTGGCAGTAGGTGGACCCAACAGGGCAGACTTCAGCAGAGGACAAAGAGAGTGTCCTACTTTCGAGGGTCTTTGACATCAGGCTGCTAACCAACTTGATGGCTAAGAAGTTGGAAAGCATAGGCTAAGCTGGGAAGATGGCCTCTTCTACAGTGAACCAACAGAGTCTATCCCTGGGGACTGCACAAGAATTGTAGTGTCCCTTGCCTACAGTTGTCCCATGAGATACCTTTGGCTGGTCATTTCAATTTCAAAAAGACCAAGGGAAGGCTCTCCTTATACTTCTGCTGGCCTAAAATGGGTTCAGAAGTTGACCCATTCTATAGGAGCTGTCACACTTGCCAAACCTCTGGCAAGAGTGGAGCCAAGATTGTGGCACCCCTGGTGCCTCTCGCAGTGGTGGGAGTTCCTTTTCAGAGGGTGGGCTTCAACATTGTTGGTCCCCATGACCCTCCCACATCTTCAGGGAACAGGTTTATCCTGGTTGTAGTAGACCATGCTACAAGGTACCCAGAAGCCATACCTATGTGAAATGTCACGGCTCAGGCTGTGGCTAAGGCTCTACTTGGTATTTTTACCAGAGTAGGGTTTCCTATGGAAGTGATATCCGACAGGGGATCCAATTTTATATCTCACTACATGCAAGCCATGTGGAAAAACCGATGTGTCACTTACAAGTTCTCTACAGCCTACCGTTCACAAATAAATGGACTGGTACAGAGGTTTAATCGTACTAGGAAGAGCATCATAAGTGCTTCAGAGGAACTCCTTAAAAGAAAGTGGGACCTTCTACGGCCATGCCTTCTCTTTGCTTATAGAGAAGTCCCTCAGGAGGGAATTTGATACAGTCCCTTTGAACTTCTCTATGGACATCCAGTCAGAGTTCCATTGGCCCTGATCAAAGAGGGGTTGGAGAGTGCTCCTTTCCCCAAGCAAGTCAGAGTGACTGACTATGTGATAAGTCTCCAGAGGAGAATGTCACACATGATGGCAGAAGCTAGTGATAACGTAAAAGTAGGTCAGGCTCTGGTCAAACATTGGCATGAGCAGAAGTCCAGAATGGATGAATTTACTCAAGACCAGCTTGTATTAGTTATGGTGCCAACAAAGCAGAGGGCCTTGCAGGACAAATGGATAGGACCCTTCAAAATTGTGGGCAAACTTGGAGAAGTGAACTATTTGGTGGACTTAGGCAGACCTAAGGAGGCTCCCAGCGTCTTTCACACCAACCGTTTGAAGGCATATGTCTCGAGACCAGAAGTAGGAGCTTTGCTTCTAGCTCTAGCTCAGGAGGAGGAGGAGAGTGAGCCTCTACCTGACCTTCTCAAAAGCCAACCTTTGGATGAGAAAATAGAAGGAGTCAATCTCTCATCTCAACTGACATCTGAACAACAGGAGGAGTTTAAAATTATGTTAAATCAGTTTGCCTCCCTGTTTTCACTATTACTAGGCTTGACCCCTTGGGGCCACCATGATATTCTCACTGGTGACTGTCCACCTGTGAAAAGTGGAGGTTACAGAATGTCAGAACGTGTGAGAACCCACATCAAAGGAGAGGTCAACAAGATGCTTGATCTTGGGGTTTTAGAGCCCTCTACCAGTCCATGGTCTAGTCCAGTTGTTCTAGTACCAAAGGCAGAAACCAAGGAGTTGAGATTCTATGCGGACTATAGAGCTCGAAATGCAGTCACTAAGACTGATCTCCATCCTTTGCCAAGGACAGATGAATTGGTGGATAGACATGGTTCAGCCAAGTACATCAGTGCATTTGATCTGACATCAGGCTATTGCCAAATAGTCCTAAAAGCCATGCCAAAAAGAAAACTGCATTCTCAACCCAGCAGGCCTCTACCAGTTCAAGGTTATGCCTTTTGGATTAAAGAATGCATCTTCTACATTCCAAGGATGGTCAATCAAGTTCTGAATGGGATGGAGGACTTCTGCATGGCATACTTGGATGACATTGCAGTGTTCAGCCCTTCATGGAAAGAACATATTGATCACTTAGGATTTGTTTTGCAGGCTCTTGAGCAGGCCCATCTGACCATAAAGACAAGCAAATGTCAAATTGGTCAGAGCAAAGTGGTCTACCTTGGTCATGAGATAGGACGAGGTGAAATAAGGCCATTGCCTAGCAAAGTACAAGCTGTACAAAACTGTGCCACCCCTACTACTCAAACCCAAGTGAGAGCTTTCCTATGTCTCACTGGGTACTACAGGAATTTCATAGAAAACTACCATAGCTTCTCCCTTGAATGTGATCTCCTCTCCAAAATTCCCTAAAGGGTTAGATGGAATGAGGAGTGCACTCAAGCCTTTGAAAACCTGATGGAAGGCCTTTGGAAACTCAAGGAATCAGAAACAAGGTGGGCAACCATAGAGCGTGAATGTTTTTCCATTGTGTGGTCTCTGAAGAAGTTTAGACCACACTTGTATGGATCTTCTTTTGTAATTCAGACAGACCACCAACCCTTGAGTTGGTTAATGCATATGAAAGGGGAAAGCCCAAAACTTTTAAGATGGTCAATCTGCCTGCAAGGGTTTGATTTCACCATTGAGCACAGAGCAGGATGTCACCACCAAAATGCTGATGGTCTCTCTAGGATGTTTTTAACTGACTAGAGGTAGAGATTCATCCAGGAGTGGATAAGATCCTCCTGTCCATTAGTCTGGGTGGGGGGGGGGGGGGCAAGTGTTAGGGAGAATTCTCCAGAATGGCTAATTTCCCTTACCTACCGAGTCTCTCAGCACTCTCACATGTGTTTTGCTGTGTGTGTTTAACATGTTCTTGTGTTTATAGACTGTGGAGCCTCACCTACTCCATAGGATTCTTCCCTGGACAGTGCAGGACCCTCCAGTCTTCCTACTTCATGTCAGTCCGACAGTGACTTCAGGAACCGTGAGCCTGCAGGAACTGCCAGGAACGTCTGCCTCAGCTCCAGCTTCTTCTTCATTTAAAGGTACTGTGCAAATCCGATTGTTCATTTCGTCTAGCCATGGTGAAGGTGTGTGAAACCTTTCACCAATCCGAGGGCTTGTCCTTCTCTACTGTTTAAACTAACTTTTCTGCCGACAAACTTCTTCCGGAACTCTTGGCAAAGAATTAACCGCAAACTACCGTGAACTGTGTGATCTTGAGCAAAAGACTTTTGCCCTATTGACTTTGGCCCTAAGCCTTTTTTATTTGATTTCATCACTGTAGTTCCTCTTTCTAGATTACACTGCTTACTTACCTGTTGTTGCTGCTCAATTTTATTCTAACTTTGTTTTTCACTCCCTTTTTAAGTTGCTGGTGTGCCATTTTGCTCACACTTTGTTTTGTGTTTAACTTTTTGAGAATCTATTGGGAGTGGTGCGGTGTATTAAGAGTGTCATTATTCAACGGCTTTACTTTAGTGAAATGTTTTACAACTGATGTGTAAATAAATGTATATTCTTTTCCTCAGAAACCTTGAGTCAGTGTTTGATTGAATCATAGTAATTGCTGTCCTTTGTGTAACTATTGATACCACTCAGTTACTCTTGAGATAGGTCAGGCTGCTCAGCCATCGCTACCACTTTACTGTGTAGTACAGTCTTGTACCAAAGGTGAATTTGTACTGTCACTTGTAGTCCTAATTGTGTGTGGTGTTCCCAAAGGGTACTCTATAAAATTCTTCCTAACACCTGGCTGTTGGCCATGCCTGAAATTAATGTGGCCACTTGCCATGGCCGCAATAATATCAAGAGTGAGTTCTAATATTATAGCCACACTCCAAATCTCCAATTGTGGTTGTTCCCATGGCCAAAGTTCATCTTTTTCAAACTACATAACTACTAAACCCAAAGTAAGCATACTTTCCTGGCCATACCCAGAAACCAGATTATTGGGGGAATGCCCCAAGTTATTTGGCTATTGCCACAGTCAAACTTACTAGTGCCTTTACATAAGTATTAAACCCAAATTAATAATTGTTGTAGCATGTAGCATAACACCAAATTCACAATGTCTACCTATTGCGGTCAGCGAAGGTCAGTAAAAATTACTGTGATCATGGCAACAATCATGCAACCATTGTTACACACAAGAACACATACATTGTTCCCTTTATTTTCTCCACCCACCCTACCCAGGGACTCTTTCATCTATCCTCATCATAACCAGAAATGTATTTTTCAAGCTTTTTTGTAACAATTTGTCCACAAACAAAGGACAATGTTCACAAATCCAACATGGCAACAATTTCCAAAGTTTTGACGCACCTCACATTTTTTAATTGTCCAATCATCAACCATGTATGATGTCTGCATATGCTACACAACAAATCAGACAGTTAGTCCATGAGGATCGGATGGAGATAACACACGTTTTTCTACAATTTCGGCATTTTTAAAAAGATTGACTTGACGGATTTACCTCAAATTGGCAAAAGCACAATTTTGGGACCAAGCCACTACTCCTCTCGCAAACTTCACGCACATCCATCCAGCAGTTCAGGCTGTAGCTGTGAGTACAATATTTTCTCATTGAAGTCTAGCAGGATTTTGAAAAGTGTGGGAAACCCTCTACAGCATTTCCCGCTTGACGAATCTGCACAGAACTTTGCAGATTCATTCACAGTTGGGTTAATACTTATTTTGTAAAGTTTCATGCAGAGTCGTCAAACAAGTTCTAAGCCACTCAAAAACTGATCTTCCTATGCGAAAAAACATCTTAACCACAGGGCCACTATCGCTGACCATGTATTATATTGCATGGCCTGTGGTAGCAGGCGTGTAGTTAAAGTTAAGTTGCTCAACCCATAGGAAGAGGTCTTTTTGGGCGGCTTAACATGTTGTCCTGCCTGGAAGCATCTGACCGGGCCAAAGTATTTAATTGTGTACAATGTTATATATACATTTACTTAGACAGTCATGAACAGTACATTCTATGTTTGGTACTACCAACATTGGTGTATGACACACTGCTGTTGCATTGACATTAAATAATCATTGGGTCATTGGAGATAATAAATCCATACTGTATTAAAAAAAAACTGATTGCAATTATGTCAGTGTAAGTTTGATAATGTGTTTGTTTGAAGTATGTTGTTATTAAGGGAATGCTTAAAATAGTTAGATACCTGTTTGCGTATTGCAACTACATTAGAGATAAGAAGATGTATTGTCATATAAGAATTGTGATGGCGCATTTCAAGTGTTTTGCAACAAAGGGTATTTTTAAGTAGTTAGATACCTATTTGCGTTTTCTAACTATATTGACTCTTATAAGTAACATTGTAGTATTATGGATCTAGTTAGATAGATTGGTTATGTCAGTTTGTATGGTGGAATGGTTGTCTGAATTGCAAAAAGGGAATAATATGCCATTATGTGCATTCTGCAGAAGTTGGTGAAATGAAATGGATTCAGAATTAGGTATGTACACACATATAAAATTGTTCATTAGTGATGTGCTCTTGTGAAACATGGTTGCAGAGAGTGCATGTTTCCATGTGTATGGAATCTCAAAGATTTCATTTATAGGGATGTTTTTGGTTTGCAGAACTTGTACTAAGTACATTAGAAATTCTTGTGGATTATAATGTGTGTTTTGATAAGTTTCACCATTCCTGCACATTAGTCCAATTCTTGCCTTATACCTGAGACACTGTCATTGTTGTCAGTATTATTTGTGGCATTTGCAAAAACAACTGGTTGCGAGCCATTTAAGTAAATGTTGTGAACAATTGGTGGCAAATGAAAAAGAAGATTGATTGTTACATTAGCATAACAATTTACTCTAGTTGTGTTGCTGAATTTAAATGGACCAGAGATTTATGTTTATGGATCGTTTGATGGGCCTGCAGGTTTTTCTGGAGAAGAGACATTTGTGTCTTTGCTTTCTGATGGACGTGCAGTGGACTTTGTACTAGACAGTTTTGTGGTTGTATTCTTTGATGCACAATACGTTGGTTGTTGTTTCTATAGTTGTATTGTT
This sequence comes from Ambystoma mexicanum, assembly GCF_040938575.1. NCBI lineage: Eukaryota > Metazoa > Chordata > Amphibia > Caudata > Ambystomatidae > Ambystoma > Ambystoma mexicanum. The sequence goes on from NC_090937.1 coordinate 1,229,163,832, forward strand.
GGAAGATATGTTATAGTTTCTGATTTTATTAGTTCTCTTTTTAATGGTTTCATTTTTTGAGGCACAATTTACATATCTAGATTGGGGGTGTTTAGTGCACGTAGCCTGTTGTATTCCAGGATGCAATGAATGGCATTGTTGACTTTCTTTTCTTCAAAGTTAACTAGGAATAGACCATTTAGTGTACATAGACATGAAAGTGCTACATAACTCATACTTTCTTTAAAGACTGTGCTGTCAATGCCAATCAATGCTTGATTTAGGGATAGATCATGCATTTTGTGAATAGTGACAGCATTTGCAAGAGATAGAGAACATTGTTCCCTGCGTACGTCCATGTCTTTGAAAAGAAGGAAACATGCTATTGGGCTGCCAATTTTTTTGACTTCTGCAAGTTTGTCATAGTGGATGTTGACATAATGAATGTTCTTGTCATGTGGATTTGTTTTGAAGCCAACAACTGTACCAATTGCTCCATTGTGTAAACCTTGTTCTACATTAAGGTTATGTTTTAGAATTACTCTGCAGTTTAAACACAAAAACAATATTTTCTCCAATCCATCTGCGTTGGTGATATATTTTTCTAAGCTATTTAGTCATGCTGTTGCTTTTTGAAACATAGGAAGTGGCATGCCATACACTTCTAGTTTGTCTGTGGAGCTTATAGGCAGTATGGGTTGCATTTCTTTTTTCAACATTGTCTTGTTGAATTGACTGCAGCTTGCAATGGTTGGCATTTAGGACATGCATTTTAGATTTTGTTGAGTTAATTGTTGCATGACATCAGGAGCAGATATGTTTCGTCCATCAAGCTCATGGATTAGTCTAATATTTAAGATATATTTTGCATCTTTAGTAAGCATACCATTTCTAATGCTTTTTAAAATGTTAGCATGGGTGGGGTCTGCAGATTGGCACATGTTTTGTGTTATTTATCTGTAGTGCGAATACTGCCAGAAATTTACATTTCCAATGCTGCTGAGTGTATCGTGCCATTTTTTGTGTCCTAATGTTTAGAAAATAGGTTGATCTTTTACTGGTGTTACCTGTAAGAGGTCTCCAAAAACAATAACATGTTTTCCTGAAACCATTTCTTTGTAGTTGTTTTTCAGAACTTCTTGCATCCTCAGATGAATTAAAGCCAACATGAAGTTGCAATCCATGGTTACTTCATCTATCAGGAGCATTTTCATTTGTTTTAGAATTTTGCGTAGTTCAGTAGCAGCTTCTGCTGATCATTTGTAGTATTCTAATTTGTTTTGCTGTACTAATGGGAGGAGCAGATGTCGGTATAAATGTATACCTCCTATGTTGTAGGCAGCTAAACCTGTGGGGGCTGTTACTGCAGCCAAAAGGCTTTTGTTTATTACATTTTGTATACATTTGCTGATTATTTTAATTAAGAATGTTTTTCCAGAACCAGCTTCAGCACTTATGTACAGGAGCAGAGGTTTATAAATCGTACAGCTACAGGTTTTAGTTTCATGTTTAAAACCATGTTCAATTTCTTGAGTGACTTCTAGATAAATGGTGAGTTGTTAATCGTTTAGCTGTGATTCAAGCACTAACAAGTCTTCCTCAGATTGTTTATATCGATGCATGGTATTTTCTACCCCAGTCATTGCTAGTTCTGCTTCGTTTAGAATGAGTGGTACTCCAAGTGGTCCTTGGCTTCCCGTAAAGGAAGTTTGACTCCCCTCAGGAGTGTCTTTATCTATTTGAGCTTCACTTTTGTCCTCATGTTGGCATTCATTGTCCAACATTTCTTTGTACCTGTTAAACGGTCTCCAGTTTCTAGAAACTGCTTTCTCTCTGGGAGAGAAGTTTGATACCAAAGCTGTACAATTTTTTGATAGTGTTTTGTCAGATGATATGTCATCCCAGAGGTCTTTTAGCTCTGTTTCCTCAGTTTTGGTGAGATAGGCTGCAACATATCTTGCAACTGCAGTGCAATTGTCTGCAAAGTATTGTATGTCTTTGTTTGAAATCCACATGAGGGCAATGATTCCATTGCAATCATTGATATACTTGAATGATTTGTCCATTTTAATGTTGTATGTGTTTTTAGGGGATTTACCTTTTACGCTGTGTCTAACAGAAGACATCAAGCTATTTACTTGTCCTTTGGCAAAATGGTCTAGGGAATCCAAAGCGATATTTGGTATAGTATTTGCCTTTGTTTTTTAATCTACATTGGCAGTATTTGTTTTAGGCAGAAACCTGTGCAGTTCCCTTAGGGAGCGCTGCAAAAAGTTTAAGACTACAGGTGTTGGCAGTAAACCCAATTGGTAGCAGTCTGTACCACCCAGATTTACCTGGTCGCTGTGGCTGAGCAGTCAGACTTCTCTCAAGAAGAGTTAGGCATTATATAGAGTATACACATTAGGTACAAAAATACAGTAGCACAAGCAAACACTGACCAGAGCTTGGGTATAAAAGTATATAATTATTTATTAAAAACACACTTGTATAAATGCACTGGCACTAATATGTCAAGCAAGTTCAAACACAGTCACTAGAAATATATACATCTCCCTGATTAATTATTCGACAAGTCTTAGGAAAAGAACACCACTTATTATCAATACAGAGGTGAGCGCTTAACCAAGATGGCACTCCAATAATTATTTAAAGAGGGAGGGAAAAGGCAGAATCAGGAAAGCACACAATACCAACACTTTTAAAGGAACCACAGCAAGTCAAGAAAGGCAGAGTCTACTGTAGAGAAAGAAAGTTTGTAGGCCAGGCCCACTCTTGGAGAGAGCAAGGTGGAATGTGCCCAAGATCTCACAGTTGAACTACACTTTAAAAGTCTTTGCAGATAGTTCAAAAAGGAGTTGGATCAGTTCAGAAAAGTTAGTTAACAGGTCCCAGGTCACCCCAGGATAGAGAGTCAAGGATTTACGGGACACCTTGAACAGTCTGTTGCAAGGGAGACCAGGCGGGACACAGTACCTGAAATGGTGAGAAAGCTCCAACGGGTGCAGTTGTTCCTGGCAGCGGGTGCAAGCCGGTGCTTCGTCCAGGGGAAGAGAAGATCTCGACGTGGAGGAAAGCTGGAGGTCATTGCACTGCCAGGGAAGAAACCAGCCGTGGAGTTTCCCGGTTAAAAGGTACTACCCTTTCATTCGCGGTAGTGGTGAAGCGTGGCTATCCGGCCACTGGGGTGCTTGGCACAGGCGATTCGACCATGAGACGATCCAGGAAGGTGAAAAGAGGGCGAACTGGTTAACCCCAGCAGTTCAAAGGAAGAAGACTCTCCAGTAAGAAGATCTTCTCTGTCGTTGGGAAGTGGTGAGTCGGTTCAGCAGGGTTCCACCGGTGGTGTCGTCGTTACAGGTCGGCTCAGCTTCTCCCTCTTCGTATTCTTTAGGTCCGGTGGCGACTTCTGAAGTTCCAGTCCCCAAAGCCCTGCTTTCATGCCGAAAACCCCCATTCATCAGTCCTAGATGTCACTCAAACATGCTAAGTGATGAGCCGGTTCACCACTGGGCCAATCACACAAGAGTGCGACTTGAGTTGCTGAGGCAACTCAGTCCAGGGTGCCTATTCCCCCCTCCAACACATCCTGTCGACCCAGACAGAGTGGCACCACTTTTGGAGGCTTCTGTGTAGAAGCCCGCTAAAAGTGGAACAAAGGGCTCGACTTGGGTTGGAGTTACAGAGGCTAACACAAACGCCATTTTAAAACTGAGTCCTGGCAAAAAGACCCAACCGGGGAATAAATAATAAATAAATAACCCAGCAGTATCTTTAACATTGCACCAAAATAGTGGTGCGTGTAAAATGAATAGGAAAATCCCATAGGAAATATTCTGGTGGAATATTTCGTGTGGTAACCACTGCCACCAGCCAGAAACTCAACGAGGTGGGACTGCACAGTGCCCCCCTCAAAAAACAGACCCAGGGGCAATCTAATTACCCCTACCAGTACTTCCACAATATGATGGTTTGTACTGGTTCTGTTCACAATTTAAGACTAGTAAAGTCAATGGTGACTTTACATGCCCTGGGAGACAGTAGTCAGTCCCAGGGTATGGAGTCTATTTTTGAGGGTCACTATGACACTCCTGTGTTACTGCACTGAGGGTGCTGTGTAACACACATCCCAAAAACACATGAAGCCCTATGGAGTAAAAGACCCCATAGCCCATAAAAAACATTACAAAGTCAAAGGACATTCTCAAATCATGCCTAAGAGTGGGGGAAAAAGAGTCTCACTCTTAGCAGGAGAAAGAAAATAAACCCCAAAAATCCAGCAAAGCTGCTGGGGGACTCACTAGGTTTGGGAAATTAGCCTATACAGAGAATTCTCCCTAACAATTTGCCACACTTATGTTTTTGGAAGTGTAAAACTTGTGTATATATGTCACTATCTGTGGGTTTTGAAGGCATGTCACAGGTAATGTGTTTTTCAATACACTGTAAAACAGTGGCGTCACTATCATGGCCAAATTTAGGAGCATCTTTGATCCACAAAATCATGTGGATTTGTGGTGCTCCTCTGGATTGACATTCTTTTCTCTAAAATAAGTGTTGCACTAATCTGAGCGTCAGGGGTAATTTTATTAGAGATAAAGTGCAGCAAGGCAATGAAGCAATGGTGAAAATGCCTTGATACATTTACAGGGTCAAGAGCACAGAGTTATCCTGGTGTTTTTATATCTATTCCGCTATTTTGGTTTGAGGGCGTTACAAGTTGTGCAAGTCATCCCATGCATACTCTGCACAACTTAAAGTAAAAAACCATGTGGGTATGCCTAGGTTCCTTAGAATACAACATACATTGGTGTGATATCGGAACAAGGGTTTTTTCGTACGACACATGTTTGCCAAGAGATTTGTGATACTTGACTGAAAAACTTCATCTTTGGGACTCATTACACGGACGGCGGTAAGGGTTTACCGGTACCAGTAAGGGCACCGGTACCGGTAAACCCTTACCGCCTTACTACGAGGTCCCTTTGCGGGTAGGTACTTTAACGCCTGCTGTTAGCAGGCATTAAAAACCAACCCGCAAAGGGACCAGGTTGCTAATTATGGTACCGCAATTTGCGGCACCGTAATTAGTGCCTTCCCCATTCGCCTAGAGCCCTATGGGGCAAAAATGGGAATGGGGAAGGGCAATAGGGGAAGGGGGAATTACCGGCCCACCAACCTTGAAATAAAGGGCGGTAATTCCCCTTTCCACCAAGGCGGTGCCGGTATTTTACCAGCATGGACCAAGGTGCTAATAGCACCTTGGCACTCCGCCTACCGTGTAATGAGGCCCTTTGGCTTTTATCTTTTGAAGCATTTGGGTTGCAGACATTTTTTTTAAAGTTGGAGGCTGTTTTTAATGTGTGTGCAACTCCAAAGTATAGAGTTGCTAGTTCACTTTCGAAAAGGAGGTGGAAAATGTATTCTACATTTTGTCTGAATATGGGGTCTTCAGAATACATTCTTAAAAAGCAATAGTCTGATGCAGTAATTTGTTTTGATCTTTCATCATATCATCCTCCTTTTACTGTTGCTTAGAGCAGAGGAAAATAGTGTGCTTCTACACTTTTTACCATATGCTCATTGCAGATCCTTTTTCTTGATGCATTTGATTTGTTGCTAATGCATCATCAATGGTGTCTTTGGAGTATAAATTGTATACTTGTCATTAATGTTTGCTGAAGTAACAGGATCTACACATTCAAATTGGCCAGTTGCTGGTGATTCTTGAATTATTTTCATGGTTTCTCTTAGGTTTCCTTCTAGGTTTATATCTTTGTTTGTTTGTTTGTTTGATATTTATTATGTGCGCCAGACCCAAAGGTATGAGAGCGCAGGCAGATGTAGGAAGTCATACAGCTTGGTACGTAGGTTACATTAGTTGCAAAGGTATCAGAAAAACATCACATCTAACTATCATTGGGTAAAGGTACATACAGTAGGCGGTGGTGGAGAGTATACAATAGTAGAGAAAATACCGACAATCTATATACAGGAAGATGTACAGTTATTTACAAGTATGGTCATATTCTGCGAGTTCATTTATCATCATTCTCTAGGAGCCATGTGATCAGATTTTGCCTAAATTTGGTAAAGGTTTGGTCCATTCTAAGTGTGGTAGGTAGTGAGTTCCACAGTTGGGCTGCTTTGACTGGGAAACTGGTGCCCCCCATGGTGGATAGTTTAAAGCGAGGCACCTGAAGGCAGTTGGAGTTCACTAGTCTCGTAGGTCTAATAGATGTTTTTCTAGCAAATATTTCTATCAGATACTGTGGTGCTTTATTGTTTAGGCATTTATGGATGAGGGATACTGTTTTTAGTCTGATTTTCTCATGTGTGGCTAGTCACTTGTACTTCCTTCTTGTTTCAGAAATGTGCTCTTTCTTAGATATACTAAGTGTGGCTCTGAGGGCATTATTTTGGAGTATCTGTATTTTGTTGATAATGAATTTGTTCACTCCAATATATAAGGCATTGCAGTAATCTAGTTTGGATATAATGAGGGCTCTGGCTAGGATCATGCAACTGTTGGATGAGAGGAATTATTTGCCAGCTCTAATTAATTTGCCTGCATATGCTGTAGAGGAGGCTAGTGTGTTTACCCGTTTGGTGAATGTTAGGATGGAGTCTAAGTAAAAACCTAGGGTTTTTTCTTCCTTGGCAACCTTAATAAGGTTCCCATCAATGATGAAAGATGAGTATTCTGTTCCAGGTCTGGTGAGAAGAGATGCGGTCCCAGGATGAGAAGCTCTGTTTTATCATTGTTCAGACAGAGGCCGTGAGTGGCCATCCATGCTTGACCAATACTGTAAATTCTATTCACCAATGCTAAATCCTTGCTATAGTCCCCCGTAAGAGGTAGGAGGATCTGGGTATCATCTGCAAAATTAGTGCAGGTGATACCCAGGTGGTCCAGATCATCGAACAGGGGCTTGGTGAAGATATTATACAGGGTTGGAGAAACATAAGACCCCTGGGTAACCCCGCAAGTGATGGGGGTAGTGTCTGCGGCTGCAGATGGCGAGAAGACCCTCATGGTTCGGTCGCTGAGGAAGGATTGTATCCACGATATTGCCTCGCTAGAGAAATGAGCAGCTGAGTCCAAGTGGCTGCATAAGACCTTGTGATACACTAGGTCGATGCCGCCGACAGGTCAAGGAGGAGGAGTAATGCAGGTTTTCCATTGTCTCTTAAGTTGTCTATTTGGGCTTTAAGATCGATGAGTGCTGTTTCTAGGCCATGTAAAGGTCGGAAACCAGATTGTCGAGAGCCTAATAGTTGGTTAAGTTCTAAGAAATTCTGGATTTGGATGTATGCAACCTTGTCTAAGATTTTCAGCAGGAATGGCACAGTGGTGATATGCCTGTAGTTGGTCGGTATCGCCTTGTCTAACATTTGCTTCTTAAGGAGTGGGAGTACCCAGGATTCCTTGAGGTTGCTAGGTATCGTAGCGGATGTAAAGGAAGCATTAATACGTTTGGTAATGAACGGTGCTTGATCCCTAGCGGCGTCCTTGATCATTTGTGCTGGGCATTGGACACCCTTAAAGTTAGATGGTTTGAGACCCAATATAACTTTCTCGACCTCTATAATGGAGACTTTGGAGAAGTGAAATTCGGTGATAGGTTTAATTTCCAGTGGCATTGTTTTGTTAGATGGAGTTGTAACAGTTATTAATGCCTTCTTTAGTGCTATTTATTTTGAAGGTTAGAAACTTTGTTAGCTAGCGCGTGCTGGATAACAGAGCACCATGTTTTGTCTTTGACACAGTTGTTTGGGATATGATAAGATTTTCTAATTTTTTTAGAATAGTGAAGAGCTCCTTCATACTAGAATTTTCTTGCGTGATTCTGTTGTTGTACGTTTCTTGTTTGGCCAGGAGGATATTGTTCTTGTAATGAGATGAAATATTAATTAGGTTTGATTTGTTTTCTGTGGTGTTATGAAGTTTCCAGGCAGTTTTGCATTTTCTTTTGTCTAGTCTTAGATTTTTTAGATGAGGAGTAAACCAATTGTTTAAGTGGCTTTTAGGTTTACTATTTCTGAGTTTTAACGGGGCAATGTTATGAAGAGTTTTGTTCATGACTTAGGAAACTGGGATCCATATTGTCAGGTAGGGAGTTAAGGGCGGGCAAGATGCAAGGGAGTAGTTTGTTGGCTGTGATATTTTTCTTATTTCTAGTAAGTATAGGTGGGGCACAAGGCGGCTGTGAAGTAGGTCTTTTGTGTGCTAGTATAAAAGATTTTAGGTAGTGGTCCATCCAAATTTGGGGTTAGATGGAAGAGATAGGGACATTACAGTTATGATCTGCATCCCAATCGAGAATTCTCCCTTTCTTATGAGTTGGTTTGTTCACTCTTTGGGTAAAGCCAAGTTCTGTCAGGGTGTTGGCCGCTGCCGTGGCTTGATGGTTATTAACGCCTATGTTAAGGTCTCCTAATATTAAAGTTTGTGGGGTATCCTTTAGGTTTTCCGAGAGAATCGTGGAAAGATCTTCCATGAAGGTATTGATGGGGACAGGGGGTCTGTATATAAAATGGATGTTCAGTGTTTGAGAGTTGGCTGTAGGTATTTTAATTGACATAACTTCACATGAGTTGAAAATAAGCGAGGATGATCTTCTCATGCAGAGATTAGCTTTGGCAATAATAGTGAGTCCACCGCCTCGAGCTTCACATCTATCCACCCTAAGGATAGTGTAATCATTTGGTACGGCTAAGGTCAGTGCAGGGCCTGCTGCCTCATGAAGCCAAGATTCTGTGACAGCTATAAAGTCGTAGTCTTCTGTTAGGATAACTTTGGCTATTTCTGTGGCATGGGCGACTAGACATCTTGCGTTTATTAAGGCTCCTTTGAGGTTGGGTGTAGGCTTATCTGGAGGAGATAGGGTAGAACTGTCTAGAACTACTGAACGGTGAGTCCTAATTCTTTTTGTATGGGGCATGTTGTTGCTACTGTTAGTATTAGGGCTAAATGCGTATTTGTGAGATACTTTATTTTGGAGGTTAGAGTTAAGACGGTCAAATATTCTGGGCAATCATGCCCAGAGTCTGTAGTTTCGGAGCACAGTATTGTAAGGGGTCATTTGGGATGGTAAATTGGACTTGTGCAAAGATGATTTAGGAGTCAGGGTATATTTGTCCGATGTATCTGCTATCCCAGTTAGTGTAGACATTGTGTAGAGTACCATTAGTGTAGGTAGGGCATCCAGGTGGACTTAGTTAGACAGTGTAGGGTACATACTTTATTACTGTAGCGTACAGTGTGAGGATGCGATAAGTCAACTATAAATGTTACCTTTGCATGGAGTGCGACTGGTTGCTATAGGGTAACCAGCGACATTCACTAGTGGAGTAGTCCAGTAAGGGTAGATTGCTGGCCAGTAGTCGTTGAGGATTATTGTAAACATCATTTGGTTAAAACATTATTCTAGGGATAGTATGCCTAAGAGCTAGCAGACTATACAACACTACTGGCTGTTCCAGGAAGTGTAGGCAACTGTACCTCCTATGTAATTTGGTGAATTGTATACTAGAATATTAGCAAGTGGGCAAATCCTATGTGCGGTAGGAGCAACTGGAGGGCGCAAATATGCAAAAGCCTAGAAGTGAAAATTAGCAAATAGAGCAGTTTCTATATGCAATGGGCTATTACCAATGATAACAATTAAGGCTCACAAATATGCAAAAGCCTAGGTTTGAGATTTGGCAAATATGGCAAATTCAATATGCAGTGAGCAGGCACAGGAACAGTTGGCGTACAGACGCCTAGATTAGAAAATTAGCAAATAGGGCCGTTTCTATATGCAGTGGGCTATTACCAATGATAACAATTAGGGCTCACAAATATGGTTGTAGGGGCGTGGGCAAAATATAAGATACAGTAAGGCAAGTTGCACTATATAAGCAGTAACATGATACTACCGACTCACAGTGCCGTGTGGATACAATGCGTAAGCATAAATGGGAGAAGGAGATGCCAATATGGTGCGTTACATAGTTTAAGCATTACAAGGCGTACATTGTTAAGAGATAGACTGACAGTGGCAGTGGACAAGGTAGCATGTTATGCAATTTGGAAGTAGCTGCCAATGTCTTTGTCTGGGGCCTCCCTCTGGAACAGCCTCCCTGCCTCACTGAAACGTGCCTCACCAAAGACATTGACAACTACTTCCAAATTGCCTAACATGCTACCTTGACAATATACGCCTTTTAATGCTTAACCTATGTAACGCACCATATTGGCATCTCCTGCTCCCATTTATGCTTACACAGTGTATCCACACGGCACTACGAGTTGGTAGTACCATGTTACTGCTTGTATAGTGCAACTGCCTTACCAGCCAAAGAAAGATATCTACCACTAGCTCTTTTCTTGGAGAAGTGACTGACCCAGAGGGAGTTGGAGATGGAGGAGTGAAGAGCTTGTGTATGAAGGTATTTACGAAAAGAGCATTGGAGGTATTGAGAACCCACGACTCAGAAGTCCTTGTGGACCATGCAGAGGGTCTTGAAATTAATCCTTGCAGCCACTGGGAGCCAATGCAGAGATTTTAGTGCAGGAGAGATACAATCCCTGGGCTTGAAGCCAATGACAAGTCTTGCAGTCCTGTTCTGGATGAGTTGCAGTGGGTGGAGAGTAGAAGCAGGCAGATTTAGAAAGAGGCTGTTGCAGTAGTCCAGCCTAGAGAGAACCAGAACTCTAGAGACAGTGACCTTCTGGGGGAAGGAGAGGAAAGGAAGAATAACTCGGAGGAGGTGCATTTGGTAGTTTGACTTCTTAGTGACATCAGAGATGTTGGGAGAAAAGGAGAGTGTGGAGTCGAATATGACCCCGAGGTTCTTAGCCTCACAGGTGGGAGCAGGGAGAGGGCCAAGGGAATCCGGCCAGAGAGTGACAGGAAAAGAGAGTGCAAGTGTGCCAATTAGGAGAATCTCCGTTTTACTGGCATTAAGGCAGAGTTTGTTGGAGGCACACCACTCCTAGATAGCAGACAGACATTCAGAGATGAGAGAAGGTGAAGAGGTGGCAGAGAGGAGTCAGAAAACAAGCTGGGTGTCATCCGCATAGGACTGAAAGTAGGAACAGAGAGGAGCAATACAGTGGGCAAGAGGTGCCAGGAATTGGTTAAACAGCCACAGAGATAGGTTAGACCTGTGGGAAACACCACAGGTAGAGAGTGAGATAGAGGAAAGGAAGGACCCAAGTTGGACCTGTGAGGGTCGATCGGAGCGGAAAGAGGTCAGCCAGGGCAGGGTCTGATCAGTGATACCCAGGTTATCACGGAAACGATTGAGCAGGATGGCATTGTTGACCTTGTCAAAGGCAGAAGAGAGATTGAGTAAGATGAGGACATAGGGGGGATTAGAGTCAAGGTTAGAGAGCAGATCTTCATGGATGTTCAGGAGAGCCAGTTTCGTGCTTCTGGATGCTCTGATGCCAGACTGATGGCCATAGAGACAACCAACAGATTCAGTGTGGGAGATGGCCAGCTTTTCCAGGAGTTTGGCGAGGAAAGGAGTGATGGAGATCGGGTGATAGCTAGCAGGGCAGGAGGGGTCGACTAAGGGTTTCTTGAGGAGGGCGCACAAGAGAGTGCTTCAGGGGAAAGGGAAGGCTCCCGTGGCGAAGAAGTGGTTGCAGAAGCCAGCCAGGGCAGGAGCAAGGGTGTCAATGTGGTCCTTGATGGTTTTGGAAGAACAGGGAAGAACCTGTTTTGACAAGACTTTCATAGATCGGACTTGTCTAGAAGCCTCATATGGGGAGAACAGAGGAAAGGGAGAGAATGAGGCAGGAGAGGTGGCCACAGGGGGGCCGGAATTAGAAGAGAGAGTAGAGGGAGGAGGAGGAGAGGGCTAGAGGGTGGACAAGATGTCCTGGGTTTTAGAGATACAATTAGAAGCCAGGGCTGTACAGAGTGCCTGGGAGGGGACAGGTGAGGTAGAGACTGCAGCAGGATTGGCCCGCTCTTTGCAGATTGTAAAGAGTTTGGGCAAGTTGTTAGATGCTGCAGTGATGCATGCTTGGATGTGGGCTCTCTCTTTAGTGCAGACAGCGAGCCATTATTATCTTTTGAGCAGGCGGCAGGCCAGATTTTCAGAGGATGCACAAGAAGCTAGCCATTTCCTCTCAGCCACCCTGCACTTGTGTTTAAGGGTGACAAGGTCAGAGTCATACCAGGAGTTGCACTAAGCTTTGGGCTTCAAGTGAATCCTCATGACAGGGGCAAGAACATCAAGAGTATCAGAGATAGACGAGTGGAGCATGGAAAGTGCTTTGTTAGGATGTGAGTCAGCCAGAGGAGGACGGGGGGGAGAGAAAGTGGAGGAGAAAGACTCAACTGACACATGCTTCATGGGTTGGATGACCGAGAAGGTAGGTGGCAGTGCTGGAGTTGGCTTGGCCTGAGGGGTAGAGAGGGAGAGATGGGAGGAAAGGAGAAAGTGGTTACTCCAGAAGAGAGGAGTGGTGAGGGGGATAGAGACGGGGAGGTTTGATGAGATCAGAACATCCAGAGTGTGCCCTGCAGAGTGAGTTGAGCAAGAGGGGAAAATCGAAAGAGAGAGAGAGAGAGAGTCGCGGAGGTCGTGAAAGAGTCCGGAGGAGGGACAGGAAGCACCCAGGTGGATGTTAAAGTCTCCAAGAAGTTGAATTTGAGTGGTCGAGGCCAGGAGGGGGAGGAGAGGTCCACCCACTAAGAGAGGAAGGAAGTGATCTGACCAGGTGGGCGATAGATATGTTATGATATGATATGGCATTTATAACGCGCCTATACACAAGTGTTTCAAGGTGCGACGAGGCAAGAGAGGGGAACAAAGGGGGACAGACAACAATCCTACTAGGTCAGGTGTCATTCAGATCATGCAAGTGCGTGGGAAGGGAGGACGGGAAAGTGCAGTACATAGTAAAATAGCAGATAGCATGTGACAAGTGCCTGGGTAAGTGCAGAGATCAGCTATTGAGGTCTGGTAGGGGGACTGTAGGGATACAGAACAGTCCCTAAGTGCATGCAATGCCAGGTGGGCAGTGCAGGTGTGTGACGCTGGTAGGGGAGGACCAGGGTCCGGAATCAGAGGATGGCCCGGTAGCCATTGTAGTACTGGTTTCAGCCAGGAGGTTAGCAGAGAGGAGGAGGAGAGAAAGCAGAAGCAAAGAGAAAGGTTTTGAGGTGTTTCCAGAACCGGAGATGGTTCGCCTCAAATTTAAGGGAGGCAGGAACGCTGTTCCAGAGGGAGGCACCAGCCAAGGAAAGAGATCTACCACCAAATTGTTACTTGGAGAAGTGACTGACCATGAGGGAGTTGGAGGCAGATGAGCGAAGAGCTTGTGAATGAAGATATTTAGGAAGAGTGAGTTGAAGGTATTGAGGCCCCAGACCTCAGAAGGCCTTGCAGATGATGCAGAGGGTTTTGAACTTAATCCTTGCAGCCACTGGGAGACAGTGCAGAGATTTCAGCCCTGGAGAGATACAATCCCTGGGCTTGAGGCCAAGGACATGTCTCGCAGTCCTGTTCTGGATGAGTTGCAAAGGGCAGAGAGTAGAAGCAGGCAGGTTTAGAAAGAGGCTGTTGCAATAGTCCGACTAGAGAGAACCAGAGACAGTGAGCTTCTGGGGGAAGGAGAGGAAAGGTAGCATACCTCTGAAGAGGTGCAGGTGGTAGTGTGACTTCTTGCAGACAACAGAGATGTGAGGAGAGAAGGAGAGTGTGGAGTCGAAGATGACCCTGAGGTTTTTGGCCTTGCAGGTGGGAGCAGTAAGAGGACCAAGAGAGGCCGGCCAGAGAGCAACAGGAAAGGAGGGAGCGGGTGTGCCAATGAGGAGAATCTCAGTCTTACTGGCATTAAGGCAGAGGTCATTGGCGGCACACCACTCCTGGATAGCGGACAAGTCAGAGGTGAGGGAAGGAAAAGCGGAGGCCGAGGGAAGCCTGAAAATGAGCAGGGTGTCATCCGCATAGCAATGAAAATTGAGCAGAGAGCGGCGATACGGTGGGCAAGGAGTGCCAGGTATTGATTGAACAGCCAGGGAGAGAGGTTAGACCCCTGGGGGACACAACAGGTAGAGAAAAAGATAGCAGAGAGGAAGGACCCAAGATGGACCTGGGAGGGTCGGTCAGAGAGTAAAGAATTCAACTACGCCAGAGCCTGACCAGTGATATCCAGGTTATCATCGAGACGGTTGTGCAGGATGGCATGGTTGACAGTGTCAAAGGCAGATGAGAGATCAAGCAGGATGAGGAGACAAGGGGTTTTAGAGTCAAGGTTGGAGAGCAAGTCTTCATGGATGTTCAGGAGAGCAGTTTCCATGCTTCTGGCAGCTCTGAAGCCAGACTGATGGTCATGAAGACAACCAGCATATTCAGTGTGGAGATTACACTGGGAGATGGCCAGTTTCTCCAGGAGCTTGCCCAGAAAGGGAGTGATGGAGATTGGGTGATAATTAGCCAGGCATGAGAGGTCGGCAGAGGGTTTCTTAAGAAGGGGGTGCACTAGGGAGTGCTTCAGGGGGGGTGGGAAGACTCTGGTGGTGAAGGAATGATTGCAGAAATCAGCCAGGGCAGGAGCCAGGGAGTCAATTAGGTCCTTGATAGTTTTGGAGGAACAGGGGTCAACCTGTTTTGACGTGACTTTCATAGATCGGACTTGTATAGAAACCTTGTCTATGGAGAACAGAGGAAAGGAAGAAAAGGAGTAAGGAGGGGTGGCTTCAGAAGGGCCAGAGGAAGAGCAGGGAGTAGGGAGAGGGAGGGGATAGGAGGAGAGTGAGGACAGGATGTCCTGAGTTTTAGAGACAAAGTGAGAGGTCAGTGTCATGCAGAGGGCCTGGGAAGTAACAGGAGAGGTAGAGACTGTGGCAGAATTGGCTAGTTCCTTGCAGATTTTAAAGAGTTCAGCTGAGTTGTTAGATGTCACAGAGATGCAGGCTTGGATATGAACTCTCATCTGGATTAAGACAGAGAGCCGGTATTGCCTTTGCAGCAGTCAGCAGGCCAGTTTGTCAGAAGATGTACATGAAGCATGCCATCTCCTCTCGGCCACCCTGAACTTTCATTTTAGGGTGACAAGGTCTGAATCATACCAGGAGTTGCACTTAGCTTTCAAGTTTATAGTAGCCACGGTAAGAGAGTGGCCAGGAGAGAGAGGAAACCTACAGACAAGGAATTTGAAAGAGGAGTAGGCCTGTGTAGGAATGACAGAGGCAGGAATCCACTCCTGGAAGATCAAGGCTACACCCTCTCTGGAGCGGTTGTATCTGGGCACGGAGAGGATCTTGTAGCCATAAGGGAGGAGAATGTCAAAGTTTGTGACAGAGCTGGCAGTGAACTGTGTCTCAGTGAGACCGAGGACATCGAGATCACATTCGTCGAGGGGGCGGCAGATGTCAGAGAGGAGTTTTTGACAGCTGAGCGACAGTTGAGTGTGGCAATATGGAAAAGGTTACCAACTTTGAAAGATTTCCAGGGAGGGCTACACATCAGAGTTATGCCCTGCGGTGGTGTAGAAGGAGACTGAGGGGGGACAGAAGAGGAAGGAGGAGAGGGAAAGGAAGCCAAGGAGGAAGCAGAGGGGGAGGCAAGGAAGCTGAGGAAGGTTGAGAATCAGGGGACGAAAGGAAATTGACGAGGCACAGGAAGCATCTATCAGAGAGGAGAAGGTTGGCCTGAGGGCCTTGAACCAGGGCGGTACCATTGAGGTAAACATTAATGGTGATCTTAGTGGAGTGGAAGGGGGCCAGGAGTGCCACCATTAATGGGAGAAATCGAAAGAGCACAGAGACCATATGAAGAGTCCATAGGTCTGGCGAGGGAATGACAATGAGGATGTTGGTGA
This sequence comes from Ambystoma mexicanum, assembly GCF_040938575.1. Lineage (NCBI taxonomy): Eukaryota > Metazoa > Chordata > Amphibia > Caudata > Ambystomatidae > Ambystoma > Ambystoma mexicanum. The sequence goes on from NC_090937.1 coordinate 1,229,179,643, forward strand.
GGGTCTGTCTGGAGGAAGCACTGGTATAGGCGTCAGTGATAGGGATGCCTGGGTTGGGGACCAGGATATCCTTTTTGAACTTCTTCCTACCAGACTTAGTGAGGAGAGCAGGACAGTCAATAGAGAAGCAGTTTGAAAAGATAGGAGAAACAGAGAGCACCATACAGTAGGTGGGGGAAGAGGAGAGAGGAAGAGGGGTGGAGGGGAAAGGTGGGAGGGAGACACTAGAGGAGGACACAAGGAGGGGTGCAAGCGTAGGAATGACAGAGGCAGGAATCCACTCCTGGAAGATCAAGGCTACACCCTCTCTGGAGCGGTTGTATCTGGGTACAGAGAGGATCTTGTAGCCATAAGGGAGGAGAATGTCAAAGTTTGTGACAGAGCTGGCAGTGAACCATGTCTCAGTGAGACCGAGGACATCGAGATCAAGTGCATCGAGGAGGCGGCAGATGTCAGAGAGGAGTTTTTGACAGCTGAGCGACAGTTGAGTGTGGCAATATGGAAAAGGTTACCAACTTTGAAAGATTTCCAGGGAGGGCTACACATCAGAGTTATGCCCTGCGGAGGTGTAGAAGGAGACTGAGGGGGGACAGAAGAGGAAGGAGGAGAGGGAAAGGAAGCCAAGGAGGAGGCAGAGGGGGAGGCAAGGAAGCTGGGGAAGGTTGAGAAGTAGGGGAAGAAAGGAAATTGATGAGGCACAGGAAGCGTCTATCAAAGAGGAGAAGGTTAGCCTGAGGGCCTTGAACCAGGGTGGTACCATTGAGGTAAACATTAATGGTGATCTTAGTGGAGTGGAAGGGGACCAGGAGTGCCACCATTAATGGGAGAAAACGAGAGAGCACAGAGACCATATGAAGAGTCCATAGGTCTGGTGAGGGAATGACAATGAGGATGTTGGTGAGGGTCTGTCTGAGGAAGCACTGGTATAGGCGTCAGCGATAGGGATGCCTGGGTTGGGGACCAGGATATCCTTTTTGAACTTCTTCCTACCAGACTTAGTGAGGAGAGCAGGACAGTCAATAGAGAAGCAGTTTTAAAAGATAGGAGAAACATAGAGCACCATACAGTAGGTGGGGGAAGAGGAGAGAGGAAGAGGGGTGGAGGGGAAAGGTGGGAGGGAGACAGTAGAGGAGGACACAAGGAGGGGTGCAAGCAGATGAGACAGAAAGGGACAAGACAATAGTGGACAATTCATTAAGTATACAAGAGCTCAGATGGAAGAGCAGGCTGAAAACAAGGCTGTCCAGTAAGCAAATCGGTTTACCAGGGCATCAGGAACAGAGCCGTCATTAAAAAGAGAACCTAGAGGAGGGTGGAGCACATAATAACAAAGAACAATATACAAAATAACAAAGAAGGCAATAAATGTAAACCTAGAAGAAGGAAGAATGCAGCAGAACACAAAGCAATACAAAGCAAAACAGGGCAGTCAGTGAGGAAAAAACACAAAACAATGTAAAAAGAGCAGAGCAGTTGGCAAATGATAACCTAGAGGAGGGATAGAATACAACGTAACACAGAGAAATACATTACAAAACAGGGCATTTATGAGGAAGAGCAGAGGAGGCGCATGGTTGCAGGAGGCTGAAGAAGGGGGGTGCAGGGAACATGCATAAGGGAGTTATGAGGCAGCATTGGTCAGGGATGCGCGATGCGACGAACCAAGGTTGGAAAGTGCATGGTCGCGAGTTGCAAGGAACATACAGTCACAGAGTTACGAGGGACCATGCTGTCAGGGAGATGCCGCTGCGAGCAAACCCAGTGTGCAAGTCCGGGGAACAACACGATCAGGGATTGCGAGGGAACAAGCAGGCTAAAGGCACGCAGGTGCTAGCATGGCCAAGGATGGAGAGGGCGCTAGAGAACACACAATCTCGGGATTGTGAGGGACCACGCAGGTTGGGGGCATGTGGGAGGCATGGAAGGAAAGGGTGCGGAAGCCCGCATGTTCAAAGATTGCAAGGGACCACGCAGGGGACGTGCAGCTCGCTTGGAAGCAATGCAATGGAAGATTGCGAGGGGCCACGCAGGTAAGGGAGGTGAAGCTCAAGCGATGAGAGGCTGGAGGTGGCGAGGGCACACGTGTATCAAGCAGTGATGGAGGGGTGCGGATAGGTATACGATCAAGGAATGCAAGGGGCAATGCAGGGAGAGGGGGCTGTCACGGCAGGGGGTGACTTGGTTGGCTGATTTTAAGGGTCTGACAACCAATGGGAGCACAGTGGGATGGAGGGAGGGTGGAGCGGGCACACACACCACGAGAATAAATATTTTACAATGCACAACTTACTGTGCTACAGAGCGCCTGTCCTCACCCCAGCAAAGGAGAAGTTGACATTAGCATTGCCTGATGATGGTGAGGATGGCCTGTGGGGACAGAGGGAGTAAACACATGTTGGTGCATGCTTACCTGCTGTCTGGGCAGAGGTTCGGGTCCTGGGTCCTCCTGGTCCGATCAGGAATTGCCCTTTTCTTAGGCTACCTTTTGCTTCGGACGCCTGTGTGAGAGACGCCTTTGATCTAAGTGTTAAGAACAATAAAAAAGAGGCAGGGCTAAGAAGCTGGGTGGTGCTTAGGTCAGGTGACCTGGATCCACTTGCACCTGCTCCCCGCCTGCAACTGAAAAGAGGCTGGAGGGCTGCTTAAGTAGGGGAAAAAGAGCTGCAACCAGGAAGGCACCAGGTGGACGGGGCTTAGGCCAGGTGAGCTAGATCCACTTTCACCAGCTCCCCATATGCAAAGGAAAAGAGGCTGGAGAGCTGCTTTAGTAGCAAAAAAGAGCGGCAACCAGGAAGGCACCAGGTGCTTAGGCCAGGTGACATATTTCCACTTGCACCTGCTCCCGTCCTGCAAAGGAAAAGAGGCTGGAGGGCTGCTTAAATAGGGAAAAAGAGTGCCAACCAGGAATTTATGTAGGGAAAAAGAGCGGCAACATATTAAACTGTCACACACTAAGTGCCACTTAAACATGGTTTACATGCCTATTGTATCTAGTTCTCCTTTCTTTTAAGAAAACAGGGACACAATGCTGTTATAAAGGCAGGTATGCATGTTTTAAATTTCAACAAAATGCTTGTAAAATGAAACATTTTGAAACAGAGCATTGTAATTGCTGCTTCATGTGAGCAGGTGATGAATGCTGCAATACATGGCATTTGCTGGAATGGTTAAAAAATATGATCTGCTTATTGAGAAGCTTATCACAGGGTTAGCAGCAGGAACCCCTCTCTCTCTCATAGAGATAGAGGTGGGAGGAAGTGGGGGCTTGGGGGGACCAAACACGTCCAGTCCAGTCCAGAAAAGCCCTGGTTTAAGTGCAGAGAGGTTGCCCCGCTCATGGACCGTAAGCAGAGAGTGCAGTAATGCTGAACATAGTGCAGTGGCCCGGAGGCAAGTGCACAAGACTGGTGGGTGATCTTAGGACCTGTAAGGCTCTGGAGGTAAACCAGGCAACCAGCCAGAATAAACTGAACAGAGTTGGGGAGGAGAAGGAGGAAGGATGGTGGAGAGAATGAGAAAGGAGGTTAGCAGGGGAGAGGGAGAGAGAAGGAGGAAGAGAAGAGGAAAGTTGAGGCGTTTCCAGGACTTAAGGTGTTCCGGCTCAAGACAGAAAGAGGCAGGGAGGCTGTTCCAGAGGGAGGCACCTGCATAGGATAAAGATCTACCCCCACATCTCAGTGGGGGTAGAAGCATGCACAGAGAGTTGGAGGAGGATGAGTGGAGGACTCTAGAGGAAGAGAATTTAGGAAGGGAGCATTGTAGATAGTGCAGGCCACAGCCCCAGAAAGCCTTGTGGATTATTCAGAGCATCTTGAACTTGATGCTTACAGCCACGGCGAGCCAGTGGAGGGATTTCAGCGCCAGAGAGATGCGGTCCCTGGGCTATAGCTATAAGAAAACCAGACACTCCAGAAACAAAGAGCAATATGCTGCTGGACACACCCCAGTAGCCTCAATTTAATAAAAATAAAAAAGTGTTTTGTTTATTAAGGGTAGCAAGCGAGACCCCAGGGGTAGTAAGTGAGATGCTCCTAAATGACGTCCCTGCCCATGCTTCTTTCTCAGCCGCTACTTTCCCTTGTATGTCTTCTTTCTGTTTTCCGCCTGACATTTCGATACCTAATCCTCCGGGGTATGCCTTAGTTCCAGACCTCTGTCTAGCGTGGAATTTCCTCAGCAAGTCTTTTGTTTGCTCTCTCATACTGTCCTCTGCTCTGCTTCACAAGCTGTCCATGTATACCATATTTCCAGTGTCAGTCTTAACTTCCCTGGGCTATGCATTTATCACGTCAGCATCCTTAAGCCTAACACTACATTTATTATCCTAGGTGATATTAACCTTGGATTCAATGACAAACTAGACCACAAAGTTACCACCTTCCACATAGCCCTCCAAGAAATGCATTTTACCCATATTGTTAACTCACCTACCCATTCTAAAAAATCCTGGACTGGATCATAACATTAAATGTTAATCTATTGATAGATTCCATCTCTGAAATCACTTGGTTGGATCACTATCTAATAAACTTTGACATACAGACCACGAATACCCAGGGTGTTCCTCAACCCACACTATTCCCTATCGCAGTGTGAAACACCTGCAAACTTATCAGATAACCTTGTCCCTATTCTGATGGAAACCCTCAAGACCCACCCTACATCAAATACCTACCCTGATAGTATTTCTTCTATCTACCATAACTGCCTGAAATCAACCATTGATGCAGTAGCCCAACTCATCTCTAAAATACAATGTACTGCCAAACGAACCAAGTTCTGGTTTAATGAAGAACTTACTTTCTTCGTGGCAACAAAAGAGCACTGGAACATTCAAATAAAAAGACTCCAACCACTTCCATTACTAACTCACCGTTGGTAGACAAATAAACGTACAAATCATCTGTCATAGCACACAAAGCCAACTCCTTGAATGCGCACATAAAAAACGCTTAGTCTAACACCAAAGAACTATTCTCTATACATAGAGAACTGGAAGCCATATCCTCTCCACCATCCCCATCAGCTCAAGCAAATGAGCCACAAGCCTGGTGTACCACCATCCAGAATGCACAAGCCTCTAAAATGCTTACATTACAGGAGAAAATATTACTGAAAAGAAAACTTTGTGCTGGCATAAGTACTCCTTCCCTTGCCCCTGAAGCCGGAAAAACATTTCCCCAATTCAATTTCACCATTGTTTCCCAAGACCAGGTATTGGACACCATCGCTAAGCTTAAACCCTCCAATTTTCAAGGCAACAGCTTCCCTGCTCATCTAGTCAAACTTTGTGCTCCTACCCTAGCCCATATCATCACGATCTTCATTAATGCCTCCTTTATCACCAACTCCGTCTGCCATTATCAAAGAACCCTGGGTAACCCCACTTCTTAACAAATACTCTCTGGACCCTGCCAGACCCAAAACAATACTGGCTCATTACTATGGTCCATACCTGTTAAAAATAGTTGACAAAATGGCCTAGACCCAAATCCAAGAGTACCTTGAAAGCAACCACTTGTTAGGAGCCAGGGAATCAGGCTTCCGGCATAAGCACAGCACAGATACAGCCTTATTAGATATCAAAATCCAGATGGACATCATAAGAGATTCTGGTAAAGTGTGCATCCTCCTACTCAATCTGTCTGCTGCTTTTGATTTGGTGGATCATGACAAGCTATGCAATGCTTTCTCAGAAAACAAACTTTTTTACAGAAGCAACCTTATGGGTCAAGTTATTCATATTGGAACGTACCTCGTTAGCATACATTGGTGATGAGGCTGCCAACCCTATCCCAGTACCCCTAGGGGTCCCTCATGGTTCTTGCCTACCCCCCACCTTACATAACGCTTACACCAAACACCTATTTGCAGCCCGTGATGCCATGGGAGTCATGTACACCAACTTCGCTGACATCACTCCGGATCATCAGCGCGCTACAACCTGTATGAAGAAGAGAATGGAATACAGGTTAGCAACTGGTTCTAACTGTACAGTGCTGCACTCTGCACTCAACTGCTTACCTCGGTCTTCTCCATCCGGCTCTGCAGCTCCGCAGCCGCTATAACCCCTCTGGAAACAGAAAGAGACGTTAAATAGCAAAATGGAGAAAAGGAACACTGAAAAGGCACAGGAAACGAATAGAAGAAAGAGAGAGAACAAAGACATAAAGATTCACCTGAACACAATAAGAAGAGTCGGTGTCACAGCCAGTCTGGACGCGACACAAGGGCACATGGACCAGTGAAGCAACTAGGCCCTTAGAACTCCCACAGATAACACGCGCCCCTGCAGAGAGACGCAGGACTGAGGGCTCAACGTACAAAAACCAAGGTGAGACATAGCCTCCAAGGGAGGGACTTGGATCAGTGCGAGGTGAGAGCCCCCATCACAGGCCCAATATCTAAATCCTCCGTTCTCATGTCATAGGCTCTATCCAACGCCCGACATACAAACCAGCAGAGAGGGGTCCAGGGGACAGCGCACGGCCAAACATCCAGTATCGTGTGGCACCCCCGTGGATACCAGGTGAGCGTAACACCTACACGGTCAAACTCATCGCACTCAGACGCCAATTTCTTAAACCACAAAACTGCATCACCCTAGTTTGAGCCCTCATACTATCAAATCTGGATTACTGCAATATCCTCCTACTAGGAACCACATGTACTAATCTGTCAACATTGCATCTACTACAAAACAAAGCCTTATGTGTAGCCTTTCGATAAAAGAGAAATTATCATATTTCCCCCATTAGGAGGGAAGTTCCTTGACTACCCATCCAAGATAGAATCCTATTTAAGAATCTCATCATCACACACAAATGTATAACCAATGATAGTGCCTCAACAACTGCGTCACCCAAAAAAGGTTGACTAGATCCCTTAGATCAGCTCCGGCACACACCTATTTGTCCCAAGGTTCAAGAGCTTCAGGGCAGGGGGCGCCAGCGTCCCAGTCACTGCACCCAAGATCTGGGACTCCCTTCCTATGCACATTAGAAATTTGCCCTCCGACCAGCGCTTCAAGAGTCTTATCAAAAGTTGGCTCTTCAACAAATTTTAACCAGTGGTGTCTCCACTATGCCACACCAAGCACAATGAGGCCACCGTTTACTGAAATGTCCTACATGTATTGTAACTAGCTTGAATCCGGAAGTGCGAATCCTGTATTGTATTGTAACTAATCTTGATTGTAATTATTTCTGTATCCAGACAAGCTCCTCTATGTACCTTAGGCTGTGATCCCTCCGGGTTTGGGTGTATAACAAATGCTAGAAATAAATAAATAAATAAATAAATAAATAAATTAATTAATTAATAAGTACATAAGTCCCCCTACACACACACTTGTGCTATCCTCATGCACCTCCCAGCAAACTTTCATCAGCTTCTCAAAAAGTTTGTCTTCAAACAACTCTGCCTTGCCATGAAGTGATCCCTGGGAGGAGGAATCTACAATACTCACTCTCAAAGGTCAACATTGGGGACGGACTTCTTCCTCTGGAACTGCTCCTTCACTTTTTCCAAAAGGGCAGAAGCACTTCACTGCGAGGCGCACACAGAACCCTCCTGCACCCTGACTGTGCACTGTGAAACTTTCACGAGCAAAGCCAGGCTCTGCGTTTGTAAGTAGTGAGTTACTGAGCAAATCTGCCTGACAGGAAATGCTAATGTGTAACATTCCTTAGCTTTCATTAGCATCACATTTTCCCAGGACATAGCTTTAACCCCCCTCAGTGCCGAGTTGTGCAAGGGCAATGTCTTGTGCATTTAGTATGGCATAAATTGTGCAACCTTTTATGAAAACAGGACACAATCATCAAAAACACGGCGAGTACATTAGTTGAACCGAACACGAGCACTGTCTCAATGGAGCCAGAAAACTAATGCTCACTACTGGGAACCGATGAAAGAGAGTGCTTCAGGGGGAAAGGGAAGGCTCCCGTGGCAAAGAAGTGGTTGCAGAAGCCAGCCAGAGCAGGAGCAAGGGTGTCAATGTGGTCCTTGATGGTTTTGGAAGAACAGGGAAGCACCTGTTTTAACAAGACTTTCACAGATCGGACTTGACTAGAAGCCTCATATGGGGAGAACAGAGGAAAGGGAGAGAATGAGGGAGGAGAGGTGGCTACAGGGGGGCCGGAGTTAGAGGAGAGAGTATAGGGAGGAGGAGGAGAGGGCTAGAGGGTGGACAAGATGTCCTGGGTTTTAGAGATACAATTAGAAGCCAGGGATGTGCAGAGAGCCTGGCAGGGGACAGGTAAGGTAGAGACTGCAGCAGGATTGGCCCGCTCCTTGCAGATTGTAAAGAGTTTGGGCAAGTTGTTAGATGCTGCAGTGATGCATGCTTGGATGTGGGCTCCATCTTCAGTGCAGACAGCGAGCCGTTATTATCTTTTGAGCAGGCGGCAGGCCAGATTTTCAGAGGATGCACAAGAAGCTAGCCATTTCCTCTCAGCCACCCTGCACTTGTGTTTAAGGGTGACAAGGTCAGAGTCATACCAGGAGTTGTACTAAGCTTTGGGCTTCAAGTGAATCCTCATGACATGGGCAAGAACATCAAGAGTATCAGAGATAGACGAGTGGAGCATGGAAAGTGCTTTGTTAGGATGTGAGTCAGCCAGAGGAGGACGAGGGGGAGAGAAAGTGGAGGAGAAAAACTCAAATGACACACGCTTCATGGGTTGGATGACCGAGAAGGTAGGTGGCAGTGCTGGAGTTGGCTTGGCCTGAGGGGTAGAGATGGAGAGATGGGAGGAAAGGAGAAAATGGTTACTCCAGAAGAGAGGAGTGGTGAGGGGGATAGAGACGGGGAGGTTTGATGAGATCAGAACATCCAGAGTGTGCTCTGCAGAGTGAGTTGAGCCATAGGGGGAAATAGAAAGAGAGAGAGAGTCGCGGAGGTCGTGAAAGAGTCCGGAGGAGGGACAGGAAGCACCCAGGTGGATGTTAAAGTCAGTGGATGTTAAAGTCACCAAGAAGTTGAATTTGAGTGGTCGAGGCCAGGAGGGGGAGGAGAGGTCCACCCACTAAGAGAGGAAGGAAGTGATCTGACCAGGTGGGCGATAGATATATGATATGATATGGCATTTATAACGCGCCTATACACAAGTGTTTCAAGGTGCGACGAGGCAAGGGAGGGGAACAAAGGGGGACAGACAACAATCCTACTAGGTCAGGTGTCATTCAGATCATGCAAGTGCGTGGGAAGGGAGGACGGGAAAGTGCAGTACATAGTAAAATAGCAGCTAGCATGTGACAAGTGCCTGGGTAAGTGCAGACATCAGCTATTGAGGTCTGGTAGGGGGACTGTAGGGATACAGAACAGTCCCTAAGTGCATGCAATGCCAGGTGGGCAGTGCAGGTGTGTGATGCTGGTAGGGGAGGACCAGGGTCCGGAATCAGAGGGTGGCCCGGTAGCCATTGTAGTACTGTTTTCAGCCAGGAGGTTAGCAGAGAGGAGGAGGAGAGAAAGCAGAAGCAAAGAGAAAGGTTTTGAGGTGTTTCCAGAACCGGAGATGGTTCGCCTCAAATTTAAGGGAGGCAGGAACGCTGTTCCAGAGGGAGGCACCAGCCAAGGAAAGAGATCTACCACCAACTCGTTACTTGGAGAAGCGACTGACCCTGAGGGAGTTGGAGGCAGATGAGCAAAGAGCTTGTGAAGGAAGATATTTAGGAAGAGTGAGTTGAAGGTATTGAGGCCCCAGACCCCAGAATGCCTTGCAGATGATGCAGAGGGTTTTGAACTTAATCCTTGCAGCCACTGGGAGATAGTGCAGAGATTTCAGCCCTGGAGAGATACAATCCCTGGGCTTGAGGCCAAGGACATGTCTCGCAGACCTGTTCTGGATAAGTTGCAAAGGGCAGAGAGTAGAACCAGGCAGATTTAGAAAGAGGCTGTTGCAATAGTCCGACTAGAGAGAACCAGCTCTGGAGACAGTGAGCTTCTGGGGGAAGGAGAGGAAAGGTAGCATACCTCTGAAGAGGTGCAGGTGGTAGTGTGACTTCTTGCAGACAACAGAGATGTGAGGAGAGAAGGAGAGTGTGGAGTCGAAGATGACCCTGAGGTTTTTGGCCTTGCAGGTGGGAGCAGGAAGAGGACCAAGAGAGGCCGGTCAGAGAGCAACAGGAAAGGAGGGAGCGGGTGTGCCAATGAGGAGAATCTCAGTCTTACTGGCATTAAGGCAGAGGTCATTGGCGATACACCACTCCTGGATAGCGGACAAGTCAGAGGTGAGGGAAGGAGACGCGGAGGCTGAGGGAAGCCTGAAAATGAGCAGGGTGTCATTGCATAGCAATGAAAATTGAGCAGAGAGCGGCGATACGGTGGGCAAGGAGTGCCAGGTATTGATTGAACAGCCAGGGAGAGAGGTTAGACCCCTGGGGGACACAACAGGTAGAGAAAAAGATAGCACAGAGGAAGGACCCAAGATGGACCTGGCAGGGTCGGTCAGAGAGTAAAGAAGTCAACCATGACAGAGCCTGACCAGTGATACCCAGGTTATCATCGAGATGGTTGAGCAGGATGGCATGGTTGACAGTTTCAAAGGCAGATGAGTCTTCATGGATGTTCAGGAGAGCAGTTTTCATGCTTCTGGCAGCTCTGAAGCCAGACCGATGGTCATGAAGACAACCAGCATATTCAGTGTGGAGATTACACTGGGAGATGGCCAGTTTCTGCAGGAGCTTGCCCAGGAAGGGAGTGATGGAGATTGGCCGATAATTATCCGGGCATGAGAGATCGGCAGAGGGTTACTTAAGAAGGGGGTGCACTAGGGAGCGCTTCTGGGGGATGGGAAGACTCTGGTGGTGAAGGAATGATTGCAGAAATCAGCCAGGGCAGGAGACAGGGAGTCAATATGGTCTGTGATAGTTTTGGAGGAACAGGGGTCAACCTGTTTCGACGAGACTTTCATAGATCAGACTTGTCTAGAAACCTTGTCTATGGAGAACAGGGGAAAGGAAGAAAAGGAGTAAGGAGGGGTGGCTGCAGAAGGGCCAGAGGAAGAGCAGGGAGTAGGGAGAGGGAGGGGATAGGAGGAGAGTGAGGACAGGATGTCCTGAGTTTTAGAGACAAAGTGAGAGGCCAGTGTCGTGCAGAGGGCCTTGGAAGTGACAGGAGAGGTAGAGACTGTGGCAGAATTGGCCAGTTCATTGCAGATTTTAAAGAGTTCAGCCGAGTTGATAGATGTCACAGATATGCAGGCTTTGATATGAACTCTCATCTGGATTAGGACAGAGAGCCGGTATTGCCTTTGCAGCAGTCAGCAGGCCAGTTTGTCAGAAGATGTACATGAAGCATTCCATTTCCTCTCGGCCACCCTGCACTTGCATTTTGGGGTGAGAAGGTCTGAATCATACCAGGAGTTGCATTTAGCTTTCAAGTTTATAGTAGCCACGGTAAGAGAGTGGCCAGGAGAGAGAGAGAACCTACAGACAAGGAATTCGAAAGAGGAGTAGGCCTGCGTAGGAATGACAGAGGCAGGAATCCACTCCTGGAAGATCAAGGCTACACCCTCTCTGGAGCGGTTGAATCTGGGCACGGAGAGGATCTTGTAGCCATAAGGGAGGAGAATGTCAAAGTTTGTGACAGAGCTGGCAGTGAACCGTGTCTCAGTGAGACCGAGGACATCGAGATAAAGTTCGTTGAGGAGGCGGCAGATGTCAGAGAGGAGTTTTTGACAGCTGAGTGACAGTTGAGTGTGGCAATATGGAAAAGGTTACCAACTTTGAAAGATTTCCAGGGAGGGCTACACATCAGAGTTATGCCCTGCGGAGTTGTAGAAGGAGACTGAGGGGGGATAGAAGAGGAAGGAGGAGAGGGAAAGGAAGCCAAGGAGGAGGCAGAGGGGGAGGCAAGGAAGCTGAGGAAGGTTGAGAAGTAGGGGAAGAAAGGAAATTGATGAGGCACAGGAAGCGTCTATCAAAGAGGAAAAGGTTGGCCTGAGGGCCTTGAACCAGGGCGGTACCATTGAGGTAAACATTAATGGTGATCTTAGTGGAGTGGAAGGGGGCCAGGAGTGCCACCATTAATGGGAGAAAACGAGAGAGCACAGAGACCATATGAAGAGTCCATAGGTCTGGTGAGGGAATGAAAATGAGGATGTTGGTGAGGGTCTGTCTGAGGAAGCACTGGTATAGGCGTCAGCGATAGGGATGCCTGAGTTGGGGACCAGGATATCCTTTTTGAACTTCTTCCTACCAGACTTAGTGAGGAGAGCAGGACAGTCAATAGAGAAGCAGTTTTAAAAGATAGGAGAAACAGAGAGCACCATACAGTAGGTGGGGGAAGAGGAGAGAGGAAGAGGGGTGGAGGGGAAAGGTGGGAGGGAGACACTAGAGGAGGACACAAGGAGGGGTGCAAGCAGATGAGACAGAAAGGGACAAGAAAATAGTGGACAATTCATTAAGTATACAAGAGCTCAGATGGAAGAGCAGGCTGAAAACAAGGCTGTCCAGTAAGCAAATCGGTTTACCAGAGCATCAGGAACAGAGCCGTCATTAAAAAGAGAACCTAGAGGAGGGTGGAGCACATAATAACAAAGAACAATATACAAAAGAACAAAGAAGGCAATAAATGTAAACCTAGAAGAAGGAAGAATGCAGCAGAACACAAAGCAATACAAAGCAAAACAGGGCAGTCAGTGAGGAAAAAACACAAAACAATGTAAAAAGAGCAGAGAAGTTGGCAAATGATAACCTAGAGGAGGGATAGGATACAACATAACACAGATAAATACATTACAAAACAGGGCATTTAATGAGGAAGAGCAGAGGAGGCGCATGGTTGCAGGAGGCTGAAGAAGGGGGGGTGCAGGGAACATGCACAAGGGAGTTATGAGGCAGCATTGGTCAGGGACGCGCAATGCGGCGAACCATGTTTGGAAAGTGCATGGGCGCGAGTTGCAAGGAACATACAGTCACAGAGTTACGAGGGACGATGCTGTCAGGGAGATGCCGCTGCGAGCAAACCCAGTGTGCAAGTCCGGGGAACCACACGATCAGGGATTGCGAGGGAACAAGCAGGCTAAAGGCACGCAGGTGCTAGCATGGCCAAGGATGGAGAGGGCGCTAGAGAACACACGATCTCGGGATTGTGAGGGACCACGCAGGTTGGGGGCATGTGGGAGGCATGGAAGGAAAGGGTGCGGAAGCCCGCATGTTCAAAGATTGCAAGGGACCACGCAGGGGATGTGCAGCTCGCTTGGAAGCAATGCAATGGAAGATTGCGAGGGGCCACGCAGGTAAGGGAGGTGAAGCTCAAGCGATGAGAGGCTGGAGGTGGCGAGGGCACACGTGTATCAAGCAGTGATGGAGGGGTGCGGATAGGTATACGATCAAGGAATGCAAGGGGCAATGCAGGGAGAGGGGGCTGTCACGGCAGGGGGTGACTTGGTTGGCTCATTTTAAGGGTCTGACAACCAATGGGAGCACAGTGGGATGGAGGGAGGGTGGAGCGGGCACACACACCACGAGAATAAATATTTTACAATGCACAACTTACTGTTCTACAGAGCGCCTGTCCTCACCCCAGCAAAGGAGAAGTTGACATTAGCATTGCCTGATGATGGTGAGGATGGCCTGTGGAGACAGAGGGAGTAAACACATGTTGGTGCATGCTTACCTGCTGTCTGGGCAGAGGTTCGGGTCCTGGGTCCTCCTGGTCCGATCAGGAATTGCCCTTTTCTTAGGCTACCTTACGCTTCGGATGCCTGTGTGAGAGACGCCTTTGATCTAAGAGTCAAGAACAATAAAAAAGAGGCAGGGCTAAGAAGCTGGGTGGTGCTTAGGCCAGGTGACCTGGATCCACTTGCACCTGCTCCCCGCCTGCAACTGAAAAGAGGCTGGAGGGCTGCTTAAGTAGGGGAAAAAGAGCTGCAACCAGGAAGGCACCAGGTGGGCGGGGCTTAGGCCAGGTGAGCTAGATCCACTTTCACCAGCTCCCCATATGCAAAGGAAAAGAGGCTGGAGAGCTTCTTTCGTAGCAAAAAAGAGCGGCAACCAGGAAGGCACCAGGTGCTTAGGCCAGGTGACATATTTCCACTTGCACCTACTCCCGTCCTGCAAAGGAAAAGAGGCTGAAGGGCTGCTTAAATAGGGAAAAAGAGTGCCAACCAGGAATTTATGTAGGGAAAAAGAGCGGCAACCAGGACAATCATTGTAATTGTGATTGTTTATTTATACAGTGCTCATACACAGGTGGAGTGCATCCAAGCGCTTCAAGACGGGAAGGGAACAATGGAATACAGTAATAATTCTTAGGCCTTGAAGTTTCCAAATGATCTGACAGAAAAACTAGCATACTAGGCCTGAGCATTTCTCCTAGTGCAAGTGCATGAAGTGTTACAGTTGCGACCAAGCTGGGAAGTGGGGACAAACGTGGGGGAACATGACACAAAAAACATACTTGTACTGGTACATATAGATCCTGCATGCATACAGACAGAGGTGGGAGGAAGTGGTGGTTTGGGGGGCCAAACACATCCAGTCCAGAAAGGCCCTAGTTTAAGTGCAGAGAGGTTGCCCCGCTCATGGACCGTAAACTGAGAGTGCAGTAATGCTGAACATAGTGTAGCGGCCCGGAGGGAAGTGCGAAAGACAAGTGGGTGTACTGCCAACATATTAAACTGGCACACACTAAGTGCCACTTAAACATGGTTTACATGCCTATTGTATCTAGTTCTCCTTTCTTTTAAGAAAACAGGGACACAATGCTGCTATAAAGGCACGTATGCATGTTTTAAATTTCAACAAAATGCTTTTAAAATGAAACATTTTGAAACAGAGCATTGTAATTGCAGGTGATGAATGCTGCAATAGATGGCATTTTCTGGAATGGTTAAAAAATATAATATGCTTATTGAGAAGCTTATTACAGGGTTAGCAGCAGGAACCCCTCTCTCTCTCATAGAGATAGAGGTGGGAGGAAGTGAGGGCTTGGGGGGACCAAACACGTCCAGTCCAGTCCAGAAAAGCCCTGGTTTAAGTGCAGAGAGGTTGCCGCGCTCATGGACCGTAAGCAGAGAGTGCAGTAATGCTGAACATAGTGCAGTGGCCCGGAGGCAAGTGCACAAGACTGGTGGGTGATCTTAGGACCTGTAAGGCTCTGGAGGTAAACCAGGCAACCAGCCAGAAAAAAACTGAACAGAGTTGGGGAGGAGAAGGAGGAAGGATGGTGGAGAGAATGAGAAAGGAGGTTAGCAGGGGAGAGGGAGAGAGAAGGAGGAAGAGAAGAGGAAAGTTGAGGAGTTTCCAGGACTTAAGGTGTTCCGGCTCAAGACAGAAAGAGGCAGGGGGGCTGTTCCAGAGGGAGGCACCTGCATAGGATAAAGATCTACCCCCATATCTCAGTGGGGGTAGAAGCATGCACAGACAGTTGGAGGAGAATGAGTGGAGGACTCTAGAGGAAGAGAATTTAGGAAGCGAGCATTGTAGATAGTGCAGGCCACAGCCCCAGAAAGCCTTGTGGATTATTCAGAGCATCTTGAACTTGATGCTTACAGCCACGGCGAGCCAGTGGAGGGATTTCAGCGCCAGAGAGATGCGGTCCCTGGGCTATAGCTATAAGAAAACCAGACACTCCAGAAACAAAGAGCAATATGCTGCGGGACACACCCCAGTAGCCTCAATTTAATAAAAATAAAAAGTGTTTTGTTTATTAAGGGTAGCAAGCGAGACCCCAGGGGTAGTATGTGAGACGACTCGTAAATGACGTCTCTGCCCATGCCTCTTTCTCAGCCGCTACTTTCCCTTGTATGTCCGTTTTCTGTTTTCCGCCTCACATTTTGATACCTAATCCTCCGGGGTATGCCTTAGTTCCAGACCTCTGTCTAGCGTGGAATTTCCTCAGCAAGTCTTTTGTTTGCTCTCTCATACTGTCCTCTGCTCTGCTTCACAAGCTGTCCATGTATACCATTTTTCCAGTGTCAGTCTTAACTTCCCTGGGCTATGCATTTATCACTTCAGCATCCTTAAGCCTAACACTACATTATCCTAGGTGACATTAACCTTGGATTCAATGACAAACTAGACCACAAATTTACCGCCTTCCACATAGCCCTCCAAGAAATGCATTTTACCCATATTGTTAACTCACCTACCCATTTAAAGAATCCTGGACTGGATCATAACATTAAATGTTAATCTATTGATAGAATCCATCTCTGAAATCACTTGGTTGGATCACTATCTAATAAACTTTGACATACAGACCACAAATACCCAGGGTGTTCCTCAACCCACACTATGCCCTATTGCAGTGTGAAACACCTGCAAACTTACAGCAGATAACCTTGTCCCTATTCTGATGGAAACCCTCAAGACCCACCCGACATCAAATACCTACCCTGATAGTATTTCTTCTATCTACCATAACTGCCTGAAATCAACCATTGATGCAGTAGCCAAACTCATCTCTAAAATACAATGTACTGCCAAACGAACCAAGTTCTGGTTTAATGAATAACTTACTTTCTTTGTGGCAACAAAAGAGCACTGGAACATTCACATAAAAATACTCCAACCACTTCCATTACTAACTCACCGTTGGTAGACAAATAAACGTACAAATCATCTGTCATAGCACACAAAGCCAACTCCTTGAATGCACACATAAAAAACGCTTAGTCTAACACCAAAGAACTATTCTCTATACTTAGAGAACTGGAAGCCATATCCATCTCCACCATCCCCATCAGCTCAAGCAAAGCCTGGTGTACCACCATCCAGAATGCACAAGCTTCAAAAATGCTTACATTACAGGAGAAAATATTACTGAAAAGAAAACTTTGTGCTGGCATAAGTACTCCTTCCCTTGCCCCTGAAGCCGGAAAAACATTTCCCCAATTCAAATTCACCATTGTTTCCCAAGACCAGGTATTGGACACCATTGCTAAGCTGATACCCTCCAATTTTCAAGGCAACAGCTTCCCTGCTCATCTACTCAAACTTTGTGCCCCTACCCTAGCCCATATCATCACGATCTTCATTAATGCCTCCTTCATCACCAACTCCGTCTGCCATTACCAAAGAACCCTGGGTAACCCCACTTCTTGACAAATACTCTCTGGACCCTGCTAGACCCAAAAAAAATACTGGCTCATTACTACGGTCCATACCTGTTAAAAATAGTTGACAAAATGGCCTAAACCCAAATCCAAGAGTACCTTGAAAGCAACCACTTGTTAGGAGCCAGGGAATCAGGCTTCCGGCATAAGCACAGCACAGAAACAGCCTTATTAGATATCAAAATCCAGATGGACATCATAAGAGATTCCGGTAAAGTGTGCATCCTCCTACTCAATCTGTCTGCTGATTTTGATTTGGTGGATCATGACAAGCTATGCATTGCTTTCTCAGAAAACAAACTTTTTTACAGAAGCAACCTTATGGGTCAAGTTATTCCTATTGGAACGTACCTCGATAGTATCCATTGGTGATGAGGCTGCCAACCCTACCCCAGTACCCCTAGGGGTCCCTCAAGGCTCTTGCCTACCCCCCACCTTACATAACGCTTACACCAAACACCTATTTGCAGTCCGTGATGCCATGGGAGTCATGTACACCAACTTCGCTGACAATACTCAGATCCTTATCCCCATCAGGGGAGAATATGAACAAGACTCTGCCTCTATTAACATGATCTATGCCATCATACAAAACTGGATAGCCACTAACAGTTTGTTCCTCAATGACGAAAAAAAATAGATCCTCATAGTAGGCTAGTAGGCCCCCTTGCCCGACTAAAAACTCTTCACCCTGACTACTCAGCCATTACCATTGATGGAACAGTACTCAAACAGGTCAAAACACTGGGCGTCTTTCTAGACACCATCCTGACCATGACTAAACACATCACTGCCCTCTCATCCACTATGGCCTACTGTCACGACCCATATCCCTGACTCCATCAGATGCAACAGCCCCCTGACAGTAGGGGGGCTACAGTTCCCCACAGTGGCTCCAAGGGTCTTAAAAGTCCATCAGCAGAAGACATGAAGTCAGTCCTGGAGCCTTTGGCGCCAGGCTCATTAACAAGAATAAGGCAAGTACCCACTTTTGGCCTTAATTCAACATGGAGGTCCATTACACAGCTCAGTTCCTAGCTGCACAGACTAGTGTTTTGGGTGTGGATGGATCAACAGGTGTGGCTGGCTATATAAGCCACGCTCGAACTGGGTTTCACACTTCATATTATTCTGCATCCTGCAGCGTAACGCTCACTGTGTCCAGCGCCAGCTCATCTGCTTCTCCCGCTGGCTTGAACCTAAAGCCATCGACCTGGATTCCACCTGCTACCTGAAAGAACAAGAACAGTGTTAACAAAGAACATTTACCTGTGAGTAGCAACTCCTACATCCATCCACGCTCGATGGTCTTGCCCATCTCCGATTGCACCGCAACCTGTAGAGGAAAAGAAAAGGACAGCATTAGCAATAACCCGTACCTGGCAATCAGTGGGTCCTGACATCACGCTGCGCTTCGTCCTTCTTCCCATTCTGGATTGCATTGTAACCCGCAAAGGTGAAGAAGAAACAAGCACAATACCAATAAACACTCACATGAATAGCCGCTCATCAATCGAACATCACTCTGGATCATCAGCGTGCTGCAACCTTTATGAAGAAGACAATGGAATACAGGTTAGCAACTGGTTCTAACTGTACAGTGCTGCACTCTGCACTCAACTGCTTACCTCGGTCTTCTCCATCCGGCGCTGCAGCTCCGCAGCCGCTATAACTCCTGTGGAAACAGAAAGAGGCGTTAAATAGCAAAATAGAGAAAATGAACACTGAAAAGGCACAGGAAACGAATAGAAGAAAGAGAGAGAACAAAGATATAAAGATTCACCTGAACACAATAAGCAGAGTCGGTGTCACAGCCAGTCTGGACCCGACACAAGGGCACATGGACCAGTGAGGCAACTAGGCCCTTAGAACTCCCACAGATAACACGCGCCCCTGCAGAGAGACGCAGGACTGAGAGCTCAACGTACAAAAACCAAGGCGAGACATAGCTTCCAAGGGAGGGACTTGGATCAGTGCGAGGTGGGAGCCCCCATCACAGGCCCAATATCTAAATCCTCCATTCTCATGTCATAGGCTCTATCCAACGCCCGGCATACAAACCAGCAGAGAGGGGTCCAGGACAGCGCACGGCCATCCATCCAGTATCGTGTGACACCCCCGTGGATACCAGGTGAGCGTAACACCAACACGGTCAAACACATCGCACTCAGACGCCAATTTCTTAAACCACAAAACTGCATCACCCTAGTTTGAGCCCTCATACTATCAAAGCTGGATTACTGCAATATCCTCCTACTAGAAACCACAAGTACTAATCTGTCAACATTGCATTTGCTACAAAAACAAGCCTTATGGGCAGCCTTTGGATTAAAGAGAAATGATCATATTTCCCCCATTAGGAGGGAAGTTCCTTGACTACCCATCCAAGATAGAATCCTATTTAAGAATCTCATCATCACACACAAATGTATAACCAATGATACTGCCTCATACCTCAACAACTGTGTCACCCAAAAAAGATTGACTAGATCCCTTAGATCGGCTCCGGCACACACCTATTTGTCCCAAGGTTCAAGAGCTTGAGGGCAGGGGGCGCCAGCTTCCCAGTCACTGCACCCAAGATCTGGGACTCCCTTCCTATGCACATTAGGAATTTTCCCTCCGACCAGCGCTTCAAGAGTCTTATCAAAAGTTGGCTCTTCAACAAATTTTAACCAGTGGTGTCTCCACTATGCCACTCCAAGCACAATGAGTCCACCGTTTACTGAAATGTCCTACATGTATTGTAACTAGCTTGAATCCGGAAGTGCTAATCCTGTATTGTATTATAACTAATCTTGATTGTAATTATTTCTGTATCCAGACAAGGTCCTCTATGTACCTTATGCTGTGATTCCTCCTGGTTTGGGTGTATAACAAATGCAATAAATAAATAAATACATAAGTCCCCCTACACACACACTTGTGCTATCCTCATGCACCTCCCAGCAAACTTTCATCAGCTTCTCAAAAAGTTTGTCTTCCAACAACTGTGCCTTGCCATGAAGTTATCCCTGGGAGGAGGAATCTACAATACTCACTCTCAAAGGTCAACACTGGGGACGGACTTCTTCCTCTGGAACTGCTCCTTCACTTTTTCCAAAAGGGCAGAAGCACTTCACTGAGAGGCGCACACAGAGCCCTCCTGTACCCTGACTGTGCACTGTGAAACTTTCACAAGCACCGCCAGGCTCTGCGTTTGTAAGTAGTGAGTTACTGAGCAAATCTGCCTGACAGGAAATGCTAATGTGTAACATTCCTTAGCTTTCATTAGCATCACATTTTCCCAGGACATAGCTTTAACCCCCTCAGTGCCGAGTTGTGCAAGGGCAATGTCTTGTGCGTTTAGTATGGCATAAATTGTGCAACCTTTTAAGAAAACAGGAGACAATCATCAAAAACACGGCAAGTACATTACATGAACCTAACACGAGCACTGTCTCAATGGGGCCAGAAATCTATTGCTCACTACTGGGAACCGATGAAAGCTAGGCTTACAGCTGTTTCAACAACTCACAGTCTTCCCTTGGGCCTGCATGCAGGCCTGTTCAGCAAGCCAGCATGGAACCGATACCGGACCGGTCCAGTCCAATGGACCAACAACGCTGTGACTCACTTCAAAACTGATGGTGGACCACTCACCCTCCAGCTCGGTCAGTGGTGGCTCCTATATTATAAGCCAGTCTGCAACATCAGTCTTCTTCCCCTAACTTCGCAACATTTGATGAAGCTCCTCTCCAAGGCCCCAGGTAAAAGGCGGTGCAGCAGCGGTGGGCTGCTGCTCAAACACGTGCTACTGGCCGACCTGAGGCTGGAAAATCAAATGGAGAGAACCCGTGCCGTGCAGCCAAAGCGTGCCTCTGCCTAAGTTTCAAATTAGCCACGTCCTCACATTGCAGTGTCATGATTGGAGGACATGAGTCGCAGGGATTGGAACATGGGTTACAAGACAAGAGCCAGGGGTCGTTAGAGCGAACTCTATCAACCCCTAAATGATATCCCTGGCAAAAGCTGATGAGTGTGGAAACCACATCTGTAGATTTTGTAGTGTGGGGGTTAACAAAAGTCTGAATGTCTACACAAACTAGTGAACTCTACTTGGGTTATATATATGAATTGTAATTTTGTGTACAGAATTTCATATTTTTTCATAGTACGGGTAGAGCTAACTCATCTATTTGTATGTATAAAATATGACAGTATGGTATTAATTGTACTGATTTTAATGTTGAAATGTCACATAAAACGGTTTCTTAAACAGTGTAAAGGTTGACTGTTTTTAACCATATACAAATTTAACAACAATATGACATTCAGTTGCTGACAACTCATACCTCTTGTTGAGTGACTTCAATTCAGCAATCCCACTAAGTCAGTGCCTCATCTGGGACGCCCAAGGGAAGCCCTTATTTATGTATTTTTATGACAAGTTATACTCTGGATGATAAACCCTTATATAAAGCCCCTCTCTTTGAATCCCCCTGCCCTCACTGAGCCAAGAGGTAGGTTTTTTTTGCAATTTAAAAGGTATATTGGAAAAATTAAACAATATAGATATATCACACTTTTATAATAAATTAATATTTAATAGCACCCTTATGAATATAATGTTGATCAACAATAGATAATCTGACACTAGCACACTTCTTTACAATCAATGAGGAGTTAGTATAGGAAGGATAAGGTAGCAGAAAATACTTTTATGGTTTCAAGGAAAACAATGAGGGAAAAATGTTGCACAGAAATAAACTTGATATGATTTCAACAAAAGATACTATGATCACTTTTTCTTTGACAATTCCCTCCCCCCTATGCAAGATAAGGAGATGGAAGGGGAGCACACAATTCTCAGGAATACAAAATGCAATACAAATTTCCAGTTGCCCCCAGAGAGCTTAGAGGCAAACAGGTATGATTTTGATTTTAAAGCAGGCAAGATCCCTTTAATTGTGGTGGCACTGAAGTGAAAAATATGCTGAAAATGCTTTTAATTCCCTCTAGAGGTTCAGGGTGAGTGAGAGATACTTTAAATCAGTTCAGGTCAGCCCTACCAATGATTATGGGATGGTTATCAGGTTGAAAACGGGATTCAGTAATGGAAGCAAAAGACAGATATTTTTACACGTAGTTGAAATGAAGCAAACTGTCAATTTGCGGCACTTTTTCCCGAGTGCGGCGATCGCGATTACGGAGGAACTATAATGAGTAGCAAGTCGTTTTTAGGCTTGTTGGCATGTTTTGAATCTGAGCTTTAAGATGAAAGTTAAACCACGTTCCTAGCACCTACGATTCCAAAGATACAGACGATTTTATGAAGGTAGTTTTTCAGAAATGAAATAATGAATCAAAATGGCAAAATTACACATTTAGAGGTTTAAAATCGGAGAATGAACACACAATTCCTATGATGCAGTTATGGACAGGTTCAAATGTTTTGAATCAGATTGCTTTAAGCTAAGAGATTGGTTTTGCACAGTTCTGGCTGAGTACCCACAATATGAATTTGAAATAGGCCGTCAGGGTCTGGTCAGCAGGTTTGGACTGGACTCCGAGTGGTTTCTGGTACTGGTTCTCTGGTTTGGATCTCTGGTTCTGGTCTGGTCTGTGGTTCTGCTGTCGGCACTTCACAGCGTTCTGGTCTGTGGTTCTGCTGGTCTGGATCAAGTGGATTCTGGATACAGCACTGCCTTCTGGGTCTACTACCAGTTCTGGCAAAAGTGCTTGGCAAAGAATCCAAAAGCTCGCCCGGCTGTAGAATAGTTTGGTTGGATTGCTGGATTCGGAAGGCCTGCTGAGAAGAGTTCTCAGCTTGTGGGTTGGGCCTTTGCTTTAAGTTCTGTAGTCTATCTGGAGTCTAAGTTCTGGATGTTCCTTCTAGATGTTGTGTGGTCTGGCAAAATGCTTCGCAAGAAAATAGAAAAATGAATGTCTTGCCTGTCCAAGCAGTCTCTTTTTATGTGTTTTGAAAGTGGGTGGGCCGGCTCATTCTGCATGCCCAACCCTCTCATGATTTGATACGTCAAGGATTCTCTGTGACCTGATTTGAGAAGGGATAGTGTGTCAGAGTGAGTCAGAGTCTTACAGTCTATTGAAGAAACGCCCCTTTGATTTTACTTAAAAAATTATTTTTTCATAACTAACAGGTTTCCCAGATACACACGTCGTTGAAATTACATACACATTTCACGGATTAATTTAAGATACACTCTCGCCTAACTCTGATCCCCCTCAGAGCCTGGGTTCACAAATGGCAACATTTTATGCTTTTTAGTGACTTTCGACATATTGGTTTTTCCTCAAAATGTACACAGACCTGCACCCCTTCCCTGAGCATATTACTGGAAATGACTATGTCTCTATCCTAAACACAGTGTCTGCAATATTAATAAATAGCGGAGTTCGGTCCCAGAACACCGTACAAAGTGGAATTTGGGCTCAAATCGTGAGGGTATTTTTCATTTTCAGGATCCCCAAATTGTACATTTCTGTGAGCTTAATACAAGATTTTAGAAGCATTTAACTGAAACATATATTTGCTGCAATATGAATCCACAGTCCTGTCTGGCCCGCTCCTAGGAACTGGGGGAGTCAGGGATCACATGTCTCTCCTTCCAGGCAGAGCTCTGTTTACAGTCCACACCCAAAATCAGCATACTCCATTCAATTGAAAGGGTCTATTGTGTTGGGTCCAGCAGGCTGCAGGGAAGTCCCCTCCCTCTTAATCAACAGGGCCATTTGATATCCTGCCTCCTGGTGTGGGTCTCTGGGGTGTTAAGAGTTCTCAGGAAAGGTAAGTCTTTTGAACTTTTAATTACATAAAACCCCCTTCTGTTCACTGCATAGTTCTGCAAGACAGCTCTCCTGTCAGGATTTATAGAGCGCCAGCGCTGGTCAGTGTCCAATGCCGGTACTGCACCTATTTTTGACAGCTGTCTTGAATTAATACATTTCAAAAAGAAAGGATTTTACTTGATAGTATATGATCCTTGCTTGACATGGCATTGATGTGGATCTGTATTAGAGTAAAGTAAAACACTCAACCATAGTTGGATTTTTGGTTGGTGGTTTCGGGCCCATGATCTTAGCAATTTTTGACATTAATAAAAACGGGTTTTGAACAGAACCATCTTTCTTTGCACTGGTGGGTGGCAGGTCAGCGGACCATTTTGGTGTGCGCAAAACTGCACGGTTCTCCTGGATTCTGGCGCAAATGTGGGCTTTTCCGCCATCTTGGATTTCCTAAACCCACAGCACCAAATGTTGCAGCATAATAGTCCAAACGTGGGTCAGGACACCCAACACTCTTTCACCTCACCCCAAAATCTTGAGTGTTGCACACGTTAAAGCATTTTCAGAAAAGAAATGCATTGAAATTATTAGCAGGCTGCTCTGCTCCTGTAGAGTGGAGGCATACAACTGAAATGTTGGTTCTGTGGCTAGATGAGTGATGGTGAATTGATGGGGATTTTGGACAAAGGGTGCATTGAGGACCTGCCAAGCTAAACAGTGGACTGATTGGCAATCTGGGAGACTGATGCATGTGGCAGGGGATTCCAGTTGTACCAAGTGTGAGCGTGCTTCTTTGGAATTTTACATGGTGATGCATAACTTACTGGTAACCAGTAGACGACTAATTGGAAAGTGGTGGATACATGCTGCTGCAGCTATCAGGTGTAGAGCTGGTGCCACCAATAGGCAGACAGTCCTTTGTCCATACTGAGCCCAGGATGAATTTCAGGAGCAGGTAGTTCTGTGCTGGAATTCAAAGTGGCAGGGGCAGTCTTGGTATCTGGGGACAATGCATTAAACCAGGATTCTGAATGTTCTAGCAAGAATGTTCATGATATTCAGCAATACAAGGAAAAAAAAACATAGAACCACACATTAGAATGACATCATCTCACTTAAAAAAAACAAAAAAAACCAAATAATGACAACATCTCAAATACATTTCAGGATGTCAATGCAGGCTCTTTTCTTTAAATGATGTCATTGACTGCACAAACGGAGGAGCACACCAGCCAATTGCCAACCCCCCCCCCTGCTCCTTCTATTGTATCCTCCCCCTCTTTTGCGCACCACTCTGTTGCTTATGAGGTAGGTTTGCTCAAAGGAGACCCTTACATACATTTAGGAATATGTTACTTGTCAGCTAAGTTTGCACTTACTCAATCCCATGCACACATAAATGGATAGGCACATAGAACGATTAACAAGGAGAGCACATTACTTACATGCTTACAACAATTACATTGACATTGTTATTGTAATTTTAATGAAGAACAGACATACATTTTATAATGTACCGGCTTTCTATTTACATGGCTAGTTTGCTGCATTTAACATGTTCACAGTTCAATGAAGATGTACATTGCTAACATGTTGTATATGACCAAACAAAGTGAGGCACCCACATATGATATGATGGCGGAGTACACCTGTGTGTGATAATCACAGGTTTATATGTACGGCCTAACCATACTGGGTTTTTGATCCATAAATAAATCCAGTTGAATGACCAGGTGCACATGAGTTGGTCAGTTTGCTCTTTTGGCATAATATAGAATCATATAGTTTAATTACTAAAAGGAATTACATTAAATATGTCCACATGTATGTCCAACATCCGTTTTTAACAACTACATCCTCGGACAAATCATTAGGCTATATTTTCTGATCTGTTCTCCCTCTCTGTTACTCCATCTCTCGTAGATATAAAATCTTAACATAGTACTGTGTCCTAAGACCTTTGAGGCCAGTTTAGCC
Source organism: Ambystoma mexicanum (assembly GCF_040938575.1). NCBI lineage: Eukaryota > Metazoa > Chordata > Amphibia > Caudata > Ambystomatidae > Ambystoma > Ambystoma mexicanum. Next base: position 1,229,205,475 of record NC_090937.1, read on the forward strand.
TTTTTAAACAGTTGATGGAGAAGATTATTTTCAAGGAGACTCAGGATATTTCAACACCAATGACTAGTGTTGACTTTAAATGCATAAGCAGATCTATATGGAGATCTATAATTGGCAACATTTGACTTCAACTATTCTTAACCGTATTTTAAAATGGTTATCTGCTCATTTGGCTAGGGGTGGACTAGGGAATTAAAATTGCCTCTGGAAATATGTGTCAAAGTGGCCAGGTATTACATCATGCAAGCAAGCTCAACTCCTCTAATACACTGTTGAGAGAGTTCTCGTACAAGAAAAGCTGGACAAAATACTGAATTGTAAATCACATGTTTCACTATGTTGGGATTAAAAAGTAGTCAAACATAACATAATGTGACATTTGTTAAGAATTTGGAACACAGACTGAAAGCTTTGGAACTACTTATTTACTTCAAAGGGATTTGAGGGTTGAGGGGAGATGAATGAAGGGGCGGGGTGAATGAGAGAGTGAGTTAGTGGAGCAGAAGAACAGAGTAAAACAGTACAATTATTATTTTACTTTGAAACTCATGTCTCTTCCCAGTATTGGAATATACAGTACCAGTTTGTAAAACATACATATTTAAATCTTTTACAAGTAATCATACACACACCAATTGTTAGGGAGAATTCTCCAGAATGGCTCATTTCCCTTACTTTGCTGGATTTATAGGGTTTACATTTTTCACCTGGTAAGAGTGTGAGCCTTTTTTCCCACTCTGACATGTGGTTTGCTGTGTGTTGTACATGTTTATGCTCATGGACTATGGAGTCTCACCCACCCCATAGGCATCATCTTTTTACTGTGTGTCACCCAGCACCTGTAGTGCAGTGACACAGGGTTGTCTTTTCAGATTTCCCACTTTAAACTCCATTTTCTGGGACTGACTACTGTCTCCGAGAACATGTAAAGTTGCTATTGACTTTACTAGTCTTTTTAAATGTACAGACCCAGTACACCCTATCTTCCAATAGAGTACTGGAGGGGTTAATAGTTATCCCCTTTTGTCTGATTCTCATGGAAAATTAGTATGTTCCCCTTTTTCTAAGATTTGGCTGGTGGCAGTGGTATCTACCATGTTTATTCTACCGCAGACTATGAAAAATAGCCTTTGGTACCATTTGAGGCTATGGTGTTAGCCTCGAATTTAGACCTGGTAATCCACTTTTAATTTTACTTGGTTCCGGTCGAGTTGTTTCACCATTTTTCTTTGTAAAGGTCTTTCTAGTCTTTTACTCTGCGCCAAACCAGGTTTGGTTCCTTTGTTTGTCTTCCTTTGGCGGGCTTCTGCACAGAAGCCCTCCTTAGGCACCTGAGTGTCTGGGTGGGCAAGATGTGAGGGAGCGGTTTGGCACCCCCTGCACATGGTCTCCTTGGAGACCCAAGTCACACTCTTGTTTGATTGGCTAGGTGGCTGACCTGCCAGGACAGCCACCCTGCTGTGTGATATGCAGACAGGCTGTGTAAATGGGGGATTTTGTGCATAAAAAGCCAGTCTCTGGGACTGGAAGGCAGAGTCGCCACTGGAATGGAAGAACCAATCAGAAGCTGAAGGAAGACGACTGCGGAAACTACTGGACACCCGGTGAATCCCTGCTGCAGGTCCAAATCTCCTGAAACTTCAACGACAGTGGAGATCTGCAAGGAATCTTATTCCCTTCAGCTTGGTAGGAACAACCAGCTCACCAAACACCAGACAGCAGTCCTCATCCTGGTCAAATTTGCTGTGCATCGCTGTAGTAGATTGGATAGCCAGTGGGAAGAGAACCAGTTTGGGTTTTAAGGAGAATACCTTTTATTTGTCGTCTTGCTCCGCTGCTGGCTTCTTCCCTTTGGCAGTGCAGGATCCTCCAGCCGTCCTCCTTCTTGTCCCCATGATGGAAGCTTCAGGAACTATGAGCCGCCAGGAACAACTGCCTCAGCTACAGCATTCTTCTTCTTTAGAGGTACCGTGCAAATTCGGTCGTTTGTTCTGTCCGACCGCAGTGAAAGTGCGGGAAATCTTTCACCTCTTCGAAGGTGTGTCATTCTCTTCTCCTTTAAATAACTTTTCCTCTGACCAACTTCATTTTGAACTCTTGGCAAAGACTTAACCGCAAACTACTTTGAACTGTGTGATCCTCTGCAAAGACTCTGAACCTTTAATATTGGCCCTGACCTATTGACTTGAATCCAAGTTGTAGTAGCCTTTTCTAGATTACCCTGCCTATAACTTGTTGGTGCTATTGATTTTGAATAACCTTGTCTTTCCTCCCTTTTAAATTGCTGGAGTGCCATTTTGCTCACACTTCATTTTGAGCTTAACTTGTCTAGAATTGATTGGGTGTTGTTATAGTATATTAAGACTGTTATTTTCTGCTGCTTTATGATAGTGAACTGTTTTATAAATGATGGTGTAAACAAATGCATATTTTTTACTCAGAAACCTTGAATCAGTGTTTATTTGAACCATAGTAATTGTTGTCCTTTGTGTAACCTTTTGTACTGCTCACTTTACTCTTGAGATAAGTCTGGCTGCTCAGCCATCGCTTCCACTTTATAATAGGTAGTCTAGTTTGTGTTTGCTTTAACTGATAGTTTAAAACAAACTTCTGACTTGCACAAGGAATTTTACACGTATGCATTGTCCAATCTATGCAGCATGTTTACGAATCCCGCATTTGGGCTGGGTGAATAGATCGAGTGTGCGATTAAGTGGTTTAGGGAGTTTGTAAATTAAAAAAAAGAATAGCACTTTCTGACAGCTACCACATTGATCTTTGGTAAGGTTGTACAAAGAATATGACCAGATCCAAATGGACATACATTTTTTATTTTTTTTTTATTTTGATTTAGCTGAATAATTCAACTTTTCAAAAAAAAAAAAGAAAAAGCAGAATGAAAACAGCAGATAACAACAGACTAAAATCAGCAAATATGGAAGTATACATGCATGTAATTGTACATCGATTCTTCTATAAAATTGCAATTTTAGCAGCATAAAAATTTCGAATCAATTAATAAACAAATCTAGCTCATTGCTTATTAAATAGCTCGACATTACTTAGTTAAAGCAGGTAGAATTGCATCAAGAAATTGCACTAATGATTTAATTGTAGAAAATTTCATATCAACACATACTGCTTCCCAAATTTGTATACCATCTTTTTGGCTATAAAAATTCATTAAATTTGTAAAAAATTTGGACCGTTGATCATGCAAGCCACTACAAAAAATGATCAAATGCTGTAATGTCTCCTTTTCATCAGTTATTCCACAATAGCGACAATAGTCCATATTATTTGGAATCAGATGCCGCCTCGCAAGGACTTCCCTAGTTGGGAACAGGTTCAACCTAAACCTTAGATATTTGTTCCTTATGTCAGTGGAAGGACATTTCAACAAATAGGGCGCAGAATAGCCCAAAAGTTTATGACCAAAGATACGTCTATCAAAGTCTTTATATTTCAGGCATGCTGTTTGATTAAGAATCCATGACCATTGATAAAATTTTATCTTTGCCCGTGCAGGATTTTCAAGTAAAAGAGGGATTGATATATTAGCTACAAGCAAAATATCAATTACATAATTACGCCAAGTACGTGGATAAGAGTGAGTAGAAGAAATCAAGTAACGTGCTACAGTACTTAATATATTGTTCATTCCTAGGCCCAATAGACAAAGGGACATACATTAGGCTGCTCCCCTAAAGTTATAAAGTTATAAAGCGATAAGCAGCAGCTTTAACAGTGTACAGTAGCTACAGTGTCTCCTTGCACTACCCAGAGCCGCATTGCACCGGCTGCACTTACTCTGAGCATTGCTGCTCTGTTTGCCTCTCGCCTCTCCCTTGCACTCCCCCCTCCCTTTCTCCTGGCACTTCTCGTTCTGGCACTTGCACGATCTGAATGACACAAGGCCTAGTAAGATCATTTGTCTTGTGATCCCTCTGTCTCCCCTCCTTTGTCACGCCTAGAAACACTTGTGTACAGGCGCGTTATAAATGACTTATCATATCACATCATATCTGCACTTGGGAAATGCTGTGCCCCCATGTTTTATAAATGTATTTTTATTTATTTGTTTGTATTGTATTGGTTATTTATAGTGCGCCTATACACACATTTTTCAAGGTGCAACAAGACAGAGGGGAGGGGAAAAGGGAAGACAAAAAAGAGACGAAGGAAACAATCGTACTAGGCCTTGTGACATTCAGATTGTGCAAGTACAGTAATGAGAAGTTCAGGGTAGAGGCAATAGGGGGAGTGAAGGTCAGGGTGGAAGGGCCCGTCCGAAGGTAAGTGCCAAGGGGGGCCCGGTGGACAGAACCAGGGGAAAGCACAGCAGTGCAGGGGAGAGTTGGTCTACAATTTAAGTGCAAGATGAGGGTATAGCAGGGCTGAAAAGGGTGTAGGCTCAGCTAGGTAAGTGCGTGAGAAAGGGCACGGAAGGGCAAGTGCAGGAGGGGTGAACGGCAAGTGCAGGAGTGGACTGGAAGTAGGGGGGTCTGGTGCCCTGTAAGACTTTGACGGTACCAGGCAGCCTGTCAGGGGAAGAAGGGGAGATTAGCAGGGGAGGAGGAGAGGGAAGGAGGAGGAGAAAAGGGACAAATGTCTTGATAAGTTTCCAGAACTTAAGGAGATCCGACTGAAGTCTGAGAGGGGCAGGGAGGCCATTCCAGATGGAGGCCCCTGTGGAGGAGAGCGACTGACCCCCAAATCTCTGCTTGTAGAAAGGCCTGATCAGCAGATAATTAGAGCTAGACAACCAAAGGGCTCTAGTAGGGAGGTATTTAGGGAGAGAGAGTTGGATGTAACTGTGTCCCAGGCCTCAGAAAGCCTTGTGGATGATGCAGAGGGTCTTGAACTTGATCCTCCCAGCAACTGGGAGACAGTGGAGAGATTTTAGGGCTGGAGAGATGTGGTCCCAGGGATTGATGCCAAGGATAAGTCTAGCAGTCCTGTTCTGGATTAGCTAAAGGGTTGAAGAGTGGAATTAGGCAGGTTGAGGAAGAGGCTGTTGCAGTAGTCAAGCCTAGAGAGAACAAAGAGCTTTGGAGACATTGAGTTTCTGGGGGAAGGTGAGAAAAGGCAGAATGCCTTTGAAGAGGTGCAGCTGAAAGTGGGCCTTCTTGCCAAAGTCTGTGAAGTTAGGAGAGAAGGCGAGAGAGGAGTCGAAGATTACACCAAGATTTTTACCCTCACAGGAATGTGTGGGGAGGTGGCCCATGAAGGGCGGTCAGAGTGTAGGGAAGGAAAGAGGGAGCAGGGGTCCTAATTACGAGAATCTCCTTCTTACTGGCATTAAGGCAGAGATGGTTAGCAGTGCACCATGACTGAATAGCAGACAGGCAGTCAGGAATGAGAGAGGGAGTGGAGAAGGCAGAGGAGGAGAGCTGCATGTCCTCCATGTAAAACTGGAAGTTAGGAGAGAAGATGAAGATCACATGGGTTAGGGGGATAAGGTAGGGCGAGAGGATAGATTCCTGAGGTATACCACAGGTGGAGAGTGAGGTGGGGCAGAGGAAAGGACCCTGTTGAACCTGGGAAGGTTGGTCAGAGAGGAAGTAGGTCAACCAGTCCAGAGCCATGTCAGTGATGCCAAGGGTATCACAGAGCTGATTTATCAGGGTGGCATGGTTGACCATATTGGCAATAGAGAGGAGAGGTCAAGAAGGATGAGAGTGGAAGGCGAGCAGTGTCCATGCCGCTGGCAGCTCTGAAGCCAGACTGGTGGTTGTGGAGACAACTAACAGATTCAGTGTGGTGGATAAGCTCAGAGATGAGCAGCTACTCCAAGAGTTTTCACAGGAAGGGGGTCATGGAGATTGGGCAGAGGCATGTCAAACAGCAAGGGTCGGCAATAGACTTTTTGAGGAGGGGGTGCACATGGGAGTACTTGAGGAGTCAGGGGGAGGAACCAGTGACAAATGAGTGATAGCAGAAATCAGCCAGTGCTGGAGAAAGGGAGACAATGTTGTGCTTGATAGTTCTGGAGGAGCAGGGGAGAACCTGTTTAGATGAGACTTTCATTGAGCAGACTTGTCTGGAGACCTCATCAGCTGTAATGAGACAGAGGGTAGGCATTGGAGTAGCGATGCTGGGGGCCAACGGAGGCCAGAAAGCAGACGCGGAGTTGTACTTGCAAGCAGGCGTCATGCAGATCCTTGTGACAGGAGCAAGGATGTCCAAGGTATTGCAAATGGAGAGTTGAAGTTTAGTAAGGGCCATGCCGGAGTGAGAGGCAGTGGCAGGAGTAGGAGAGGGGGTGATGGCGGCAGCAAAAGAAGCAACTGTCACACCCTTCATAGGTGGAATGACAGGGAAGGAGGCTGGCAGTGCGGGCAGGGGGCTTAGCCGACGAAGCCAGGAGGCTCATGTGAGAGGACAGGAGAGCATGATCATACCAGGAGTCAGGAGTGAGGAGTGAGAAGTGATGAGAGGGATGGAGATGGGGATGTCTGAAGAGATAAGAGCATGCAAGGTGTGTCCAGCTGATTGTGTCGGACCAGAGGGAAGAATGGAGAGGGAGACAGAGTCGCAAAGGTAGTGGAACTCCATATTTGATGGAAGAAACAGGGGATGTGGCTGCCCCCCATTGTATATGGGATTCTCGATTGGATAAGAATGACTTAATCTAGTTGACAGCCTTCCACAAGCAGGCCCCCTGCTGTTGTAAGTCCTCCGGAAGGCGCGCGTGATCGATGAGGGTGAATGCTGCCGATAGGTCCAACAGGATCAACATGCCAGCATTTCCACTGCCAAGAATACCAAGCATGTGGGTTTGGAGATGCACAAGTGATGTCTCATTGCTATAAGCATGAAGACAATGTAAGTTGTTGTTATTTTCTGTAAGGGCATGTAACAGGGAAGTGGCTGCCTTATCCAACACTTTCAGGTGGAACTACTGACTGTTATTTATTGGCCTAAGATTGCTTGGGTCAGTGTGATCCAATTCAATTTCTTGGGGATGGGCTTAATGGTGACTTTCTTAATGTGTGAAGGGACTTATTGGTCTGTGAAAGAGGAATTGATGAACTTTGTTAAAAAGGGTTCAAACAGGTTTCTGTATTCCAGGATGAGATTGGAGGATAATAGATTGAGAAGACAAGTGGTGGGGTTCTTAGACGCCAACAATGAAGTCATCTCTGTCAATGAAATAGGTGAAAACAAGAACCTCAGACGACAAATGGGATGCTCTGTCCTACTGTTGGGGGGCCCTAATGCAATGGCAGAGTTGTGATTTACTAGAATTTTGTAGTAATTGATACATAGAGCTTGGAGGTGTTTGGCTTTTCTAATGATTTTAAAATGCTAAAGAGTTTTCTTGTAGAATTTGAAGATTGCTCTATATGTGTATTGTAGTAGGTTTTCTTAGTTTCCACAATTACTGTTCTGTAAGATTTATCCAATTTCTTCCATTCCTGCAGGGTGGTATCGGAAGGGTGTTTAATCCAAATTAATTGCAACACCATTTTTTCTTTTTCGTCACATCCAGTTCTGGTGTAAACCAACCTTGGTGTCTTAGATTTTCTCTGACCGCATTTGTTTGTATTGGTGTTGTATTATCGAGCATTTTTGTGAACGTCTTAGTGAAAATATTCATCAGGCATTCAACATGGCCGGTTGGCTGAGAGTTAGCCCTGATGGCTTTGAGTCTGTCCTGAATATCCGGGGAGCTTACCTTCTTAAAAATACAGCCTTTGACTGATTTCAGTGTATTTGTGGCCTTGACAATTGGTATTGGGAGGTACAGGGTAAAGCTAATCATAGAATGGTATGACCATATGCAGGGTGAGGTGTAATTTTGTGTTGCATATTTTGTGGTGTAAAATCTTGCATTCAGTGCAAAAAATAGTAGTGGGAAATAGGCCTAAATTAGATCTGGCTATGATGGGCACCCCCCATCAATGCCCCTCTTTACCGTCTGCACTGTAAAATGTGTAACCTAGGGCAGATGCCTCTCAAATAGAAGGTCCACTGGTATCTTGTATCCAGGTCTCTATTACACAGAGGATTTCTACTTTACTATGTGTTATACATTCATGAAGGTCTTGTGCATGTTTTACCAGAGATCGAGTATTAATGAAGGCGATTATACGTGCCTTTGGGCATGCCTCCTTCAGTGTCTGTGGTGAAACAATGCATTACTGAATAGTATCTTCAGGAGAGGAAAACACTCTATTGTCAGTGGCACAGGTAGTTAGGACTGGCTTAGGTTCCACAAGCGTTCCCTCTTGTGTTAGAGAGTCCCTTTCCTTCTTGTTAAGTATTGGAGCTAGCTCCTCCTGTACGGGGATAGAGGGGAAGGGTTCACCCAGTACTCCTTTCTCTGCCGTATTGGCTGTGTGCTTATATAGAATAGTCATTTTGATTTTATCTATGAGTGCCAGGCGGTTTAGCCGGAGTGTCATCGGGGATAGAGATTCTTGTCTGATAAAACCCATACTATTAGGCTTACTACAGTGGTCAGTGGAGAAAGGAAGTCATGGAGTACAAGCGCCTCACAGCCGAGTAAAGGCACGGACTGGCTCAGACCGGCTTGGCTCAGAAGTGCCAGCACTGAAGCGTCTGACGTTTCTTTAAGACCTGGGCAGAGGTCTCTGGGAGATGTTGTCCCAGAGCAGAGATTTCTCTGCTACTGATACCAAAGATCTAAAGTGGCTTCTATGTGAGTGCTTCCTTTTGCAGTCACAATAAATGGAGACAAAATATGCAGTCTAGGAATATCGTAACGCACCACAGATGGTAATGACACAACAGAAAATGCTAACGCGCACTGATGAAAGCCACTGCTGCTTTACAGAATTCACAGTCTGTTAGTGTGCAGGGTGATAAAATCCTAACTACTGCTCTTCCGAAATCAATATGGTATAGGTATTAGAGTAAGTCAATTACACTCAAGGTAGTACCTTACTAACAACAATCTAGCCCTCTAAGGGGTGTGGAGTTCACGAAAGGCTTAAGTAGTGGCCGGGAAGACCAGTTTGGCTCAGAAGTGCTTGCGCTGAAGCGACTGATGTTTCTTTAAGAGCCGCGCTGGTGTCTCTGGGAGATGTAGTCCCCGAGCAGAGTTTTCTCTGCTACTGATGCCAAAGATCTAAAGAGGCTTCTATGTGAGTGCTTTTTCTCGCAGTCACAATACATGGATACAAAATCTGCAGTTGCCACAAAACATCTAGATTTGACTTTCATGTAAAAGGGAAAAAAGCCTAATTTCTAAATACAACAGCAATTTTGAAAAATGCACAGAGCTCACTTTCATAGAAGAAGGGGAAAAAGCAGAACTATAGCCAAGCATCAAATGCAGAAAACAGACAGAACCAACATCTGCTGGCCTGACTAACTGTTTACTGACTAAGGTAAGGCAGGTGAAAGGCAAATGCAGAGTGAAAGCAGATGAACCCTGGAAAACAATAGGGTATAAAGTCAGGTACAAAGGCAATATAAGTTAGTGCAGCCCAATATACATGAGCGAAGAAGTTGCGTGGAGTGTTTTATGGTTTGCAATCAAACCAACACATTTCACATAATTACATTTTATACTACAATAGTACAATAATACAATATTAATATAGCTAATTCTTAAATATCCTCCTAAAATATATCAACATATCTTCAAACGTGCATGCACATCTTAAAATTACATGCATTTCATAGGCTTAATTCCTTCAATATTTCTTTCCATAAATTGAACAAAGTTTTGCAACCTGTTATTGATCGTCCAGAGGTAAAATATGATCAAAACGTATCATCCCCGATAGACACATAGATCATGGACATATTTATTGTATAATAATTCATATCATAGCTTAGGTTTTGAACAAGAAGTTAAAACATGTCGAGTGTTTAGCAGGAATCTAGAACAAACTCTACAGATTATCTTAATTTTGAGTAAACCAATACAAGTTTCAGTTATTATTAACGACGATAAGGAGTTAAATCTCAGCTGCATTATAAAACAGTGCAATTATTTGTTTCGGGTAACTTTCACATAATTTTCTGGAGTCGTATGTTTAAAGGACTTTTTCGGAAATGTCTTCACATTTTCCATTGAAGATATATGGCCAATGTTATTCGACCAATCCCATGTGTTTACTTTTTTATAGTGACTTTGTATCGGTTCAATACGTTTCTTCTAAATGTTGTGACCAATCATGGAAGTCTGCACAGGCTTTCACAAATTCATTTAAGGCGGCATTCTCCCTAGTAGCCTATCAAGTTAGGGTTGCTAGTCATGATTTTCAGCAGCCATACTCCCTGCTTGCTTGTATAGATAATATTTAAAGAGGGCAATCCAAGGTCTCATCTGTTGGCTTCAATAGGGAAGACATTACTTATACCGAACACCTTTCATCGTAAATTACCCTCTAGCATATCCAGCCATTTCATGCCTTTATCTGGGTACAGTTCTAGGCTGTAAATTATGCTTGTGACTAAACCTGTTCATGTAGGTTTAATCAGGCCTCTAGTGAGTCCCAACATCCTTTATTTATGAAGTTCACTACAAGCATGAACTTACTGCTGATCTTTTTTTCTACATAGTCTCTCAACAATGTAGAGCAAAGACAAGAGCTTAATAAGGCACCCAGACAAATAAGACTAGAGACTGCAGTATCCTATGACCATCAAGTATCCCAACAACTCTGCAGGGTTGAATATTCTCTCAGTAGTCATAACCTTAGTGTTATCACTGATGATTTAGAAATGATTCATTTTCGAATATGTGGACAGTGCAGCAAGGGATCTCTAAAGACAATAACATGTATCCATAACGAAAATGTTGTCTGCATAACCGAGCCACGTTAGATGTCTATTATTGATTTTTGGTGGGTAGTGATTTAATCAACTGTCATGATGATGTGCCCCCATGTAAACTTGACAGCCTTCTAAGCAAGCATTGTACTTTGCTTATGTGCACATCGTGCTTGTGCGTGCACACATGCTTTTGCACCAGTAGAAATGGTTATGCACTGCATCCTCAGTAGCTCTAGTGTAATTGAACATGTATCACATTTTTCATCTGCAATGCCATTAGTCTTGTGACCAATGCACATTTTATTGGTTTATCGAAGTTTTGTGCTGTATTCAGAAAAATGTTAAAATGATGTCTACATGTTTACTTTTAAAATGATCGGGTGAAAGGTTGTATATTGTTTTCCGGAGTACATTGATAATTTACCTTTCAACCGTGAGTTGTATGTACTTTTTTGTCTACTATTATCGTAATAAATTCACACTGCCACAGAAACAAATGCACCAATAACTAAATACTTAAAAGCAAATGATGTCTATGCATGGATAATACGAAATTATTACCAAATTATTGCAATATGTAGATCATGTTTGGAACATAATGGTTCAGTAAATTTTAAAAAACAAATCGTACAAATGAATAACCCAAATGTTCAAAACATTTCGAGAAACATTTCATTGAGCACTCTGATTCCTTCTCGTTAAGGATGTGGGTGCTATGACAACAAAGTATGTTTTTGTCATATGTTCAATTCATAATGCTGTTCTAGGGAAGCTATTTGAGATGTAGTGTGTTTATCACATGCTGGTTAAACATATTAAAAAATAGAAGCAACAAAATGGAAAATAGATGTGCCATTATGTACTTAAGGATAGCGTATTACTTAACAGCATTAACGGCATGTGAAATTACCTTTCCTGGCCAACATTATTTCATTTTATTGTGTAACCATGTAGTAAAAAATATCGTGAACAATTCGTGTGGTGCGACAGTGTTAAAACAGATATGAAATAATACATGTCATGAATGCTAGAGATCGGTATTTATATGTATGTATGTTTCCTGTGGAGCGGAAAGCAGAGAAAAAACTCCCTGGGAAAGTAAACTCACTCCGGATTAGGGAGTAGAGAGAAGAATACAAGGAGTTTGAGCCTGATTCAAGTCGGAAGAAGAACCGGTTATGAATCCCTGTGTGTATTATTGTCGTGTGTGCAACTTTGCCATTTGGCTGCATGTACGAGGCATGTGCAGGCAGTGTGTTACTGACACTTCAGTGTTCTCTATGTGTACGTAAATGTACATGTACGGGAATAATACAATGAACATTGTGAAAAAGTGGGTGGAGAAAATGGATGAACCATGCAAAAGAACTCTAAATACATGCAAATTGGTGTAACCAGAGAGAAGGTAGGAATGCCAAAAAAGACACCTCACAAACTCATGTAACACACCCACAAACCTGTGACAGGCAATTAAGCAAGTATTAATACAATGTAAAGAGCATCTTCGGGATGGCATATGGTCTACTCAGAGTAATAAATCAAATAAAAGAAAAAAGTGTCAACAAATCCTTATTTAATGTTTGTCTTCATACTCGTATAGAGATCAGAAGCTAGTGGGGACATGGATGGCAGAAGCGCTGTATGGACACAACCACTCTCTACTGTTTTTGAAATATGGAGCAACACTACATCACTGAAGCATTCATGACAGACCTTTTAGGGTAAAGCGCGTAATACAACCTGAAACATGTTCAGATCCTCCAATGTTGGCATACAGTACAAATACAATAAGCCTGTGAAGTTAAAATGATGTGCTCAGAAGCACACAGTTTGGTTGATGTGAGGGTTGGGACTGGGTCATCGGTCTGTACCATTTGGTTCTTAAAAAGATTTGGACTACAACTCCTGTCATGCCTAGCTAGCATTGTCAATTGTGAGGCCCACGGGAGTTGTAGTACAGAACATCTAGAGATCTCAATAACGGTCTTAGTGTCAAGGTGACAAGCCAAGGGTGCTGTGGCTGGGGGATCCTTTAAGTGCCAAAGGTGGCAGGTCTGGGGTGGGTCCAGAGTGGGGGAAAGGGAGTTCAACTTTCCATTTGCAAGAATTTGCTGATGAGATTCGTACACAGGTGCAATTGATCACCTTAAAATCTTGCTTGTACAATGGTCAGGACAGTTATACACAAAATGAAGAGACAGGCCAGACTTGTTAACAGTCTCATAAATGTTGATCCACTAATAGCACTCGTGGTTTTGCTCAAATTTCACCAAATGTTATAGCAGTATCTGTGCCATATCACCAGTACTGTGATTGATGATCAATAATGGCCCACTCATCCTATGTTTAATGGGTTTCAGTGGGATTCCGACAAATCAGGATCGACATGCTTCTGTTGAGTCATGTATCTGTGCCAATGGGGTGTGTGCTTTCAGTCACAGCCACAGGGTGGAATACAGGGGTCCCAATGATCACATAGTCATTGCGAGCGTGAAGTGTGGATCATTTTGGGACATGTGGGGGTACAGTGGTGGAAAAGGGTGAGCCATGGTCTGTAAAGGTGGTTACGGGGTTATAGTCAACATCAGCCCCATGATGCTCCTCATCTAAGAGCAACTGCCAGATGATTAAACGCACCCAGTATGTTTGTCTGGGCTGTCGGTCACTCTTCATCAGTGCACACTGTTTCTGAATTCATCATTGCTTACAGCATATTTTCAAAATCAATATTCAGTAAATCAGGAGTTTCCTCATCACATTTCATAAATCCATTTACATCACCATAAATGCTCACAATTCTTTTCTTTTATCAACCTTTTTCTAGCATCCATCTACCTCCAACATAACCTACAGTATCTGTTACCAATTTGTATCACTCTCTTTGGCATCAAATGACCTGGTTTAAAGTATGATATTATATGATATTTTATTTATATCACACTCGTACACAAGTGTTTCAGAGCGCGACCAGACACAGGGAGGGGAACAGGGGAGAACAAAACAAAGACATTAAGAGTGTGCAAGTGCATGGGAAAGGGAAAAGAGGGAAAGTGCATGGAAAGGGGAGAAGTGGAAAGTGTGGAACATAGAAGCAGCGGAATAAATAATAAGTGAAATAAATAAATAAATAAATAAATGTGATGCACAGTGGTACAGTGATAGTGCAGCCAGAAAGTGGAAAGTGCTAGGTTAAGTGGATACAGTAAATTTGATAAGTGCAGAAAAAAAAATGGGTGGGGAGACTGTATGGGTACAGATACAGATACAGACCCTGGTACAATGGTAGTAGAGACTGCCAGTGTTCCTCTTGAGTAGATCTCTTGATTCAAAACCGAGTATGGAGCAAATTGCCAGCAGGCTAATGCAGCACAACCTTTGAAAGTCAAAACAGGCCCACCTGGGCCAGCCACATGCTAATTACTAGAAACAGGTGGGCTTTTTCAAATAAACACTTTTGGAAAGTAACTTAACTGCATTATTCGGACTGAACATATACATTAAAGAAAAACTTTCTGTGTTCATACTGCACAGTAGTCACCATGTTATATGGGCTCAAGCTCACCATTAATTCTAAGTGCAGGCTGGTATATAACAAAGTTAAAGTGAAAATGCAACCAGTATGTTTATTTTTCCACCTTCATGATTTTCAGTTTGTTGGAAGACAACTGCTGACATTTAAAACATTTTCAAACCTTTCACTAAGAGCTGCAGGGAGTGAATCCTGCAGGTCAGTATTTTTATACAGTATGTGTACTAAAGTAGTTACAGTATCAATGGGTGTTTGGAAGGATTGCAGTGAGGTATAAACATCTGACCATGGGCACACAATATTCATTTTGCAGTTGTAAATTCTGTACAAATGCATTACTTATTAAAGATATACCTACTTAGTAGATATGAAAGTGCATTGTCTTTTCTTAAAATTTATGAAATTGAAATCAATTGCTTGCCCTCTCATCTTCAGGCCACCACTTGAATGTTATTTATAAAAGTAATCCCTTTGGTCTGGACACCATAATGATGTTTAACTGAATGATCGTATGGTATTTCACTGATGTTGCGTGATGCATATACAATGATACATTGGAACCAAACAGCTTCTTTGTCTCAAACTGGTATGTAGTGAAATTGGTAGAGAGGAGAGTTAGGTCTGACCTTGTAGCAACATGCTTTGTGGTTTCCCGCTGTCCTGAATATAGCAAACAGATCCAAGCTCTACTCTGTGACCTTCTCTAGGAGAAAGCAGTTTTACTGTTCACATCTCACTTCTCACTTGTTTCAGGAAAGTTTGACATTGAAGAGCCCAGGCCCCAGTGCTGGATGTGATTCTCTAATAGACCAGACTAGATGCCAATAATTAACTATATATGTTGGACTACACTACCACAGGTCCTGTCACTAAAATGGATATCCCACATTCCACACACGTGTACGAAAGTGTCTGCATCATGCCACTGCACAATACAATGCAATTGGTATTTTCACAGAGTTGGGTGAGCTCTCATTGACAGATTGTGACACCCAGGCTTGGGGATACTGTCTTTGTTACTACAGCCGGGTGATGGGTTGATAGGCCACTGCAGTACTGATGAATACATCCCATTCCATTGAATGAACCCACAATAGGTACTGTAGAAGGATGGTGTTAAGCAGGATTATATGCAGTACCCTTTGGGAAAACCACACACAATTAAGACTACAAGTGACAGTACAAATTCACCTTTGGTACAAGCCTGTACAACACAGTAAAAGTGGTAGCGATGGCTGAGCAGCCAGACTTATCTCAAGAGTAAGTGAGCAGTATAAAATAGTTACACAAAGGACAGCAATTACTATGATTCAAACAAACACTGGCTCAAGGTTTCTGAGTAAAATAATGTATATTTATTTACACATCAGTTGTATAACATTTCACTAAAGTAAAGCAGTTGAAAAATCACGTTACTAATACACCACACCACTTCCAATATTTTCCAGACAAGTTAAGATCACACAATGAAATGGGAGAAAAATGGCACTTTAGCAATTAAAAAGGGAGGGAAAAACAAAGTTAGGCTGAAATTGAGTAGCACCAACAGGTAAGTAAGCAGGGCAATCTAGGAAGAGGAACTACAGTGATGGAACCAAATCAAATAGGCTTAGGGCCAAATTCAATAGGACAAAATTATTTTGGTCGAGATCACACAGTTCAGGGTAGTTTGCAGTTAAGTCTTTGCCAAGAGTTCCGGACGGAGTTGGTCAGCAGAAATGTTAGTTTAAAGAGAAGAGAAGGACAAGCCCTCGAGTTGGCGAAAGGTATCACGCACCTTCACCACGGCTGAACGAAACGCACAACCGGATCTGCACAGTACCTTAAAATGGAGAAGAAGCTGTAGCTGAGGCGGACGTTCCTGGTAGTTCCTTCAGGCTCACACTTCCTGAAGCGACTGTTGGACTGACACAAAGTAGGAAGACTGGAGGGTCTTGCACTATACAGGGAAGAAACTAGCAGCAGAGCAAAGCAACAAATAAAAGATACACTCCTTAAAACCCAAGCAGGGTCCGACCTTCCTAGCTATCCAGCCCACTGTAGCTCTGTACAGCGAATTCCACGAGAGGAGGGAGTCCTGGCTTGCAGTTTGGGCAAACTGGTTGGTCCCACCAGCTCAGGGGAAGAAGATTCCTGGAGGATCTTCTCTGTCATCAGAGTTTGAGGATTCGGACCTGCAGTAGGGCTTCACCGGGCGGTTCAGTCATGATAGGGGTCCTCTTCCATCAGCTCCTCATTTGTTCTTTCGTTCCAGTGGCAACTTTCCCTCTCCAGCCCCAGAAACCTGCTTTTTATGCTGTTTTCCCCCATCCACACAGCCTGGCTGTCAATCACACAGCAGGGTGGCTGTCTCGCTGGGACAGTCACCACAGCCAATCATTTCAGAGTGTGACATGGGTCTCCAAGGAGGCCCTGTGCAGGGAGTCCTAAACCACTCACCTCACATCCTGTCCCCACCAGACATACAGGCGCCTAAGTAGGGCATCTGCATAGAAGCCCGCAAAAAGACGGTGAACAAAGGAATCAAACCTGGTTTGGCGCGCAGAGTAAAACTAGAGAAATACTTTTAAAAAAAGAAATGGCGAATAAACTCAGCTGGAACCGTAATAAAACATATATGGTCTGGGGGTTTAAGTTTGAGGCTACCAAGATAGCCTAAAACAATACCAAGATTATTTAAGATAACCACAGTAGAAAAAATAGTGTAGTTACCACTGCCACCAGCCAAGTCTTGATGAAAAGAGAGCGAAACAATGCTCCATGAGAAAAAGACAACAAGGGATAAGTATTAACCCTTTTCAGTACTCCATGTAAGATGGTGTGTACTAGGTCTGTGGTTTTATAGAGGCTAATAAAGTTAGTGGGAACTTTATGTGTTCTGGGAGACAGTAGTCAGTCCCAGAAAATGGAGTCTGAGTTGGGAAGTCTAAAAGACAACTCTGTGTCACTGCACTGAAGGTGCTGTGTAACACACAGTAAAAAGATGATGCCTGTGGAGTTGGTGAGGCTCCCCAGTCTATGAACACAACAAATGTTAAACACACACAGCAAAACACATGTGAGAGTGGGAAAAAAGGCTCACACTCTTACCAGGTGAAAAAAATAAATCCTAGAAATCCAGCAAAGTTGCTGAGGGACTCAGTAGATAAGGGAAATTAACGATTCTGGAGAATTCTCCCTAACACTCGCCCTTCCCCCAGACTAAGGGACAGCATTTTGATGGTGACATCCTGCTCTGAGCTGAATGATGAAATCAAACCCTTGCAGGCAGATTGACCATCTCAGAGGTTTTGGGTTTTCCCCTTTAATTTGCATTACCCATCTCAAGGGTTGGTGGTCTGTCTGAATCCCAAAAGTAGATCCATACAAGTATGGCCCAAACTTCTTCAGAAACAACAAAATGGCAAAACACTCAAGCTCTATGGTTGCCCGCCTTGTTTCTGGTTCCTTCAGTTTCCTACTGATGAAGCAAACGGGGTGTTCCATACCTTTCTCATCCAGTTGACCAAGGACTGCACCAATACCTGTATTGGAGGCATCTGTCTGCACAATGAAAGGTTGGTGATAATCAGGAGCTCTTAGGACTGGAGCTTGACAAAGGGTTTTCTTCAGGTTTTCAAAGGCTTGAGTGCACTCCTCATTCCATCTAAATGTGTTAGGGAATTTTCGAGAGGAGATCACATTCAAGGGAGAAGCTATCGTCCCATAGTTCTCTATGAAATTCCTGTAGTACCCAGTGAGACCTAGGAAAGCTCTCACTTGGGTTTTAGTAGTAGGGGTGGCTCAGTTTTGTACAGCTTGTACTTTGCTAGGCAATGGCCTTATTTCACCTCCTCCCACCTCATGACCAAGGTAGACAACTTTGCTCTGACCGATTTGACATTTTCTTGCCTTTATGGTCAGATGGGCCTGCTCAAGAGACTGCAAAACATCTCCTAAGTGGTCAATATGTTCTAGGGCTGAACACTATAATGTCATCCAAGTATGCCATGCAGAAGTCCTCCATCCCATTCAGAACTTGATTGACCATCCTCTGGAATGTAGCAGGTGCATTCTTTAGTCCAAAACGTATAACCTTAAACTGGTAGTGGCCTGCTGGGGTTGAGAATGCAGTTTTCTCCTGGGCATTGTCTGTCAGGGCTATTTGCCAATAGCCTGACGTCAGATCAAATGCACTGTGGTACTTGGCTGAACCAAGTCTATCCACCAGTTCATCTGTCCTTGGCAAAGGATGAACATCAGTCTTAGTGACTGCATTTAGAGCTCTATAGTTCACACAGAATCTCAACTCCTTGGATCCTGACTTTGGTACTAGAACAACTGGACTAGACCATGGACTTGTAGAGGGCTCTACAACCCTGAGATCAAGCATCTTGTTGACCTCTTCTTTGATGTGGGATCTCACATGTTCTGACATTCTGTAACCTCTGCTTTTCACAGGTAAACAGTCACGAGTGAGAATATCATGCTGCAAGGGCCAAGCCTGGTGAAAGTGAAAACAGGGAAGCAAACTGATTTAACAGAACTTTGCACTCCTCCTGTTGCTAAGAAGTCAGTTGAGAAGAGAGATTGACCCCTTCTGTTTTCTCATCCAAAGGTTGACCTCTGAGGAGGTCAGGTAGAGGTTCACTCTCCTCCTCCTTTTGAGCTGAAGATAGAAGCAAAGCTCCCACTTTTGGTCTCGAGACATATGCCTTCAAACGGTTGGTGCAAAGGACTCTGGGAGCCTCCTTAGGTCTGCCTAAGTCCACCAAATAATTCACCTCTCCAAGTTTGCCCACAACCTTGAGGGGTCCTATCCATTTGTCCTGCAAGGTCGTCTGCCTTGTTGGCACCATAACTAATACAAGCTTGTTTTGAGTAAACAATGTTTGACCAGAGCCTGACCTGCTTTTACGTTATCACTAGCTTCTGCCATCATGTGTGACATTCTCCTCCGGAGACCTATCACACAGTCAGTCACTCTGACTGGCTTGGGGGAAGGAGCACTCTCCAACCCCTTCTTAATCAGGGCCAATGGACCTCTGACTGGATGGCCATAGAGAAGCTCAAAGGGACTGTAACAAACTCCCTCCTGAGTGACTTCTCTATAAGCAAAGAGAAGGCATGGCAGTAGAAGGTTCCACTTTCTTTTAAGGGGTTCCTCTAAAGCACCTACCATGCACTTCATAGTACGATTAAACCTCTCTACCAGTCTATTTGTCTGTGGATGGTATGCTGTAGAGAACTTGTAAGTGACACCACCGTTTTTCCACATGGTTTGCATGTAGTGGGACATAAAATTGGATCCCCTGTCATATATCACTTCCTTAGGTAACCCTAATCTGGTAAAAAAAAAAAAAAAATACCAAGTAGAGCCTTAGCCACAGCCTGAGCCATTACAGTTCTCATATGTATGGCTTCTGGGTATCTTGTAGCATTGTCTACTACAACCAGGTTAAACATGTTCCCTGAAGATGTGGGAGGGTCAAGGGGACCAACAATGTTGATGCCCACCCTTTCAAAAGGAACTCCCACCACTGGGAGAGGCACCAGGGGTGCCACATTCTTGGTCAACTCTTGCCAGAGGTTTGGCAAATGTGACAGTTCCTACAGAATTGTCAACCTTTGAACCCATTTTAGGCCAGTAGAAGTATAAGGAGAGTCTTTCCTTGGTCTTTTTTAAACTCAAATGACCGACCAAATGTATCTCATGGGCCAACTGTAGGAACTGGAGTCTGTGGGAAGGGGCACTACAATTCTTTTGCAGTCCCCAGGGATAGACTCAGTCGGTTCACTGTAGAAGAGGCCATCTTCTCAGCTTAACCTGTGCTTTCCAACTTCTTGCCCATCAAGATGGTTAGCAGCCTGTTGTCCAAGACCTTCAAGAGTAGGACACTCTCTTTGTACTCTGCTGAAGTCTGCCCTGTTGGGTCCACCTTCTGCCAGTAAAGAGTGCAGCTCAGGAAGGTCAACAGGGTCAAGCTATCCAACCAAAACAGTGTCTTCTTCCAGATCTGATTCTTCAGAAACTGCCTCAACCACACAAAGTTGCACCTCACACTCTGCCTCAGCAGGTGGAGGAATCACAGGTGTGATCTTGGACAATCTTGGGGATGTCCTTGTTGGTAGCACAGGGGTGCTTTCTGACTTTTTCTTTGACGTCTTTGGTTCCCCTTTGCCTCTTTCTTCCTAGAAATAGCAGTGAACAACTTCTGTGGAGTGGGAGTGATAGTTTTCTCTATCAACTCCTCTGGAGAGCCTCTTAAGGTCCTCTAACTTGCAGGCTTAGTGAGATCCTGTTTCCTCCTACTGGGAGGCCTGGGGGTGCTGGACACAACTCCAAGTGTTTTCAGGTTATTACCCAACTGGACTCTC
The DNA here is from genome assembly GCF_040938575.1 of Ambystoma mexicanum. Taxonomy (NCBI): domain Eukaryota; kingdom Metazoa; phylum Chordata; class Amphibia; order Caudata; family Ambystomatidae; genus Ambystoma; species Ambystoma mexicanum. The sequence continues at coordinate 1,229,226,116 of NC_090937.1, forward strand.
CTAGGCACTTCACTCTGCACACTGACAGGTATTTTGACAGTCGTATCATTACAATGGATGAGAGCTGTTAACTGGGGAATCATTTGATCAGGGCCTCCAGTTAACTTGGTGAGGCATTGGGTACCTTAGCAACATCCTCCACCTTGAAAAATGATTCATCCACCACAGTTATTCTGGCTCCAGTGTGTCTGATGGCAGGGATCTCCTGTCCATTCACAAGAACAATATATTTATAATACTCTTTAGTATTATCTGGGATGGAATTATAGACATCTAAATTCTGTTGTTCCCACAAGCCTAGGGACACTAAAGAAACACTAGCTGAGACTTCCATGGGTTCATCAGCCAGTAGGTGAAAGTTTCCACTTGCCATAGGTACTTCTTCCTCTGGGGAGAAGGCTAAGGAGACAGTGTGGACCCCGGACGTTTTACCCTTACATCTGGGATCCCCTTTCACATGGTCAGTTGACCCACAAACAAAACATTTCCTAAATGTCTAGATGAATGATGGTTTGTTCTGACCTCCATCTGGTGTGGGCCCAGATGGTGCACTAGCCTGATTCAGTATTCTTTGTGGTTTACCCTTATGTTGCTGTTTGTGGCCTTTTTTGGATTTGACTTATTAGAATTGTCCTTGTTATCTTTCTTTGGCAGCTTTCCATCATCCTTCTTCTGAGTTGCCCCACAAATCCTTGTGGGTAGCCCTGTTGGCAACCCACAAGTCAGCAGCCTTAGCTTATTTCTTTGGATCTATCTCCTTAGAATCAGCCAAGTGTTGTCTGAGCTCAGGAGAGCAGGCATCATAAATTGACTCCAACAAAACAAGGTTTCTAATACCTTCATAAGTGTTCACACTGTAACCCTTAACCCAACCATCTAAGTTTTTCAAACATTCATATACCAGGGTAGCCCAAGGGGTACCATCATGCATTTTGAGGGTCCTAAACCTCTTAAGGTACTGGGAAGGGGTCTTCCAAAATCTAGCAATTAAAGCTAGCTTCACACACTCATAATCCATCCTATCCACCTCCCCCAACTCCATCACAACATCAGATGCAATAGTGGGTAGCCTAGAGAAGAGCCAGTTAAGCGACTGATTCCCTGTAAGACCTTGAATACCATGTTTATATTCAAACATTGCCAACCAATCCAAAATATCAAGCTTAACCTCATGCATACCCATACATTTCTTTAGGCATACATGATCTCTTAAGACTGGAAGACCTAGAAGACTCTGGGAGAGAAGCATTTTCAAGAGATAACCTTTTCATTTCTAGTTCATGATTCAACTCAATGTCTCTCTCTAAGTCTAAGTTCTTGGTGTTTTTGTTCAGTTTGAGCAATTAAAAATTTTAATTCCAATTCAAGCCTCATCTTTTCTAGAGCAATGAATTCAGGACTGAGTGTAGGACCTGTAGGGGTCCCAGTGGACAAAGGTTGAGGTTGCTGAGCAGATAAGGGAGCAGTGAGACCTACATTTGGAGAGACATCGACTTCCTCTAACTCATTAATAAGAGACACATTATGATCCTCATTATTTTCCACATTTGCTGGAGAGTCAGGCATTTCAGACCCACGCCCCAGTCTTTGGTTCTTCAACAACTTTTCAATCAATTCAGACTTTTAGCCTCTGGCAGAGAGATTCCTTTCTCTACACAGATTTTTTAAATAATCCACAGTGTAACTAAGGAGGGTTTCCTGACTGTAGCTTTCCATATCAGACATGATTAATTTAGCTTTTTAGTTATGTTAGCCTTGTGGTTAGTTGATCCAAGGTAATAGCAGCACTCTTAGTGTAATTACTATTTTTTATCCTCACCCCTGTACACCAGTGTTAGGCAGAACTATATGCAGTACCCTTTGGGAAAACCACACACAATTAAGAGTACAAGCAACAGTACAAATTCACCTTTGGTACAAGCCTGTACTACAGAGTAAAAGTGGTAGCGATGGCTGAGCAGCCAGACTTATCTCAAGAGTAAGTGAGCAGCATCAAATAGATACACAAAGGACAGAAATGACTATGATTCAAACAAACTCTGACTCAATTTTTCTGAGTAAAACTATATATATTTATTTACACATCAGTTGAATAACATTTCACTAAAGTAAAGCAATTGAAAAATCATGTTACTAACACACCACACCACTTCCAATAGTTTCCAGACACGTTAAGCTCACAAAATGAAGTGGGAGCAAAATGGCACCCTAGCAATTAAAAAGGGAGGGAACAACAAAGTTAGGCAGAAATTGAGTAGCACCAACAGGTAAGTAAGCAGGGCAATCTAGAAAGAGGAAGTACAGTGATGGAACCAAATCAAATAGGCTTAGGGCCAAAGTTAATAGGACAAAGGTCTTTTGCACAAGATCACACAGTTCAGGGTAGTTTGCGATTAAGTCTTTGTCAAGAGTTCCGGACGGAGTTGGTCAGCAGAAATGGTAGTTTAAAGAGAAGAGAAGGACAATCCCTCGAGTTGGCGAAAGGTTTCACACACCTTAAACCGCGGCTGAACGAAACGTACCACCGGATTTGCACAGTACCTTAAAATGGAGAAGAAGCTGTAGCTGAAGCGAATGTTCCTGGTAGTTTCTGCAGGTTCAGGGTTCCTGAAGCGACTGTTGGACTGACATGAAGTAGGAAGACTGGAGGGTCCTGCACTACCCAGCGAAGGAACCAGCAGCAGAGCAAAGCAACAAATAAAAGGTGCGCTCCTTAAAACCCAAGCAGGGTCCGACCTTCCTGGCTATCGGGCCCACTGTAGCTCTGTTCAGTGAATTCAAAAAGCGGAGGGTGTCCTGGCTTGCAGTTTGGGCAAACTGGTTGGTTCCACCAGCTCAGGGGAAGAAGATTCCTGGAGGATCTTCTCTGTCATCAGAGTTTGAGGATACGGACCTGCAGCAGGGCTTCACTGGGCGGTTCAGTCAAGGTAGGGGTCCTCTTCCGTCAGCTCCTCATCGGTTCTTTCGTTCCAGTGGCGACTCTGCCTTTCCATCCCCAGAGACTTGCTTTTTATGCAGTTTTCCCCCATTCACACAGCCTGGCTGTCAATCACACAGCAGGGTGGCAGTCCCGCCGGGACAGTCACCACAGCCAATCATTTCAGAGAGCGACATGGGTCTCCATAGAAGCCTGCGAAAAGACGGTGAACAAAGGAATCAAACCTGGTTTGGCATGCAGAGTAAAATATGAGAAAGACTTTTACAAAAAAAAATGGTGAATAAACCCAGTCGGAATCGTAATAAAACATTTATGGTCCAGCGGGTTTAAGTTCGAGGCTACCAAGATAGCCTAAAACAATACCAAGGTTATTTAAGATAACTGAGGTAGAAAAAATAGGGTAGTTATCACTGCCACCAGCCAAGCCTTGATGAAAACGGAGCAAAACAATGCTCCAAGAGAAACAGACAAAAAGGTATAAGTATTAACCCTTTCCCGTACTCCATGTAAGATAGATGAATTGTACTGGGTCTGTGGTTTTACAGAGGCTAATAAAGTTAATGGGAACTTTATGTGTTCTGGGAGACAGTAGTCAGTCCCAGAAAATGGAGTCTGAGTTGGGAAGTCTAAAAGACAACCCTTTGTCACTCCACTGAAGGTGCTGTGTAACACACTGTAAAAAGATGATGCCTGTGGAGTAGGTGTGGCTCCACAGTCTATGAACACAAACAATGTTAAACACACACAGCAAAACACATGTAAGAGTGTGAAAAAAGGCTCACACTCTTACCATGTGAAAAAATAAATCCTAGAAATCCAGCAAAGCTGCTGAGGGACTCAGTAGGTAAGGGAGATTATCCATTCTGGAGAATTCTCCCTAACAGATGGCTGTGGCTCTTCAAAACTCTGGTTGGTGGCGGGACAGAAAGGCCCCTGTGGTAGTCTGAGTTAGGGACGTGTCAGTGAGGATTACCCTGAGGATGATGACTGCAATTGATACGATCATCCAAGCATCATAGACTGCTAATACATTTGCACAATTTTCTGTATTTATTTGCTGCCATTCTGCAGATGCTGTGGAATCCAATTTCCTACTGGGTTCTGTTTCCAGCATGTAACTTTACTCCATGTACCAGTAGGATCCACCACAACAGGTTTTCACTGTAATATCTAATACTGCTATCTGACCACTCTGTGAATCATTACCTGAACTACAACATCAGCTATAGCCCACAGTGCAGTGTCATTAATTGGGAATTGACTACTGTAGTACTATCTTACATTCTTTAACATGTTTTTAATAAAAACAACAGTATGAAATACCTGAACAGTCCCTTGTATTTGATTGCTGTTCAGATATGTGTTTTATTGATATTCTGCGAGTTTGTATGTACTTATATTTGTAGTGATAGTTGTATTGTGAAATCATCTCCATTTGGCCTTTCTTGCATTTAATAAAGCTACAAACATAAATAAATACATCACTGATGTGATGAGTGCAGCTACCAGCATCCCCATGATTTATTCTTGTGAAACCTTGGAAAGAGCAAACTGCTTCAGGAAGAAACTCAGAAAGAAGGTGTTTTTATCATTGGGAGACAGTTTGTCTGTATTGTTTGCCTCAACAATGACAAGACTGAGCTGCTCTTATTAGGCTCCCAATACAGACTTAACAATCTCTACAGACAATACTCATCATTTAACATCCACGGTAACGATATAATGGTATCCTAGGATTTCAACACACTAGGAATGTACCTAGACTCCTCAAAAACATAATGTATAATTGTCCTATTCAGTGAAAACCCATGACTTACCCTGACCAGACAAATCAATGCAATGGGCCTCATTACACGTTATGCGGTAAGGTATTACCGGCACCGGTGGTCAGACCACACGTTAAGGATGGGACCCGCTGAGGGACTTCAGAGCAAATAGTAGCGGTACCATTATTTTCTCCTTCCCCATTCCCATTGAGCCCTATGGGGACTCAAATGGGAATGGGGGGAATGGTAATTGGCATGGGGATTTACCGGGTCCTCCAGGGTAGGAATGACCCGGTAAGTCCCATACTGCCTACCCGGACCCAGAAGGCGGTAGGGGGGAGCCAATGGCGCTAATTGCGCTATGGTTACCTCCTACCGTGTAATGAGGCCCAATATCCTCATCCACCGCCTACACCTAAACTAATTCACGCATGCAAACCATTTCTATCCACACTAACTGCACCTCAATATCCAGAGCATTAGTACTCTCCAATTGACTACTACAACACACTCTACCTAGGCACGAGTCAACGCAACGTCAACAAGTTGCATGTAAATCCAAATAATGCCCTTACAGCAGCATTGAATGTCCCAAGGTCCCAACATATCTCGGATATTAGACACAACACCCAATGTCTCTCCATCACCCAAAGGATAGAGTACAAAACCCTATCACTCACTCATAAGTGCCTTGCCAACCATGTGCCTAGCTACCTGGCTGACAACTTCACCCGAAACACCAATGCACGTCCCACCAGATTGGCTCAAGCTCACTGCCTAAAAGTCCCCAGGTTCAAGCTTCAGATATCTAGAGGTAGCAGCTTCCCAGTGCTTGCCACTAAACTGTGGAACACACTACCACTGACCCTAAGAACAGAACTCTCCTTCCAGCAATTCAGAAAAAAACTCTAAAACATGGCTTCTTTCGAAAGAAGACCAAAAACCTTCAGATACGCCTAACTAATTATCACTGTAATCATTGCTTCCTTTCTCCTCACTGCATAGCCATCCACAACTCGTGTACCATATGTAACTGTAAATAACTCGTCTTGTATCATTGCATATGTAACAATTTGCAGCTGTAAATAATTCATGTGTTTCCACCTGTACCATATGTAATTGTAAATTGCCATTGTAACCAAGCAATGTGCCCAGATGCCCCACGGCCCGGTGCACTAAATAAATAAATAAATAAATAAATAAACAAATGCCACATTGAATGCACTTGGGGCCCAGGGGCTAGCTCAGACGCATTGTCGATACAGTAGGACACTTATGTAAACATCATATGGCTCTCTGGTACATGTACATCGGTTCTGCTTTTGGAATGTCTGCAGAGGTGATTGCGACATACAGTATACAGTATTTCCCTTTTTTACTTGGACCAAATCTTGGTACCAACACAGAAGTAAATATGTTGACTATGTGTGTATTCTGTAAATACTGCCAAGTGTGCAGTCCTGATGATGTTTTGGCCCACTTTGTGAATTATGCATACAAGTGCATAAACATAAGTACAAAAAAAAGTGACAACAATGTGGACAGTAAGTACCGCACACATTTGATCTATGTTTATGTTAGGTTGTTATGAGATGCTTGCTGAATTGACTGTCAAACAGTAACCTCAAACCCTTGCTCCCAAATCTACTGCAGGGAGAAAGTCAGCCAGAACTAAGAGCCTCTACTGCAGGCAGGGAGCAAAGCAGCCATAGCCGCCACTGCCACATAGAGCGCATGGGCGTCTGAATGCCCATGTTCCTGAACTGATGCCAAAGTCACACACCCCCTCCTAGTTGCACCACCCCAGTAGCCAGCCTATGAAGGAACAGGTGCAGGAGCACCATTAAATGGCACAGAGGCAACAAGCGGTGAAATGTGAAACAGCATCACAAAAGGTGTTCTATAGCCAGCATTGAGGATAGATTGGGGCCACAACAACGCCAACATAGATGTCCCATGCAGCTGATAAAATCGTAAACATGTTATGGACTTGATGACACCAACTATACTGCATGCCCACCAGTGCAAGTTCTTTGTGGCTGAAATGGCACATCTATCTACATTACCAGCACCCCGCTTAGCATTCTATACTCAATGAAAGATGAATGGACCCATGACATACTTGGGAAAAGTTAATTGGCCCTTTGTGGGATATGGGGAGGTTAACTGCACAGGGAGGTGTTGGGCTGTCCAAAAAGAAGCATGACTGAAGTGGGCCATGCACGGGAAGTCACTACCTTGCAGGTAAGTACTGTCCAAAAGAACTGAAGCGTTAGGATTAAGAAACAATATGTGTAAGCAATCCAAGCATTTCACACTACACTCAGAAGAACCGTTGACATGCTTCATGCCTGTTGCCCTACAAGTCGTGTTCGGTACCCAGCGTCCTGTTCACACAAGTCTTCACTTTGCTACCATGTGGGCATCTTTTCAGACATGGTGCCAATGGGAGTCCCCAGGGAAGACAAAGTCAATAATGTCTAAACGACTTTTTACCAGGATTGAAGTTGTGGTTGTTAAGAAATTAATGTAACATGTACCAATAATCATTGTCCACAATGAATGACACATTTCACTGACATGAGGCATGGCGATGGACTGAAACGAACCAACCAGGGTCTGTAACGCATGGCATTTACTTTCTCCTGTATTACAGTCAGGTGTGTACCAGAGGAGCAGGCCTCACAGTAAGTCCCATTTCAATCCCTCCCTTGACCACATTGTTTAAAAATTCCATTGCCAAGGCAGGCCTATGGCAATTGCCGGCCACATGAACAAACATGTACACGTGATATATGTGATGTGTTTGCATGATGTCAATTGACTCATAATCCGTTCTCTCCCCCTGCATGGTTACACAATCTGGGATACTTGTCTGTCCTCATTGCACTTAGCAGTGATTAAAAGTGTGTATGTGCTCATGAGGAATACAATTTGTCATTATTGCCCTAACCCATTTACCTCTTCATTGTGTCAATTACCAACACATATGGACAGATGTATGTGACAGCATTGATCGAACATTAGCACATTATATGCAGGAGCATCCACGGGCATTCTACAAGTCCTTAAGAATGTAAGACACTCGGGGTATCAGGCCTATGAAATGTACCATACAGTACCTTTCAAAATGATCACCCTTATTTCATCTACCACGTATTACCCATCAATATTCGTATGTCTACCAGCATTTATAAACAATACATACACACCACATGAGGATGAAAAGAACAAACACAGATACAAGTCACGATGCATCAATGCATGTTATGTTGTTGTTAGAAATGGCATGCATCAGCACAGTCAATGTGGCAAGAGCAGAGGTATAGACCTTTTCATAGTGTGTGTGTGGACCGCTGAGTTCTGGCCCTCTTCATTGGGCCCGACCCCACCACTGTTACATCGGTCAGAAACCTGGGGGTAACATTTTCTGCATCCCTCTCTATGGATGAGCAGGCGGCAGCGGTATGTAAATCCGGCCATTTCAAGCTCTGCATTCTCCGTAAAGTTCTTCCTTTTGTTCCAGCAGCCTGCCAGGCGCCAGTGGTTGCCCTTTTAGTTTTAAGCATGCTGGACTACTGCAATTCCCTTTAGCTGGCTCAGCCCTGCTATTTGATTAAGCGACATCAGCTACTGCAGAATGTGGCAGTCAGAGCAATCCTTCATCCTCCTTTTGGAATACATATGTCTCCTTGACTTAGGAAACTGCATTGGCTTCCGGCGGCAGACCAGATCTCTTTCAATTCTATGTGCATGGTACACAGAGCTTTCTACGGCATTGGTGCAGAATATCTGCAAACTATGTTTTCGTGTTATGTACCCTTACACTCTCAATCAGCTCTCCTGGTAGCTCTACCCTGTTATCGGCTTGCTCGAACTGGAGGACGAGCCTTCTCCGTAGCTGCTGCGAAGGCCTGGAATTATCTTCCTTTTGCACTACGCAGCACTACTGATCACTTCTTGTTCCGACAGTTACTGAAAACAATTTAAATAAATTCTTGCCTTCTGTCAGAACGTCCTATCTTGCTATCTAGCGCCAAGATGCTTTAGGGTGTATGTGCGCGCTCTAAGTTTGGTTAACCATAACATGTGTCCGAAGATATTCAGGGGACATGTCACAGCGCAGCCAATTTAGAGAATGGATTAGACACATCCATTCTGCTAACTGTTGAGTGGAACAGGTGGCCCAGAGTTGTGTTGCTACACAGACATGTAGGTCCGCAGTTGCACGGATCACTTTTCGCCTGTTTGTGCTGGGTATCTTGTGCACTTCCAGAGGTGCCCTGGTCAGCAGGTGCAGCCACCATGGCATTAGCTAATAGCATGCAATGGCCATGGCCTCCTCCTTCATTGCACACTTGCTGGAGGAGGACCGTCATGCATGTAGTAGGGAGCTGGCTTTTATTCTGTTACTGCTTCTCTCTAATATGCAGTCAATGGCTGCTCAGGTCTAGAAGTCCTATTCAGTGAAAACCTAACACTGTATGAATTTGAGATTGTGCCTGGTCCATTTTAATGTTGCCATGTGTTGTTAAAACATGTTGATTTGAAAATCCTCTTTAAGGAATAACATAATATATAATTATTCTCCATTGTCTTCCTTTTTCCCCATATGTCTGACTTGTGTTTGCCTCGTGAAGTGAGTACCCTGTTGCGACGGAAAGTGTTGGCGTGCGTTTGACCAAATGTAGAGCGATTGGCGTGGCAAAATGTTGATGAGAGATTCCAGAGTCAAACAGAAAGGTGTTATGTGTGAGGTAAAATCAAAACCCTTCCATCGGTGTGCAGGAGGAGGTGGATGAATCTTGTTAGAAGAAATCCGTTTTCCGGCCATTTTCGTGTCATATTTTTGTTCACGAATCAGGTATTTAGTCTGACAAGCTCATGCACGCATGAGGCAGCAATACATCAATAGTGCATCTCAGATATGAGGCGAAGCGTTCATAAAGAAAAGATGACGAAATAGCGTTATGTATCTGGACGTGTTGAAAACAATATGCCAGACAGATGTTGGTATTCCATTTGCACAGTGAATATACTTCACATAAGCACATAGAGCTATTGTGACTCTTGTAATGGGCCATGTGCAATGTGTCACATATGGGAACACATAGGTCTCCTCACAATGAACAAATGGAACATTGCAACAGATAAGTTACTGCCTCTCCTGCTTCCCACCTTGAATTCTTTACCAAATATCTCGGACCCAGCCTTACTGGTATATATATACAATTCTACCATTACAAAAGCCCTAGACACAATCGCCCCACTTAAAATGAGAAAAGGTAATCCTAGAGCCCACATCAACTCATGGTTCACACCCCAGCTAAAAGCCCTGCCGGCAGAGAAAAGAAAATTGGAAGTCCTGTGGAAAAATATTTCTTCCAAAGAGAACAAACACAACTTGAAAGAAATGTCCACTAAATATAAAGCGGAACGATTACGTACTAAAAGTGAAACCTATAACGATAGGATCAACAAAGCCAGTTCCAGTACCAAGGAACTCTTTGTGATCCTGAGGCAATTGGAATCCCCCATGAGGGTTCATGTAACAAAACACACTATCCTAATAAAATTGCCACCCTCCAAAATAAAATTGTAGCAAAAAAGCTTAATCTGACTAAATTAGATACCTACCACAGACGTCAAGAATAGGCTCCTAAACCTTTCCAGGACTTCAAATTCTCTCAAGTCACTATCCATGAGGTGGAAAAGATCGTAGCCTTGCTTAAGCCATCAAGATGCCAGGGGGATACTTGCCCAGCACTAATAATTAAAGAAGCCACCAGCGACTTGGCTCCATTTATCACCAAACTAATAAAGGCCTCATTTCGCACCTCAAGTGCCCCCACCAACCTAAAGGATGCGTGGATGCTACCGCTGCTAAAGAAAGCATCATTGGACCCAACCATTCCAATTAACTATAGGCCTATTACAACAGTCCCATTCTTACTTAAAATAATAGACACAGCTGCTTATCTCTAGATCCAATTGTATCTGGAGACCAATAACCTTCTAGGACAAAGGCAATCTGCTTTTAGACCATGGTACGGAAACGGCTTTGATAGATTTGAAAATGCAAATAGACCAACTTAAAGATAACAGGCAATGTGCTCTACTACTCTTACTAGACCTATCAGCCACATTTGATCAGGTGGATCATAAAGTGCTCTGCAAACAACTGACCACTGCTGCCAACTTCTCCCAAGAAGCCACAGACTGGATTCTATCCTTTCTCAACACAGGTCAATGAGAGTCTTCTCTCCTTCGGCGCTGCTGATCCGAGTCCCATCACATGTGGAGTACCGCAAGGCTCTTGTGTTTCACCCACCATGTATAACATATTTACAAAACCTTTGTTCAATGACTTAGATCATCTGGATATATTCTACACTAACTACGCAGATGACAACAAGATATTCTTACCCCTCTCTCGTGATTACCATACCGACTTGGCCTTAGTCAACAAAATATATCTAATCATTCAGGCATGAATGGCATCTCATGGCCTGTGTCTGAATAATGACAAGACAGAGATCCTGATTTTAGGAGCCCCGGCTAACCATAATAAACTTGGCAACCAATACACATCCTTCGATATTGATGGGGTTATCATCAAAGTCGCCAAGGAGGCAAAAACATTAGGCTTCTACCTGGGTTCAGCCTTGAACCTGGGCAAACAAGTCAATGCTACGGCATCTGCAAGAGCGTACACGTGCAAACTGATACATGCATGCAAACCTTTCTTGTCTACTAAGAGTTGCATCACATTAGCAAGAGCCTTAATTCACTCTAAACTCGATTCTTGCAACACCCTCTATGTAGGAGCTAGCCAATACATCACAAACAAACTCCAAATACTACAAAATAATGCTCTTTGAACAACATTAAGCATTCCAAGAATACTACACATCTCTGAGCGTAGGATAAAGCACAACTGACTTTCTATCAAGGATAGGTTTCAGTTCAAAATAGTCTCCAACACCCAACAATGTCTAAAAAAACGCTGCCCTGCAGTACTTAAGAGAAGAAATTGTCAAAAAATCTTCAACACGACCCACAAGGACCGCAAATTCCTGTTGAATCATAGTTCCTAGATTTAATCTGAAAAGGGTTGGTGGCAAGTTTTCCTGTTCAGTCCGCTCAACATTGCAATTCCCTCCCTCCTCATCTGCGAATTGACCTAACATTCCAAAACTTTACAAGAAAACACTAAAAGCTGGCTATTTACAAATCACATTTGATTTCCATTTTGTCATCCATTACCTTTCGACTCCATATCTGTTTTTATTGTTGCTATGGCCTTTCTTTTTCTTGCTCAAATGTATGACACTTGTTGTATTTTCATAATGTTTGCAACTATCTTTGTGTGCAATGCACCCAGATACCTACGGGTTTGATGTGCTATACAAAGTAATAAACAAACCACTAAACTACTGTTTGATGTTCTTGATTATCTGGGTGTCACCGACACCAACTACGCTGATGACACCCAGATACACATCCCAATCACAGGAGACTACCTAGTGGATACAAAAGCCTTGAATGACATCTATCAAGTCATCCAAGCTTGGATGGCCCAGCATGAGCTCTGTCTTAATGACGATAAGACAGAGCTCCTCATCCTGGGCTCCCAACAACGACTGAACAGACTTGACCCTGCCTTCAAGACTTTCATCATTGATGGTAGCACTATTAAATTCTCTTCCGATACCAAAACATTAGGAATTTACTTTGACTCCACCCTATCACTCAATAGACAAACCAATGCAGTTGTCTCGGCATCCGCCTACACATGTAAGCTTATTACAGCATGTCGCCCCTTCCTTACCACACAAAACTGTACTATCCTAGCCAGGACATTGGTTATGTCCAAGCTAGACTACTGTAATGCCCTATATCTTGGGACTAGCCAACATAACCTGAACAAGCTACAGGTTACGCAAAATAATGCTAATAGAGCTGCCCTCAACATCTCCAGATCCTCACACATCTCCGAGACTAGGAGAAGCTTACACTAGCTATCAGTGACATAAAGAATTGCTATGAAATCTCTTACCCTCACGCATAAATGTTTGAATAATCAGGCCCCCACCTATCTATCCTCTCGCTTCTCGCACTACACACCAACCCGACTACTTAGATCGGCTCAAGGATACTGTCTGACCATCCTCAGATACAAACTGTAGAAAGATGGGGGAATCAACCTCCCTGGCCTTGCCTCCAAACTATGGAACTCGATTCCCTTACCTATTAGATCTGAACATTCTCCTACCCTTTTCAAACAAAACACCAAATTATGGCTAGCTACCAATGTTGGCTTAATGACCAAACGTATTTCAGGGCCCTCCCCCGGCTCTTCAACTGCCTTCGCCTGTATGTATTCTTGCCATTTGTAGATATTGTGCTCTGCACAGTGTAAAATATGTACATTTATACTGTAGATATTCTTGCACATTACATTGTATACTATGTATAACCTTATTGCATGTATATACTGCACTAACCTTCCACTTTAAAAGGTAACCTGTACTGTATTATACACCCTTTGTCAAGATATGTGCCCGGTTGCCCTTGGGCCTGGCTGCGCTATATAAATAAATAAAATAAATACAAATACAAACAAACAAACCAAATTGTCTCTGGGAACGTCTGTACAGGGGCACAGCATGATCAATGGTTGACAGTTCACATGGATAAACAGAGGTGACAACACGTCCATGCCTACATAGAACTATCACAGTGCCAATGATTGTGAAATACTTGGAAGAATTAACACCTTTCATGGGTGTAGAAGCCCTGGCTTTTCTTGCTATTTATTAATTATAAAATGATGTAAGAAATTCTCTCTCTGAAAGAGTTTTCTGCTGATCAAACCACCTTTTCAGAAATCTCCATGCCAAAAGCACCTGTACACCTGTGCCCACATGAATCGGTATCCTCCTCTGCAGATACTGCTCTCTAGTGGCACAAAGTAGGTATGTAGCTCACAGATGCCCTTTGACACCTGGCATTTGAGATATGTACTCAGTCGCCAAAACTGCATAACTATGAGAGTTGATATCCTGGTTGCAGTTGTACATTTTAAAATTGGTCATACTTGAGTATAAAGTATGGTGGCTAGTAACTGTCATATTTATTAAAGCCATATCAAATTGATATCATGCATGTGTCGACACTGTGATCTCAGTTCAGCTATGGCAGGGCTATATGTATTCTGGTCAGACAGCCTGGCTTTGGCAGTTTTCAGGCCAGAACCCTGAATGGCTGAGCCTCTTCTTTGATCATTTGTAACACCTCCTTCAGCAGGACAGCCTCCCAGTAGCAGCTGTCCTTGGAAACAAGCATTAAAGGGCACACCCATCCCAAAAGGGCAATACCAACATGAGGGTGCTGTATACCTAAGGGTCTTTGATGCTATTGGCTAGGCAAGGGGCTGTACTTAGTGTATACAGTGAGAGCTCAGCAGAGTTCTCTCTACATCTCTCTTCCTTCCTGTCCCCTCAACTGCTTTAATATTAAGCATTTTGGGTGCAATGTGTTGGGAAGGGGACAACACTGTCCCACCCCCACAAGCACTTTAGAGTAAGAAGAGCTGCATTTGAAGCATTATGATGGGCCAGAGGGAGGTGTTACGGAGAATTCTCAAAATGTGCTATTTCCCTTACCTTTTGAGACCCCCAGCAACTTTGCTGGATTTCTAGGATTTGATTTTTTTTACCTTTAAAGAGTGTGAGCCTTTTTTCCACTCTTTCATGTATTTTGATGTGTTTTTTTACTTTTGTGTTCTTTGGTTATGGAGTTTTAAAACAACTCCATGGACATCATCTTTTTCTATGTGTCACACTGCACCTTCAGTGCAGTGGCACAGGGATGTCTTTCAGGCTTCCCAATGTTTAAGTACCTTCTCTGGGACTGACTACTCTCTTCCAAAGCATGTAAAGTTAAATTGACTTTACTAGTTTCTTTAAATTTACTGACCCAGCACACACTATCATACTATAGAGTGCTGGAGGCGTAGCCTAGTATCCCCTCAGTCAAAACACTCATGTAACAGTAAAATGTTACACTTTCCTACTTTAAATGGCTGGTGGCAGTGGTTTATATCAAACTACCATGACTTTTCCCGACCGCTAACAACGGTAGCTAAAAATCGGGTCAGCCATGTTTTTCAATATGGCGCCCCAGACCTATCTGTAAAAACAGACTCTGGTCAACTTTTTTCACCATTTCTTTTAGGGAAGGTCATTCTTGTGTTTTTCTCTGCCCGCCACATCAGGTTTGGTCCCTTTGTTCATTGGCCTTTGGCGGGCTTCAGTGCTGAAGCCCTCCTTTGGCGCCTGAGTGTCTGGGGTCGACAGGCTGTGAGGGAGGTGCCCAAAACTCACTGTGCTTAGTCTCCTAGGAGACCTGAATGCACTCTGACGTGATTGTACGGCAAGGACAGCCACCCTGCTGTGTTAATGACAGCCAGTCTGGAATGAATGGGGGAAAAATGGTTAAAAGCAGGTCTTGGGACTTGGAAAGCAGAGTCGACCACTGGAACGAAATAACCAAAGACAAACTGAAGGAAGAGGACTGCTGCAACTCCTGGACGACCGGTGAAGCCTTGCTGCAAGTCCGAATTGCCTGAAACTCCATCGACAGAGAAGCCCTTCAAGGTAGATTTCTTCCCTTGAGTTTGGTGGAACAACCAACTCGCAAGCCACCTGAACACCTGAACACCGTCCTGGCTACGGATGGTCGCCATATTTTCATTTGATTATTGTAATTATTTTGCTTTGATTCCCTGCCCCTTGAGCTACATAACATGGTGTCTTGGCTGTTACAATTGCTATTATTTCTCATATTTTGATTGAATATGTGGAAACAATGTGTTTGATATATCAATGCTACATATCAACCTCAGATGAAGAGCCAGGGAAGCTCGAAACACATGTCAGGCTGTTTTGACCACTCTGAATAAACTACAGACTGCATTTCAATTCTTGCACTTTTTTTGGTGCAGAGTGTTTGGGGACCTTTGTTCAATTTTAATGTACTGTGTTAGTATATTGGCAGTATACCCACACCTCCCAGACACCCGCTGCCTTGTGCTACTTGATTATCATTTGTACAAGTGCTGTGGATATTCTTGACTTACTCTGCCTTTCTTTGTCCTTAAATCACTGTAATAGTTGGTCCTTTGTTTAACTTGTTCTACTGCTCACTTCACTCTTGAGATAAGTCTGGCTGCTCAGCTATCGCTACCACTTTACTGTGTAGAACAGGCGTGTACCAAAGGTGAAAATGTGCTTACACTTGTAGTCTTAATTGTGTGTAGTGTTCCAAAAGGGAACTGCACATGATTCTACCTAACAGGAGGGGGGGCGGTGACAGGACCCCACCCCAGTACAATCAACCCACATAGTATAGCCCAAGACACAAACAAGACTGCCATTTTGTGTAGATGTTAGTGCATTTTTGCTTTGACAGTAGTAATAGACAAGGCCTGCCCAGCGAATGAGGCATTTCATGCACTAGGCCCTAATTGCGAGACAGGGGAAACATTCAGCCATGCCCGAGCTGCCATGAAGACAGCCCTAAACCCCAACAACCATAAAGTTCATCTATTGTTCTAACAGTGTTGCAAGTATGTTTTTCTACCCAAAAGGAATGTGCCCTATAAGGCCACGATCATAGACTGGATCCTCGTGTGCATGTTATCTCGCACTGGTCAAAGTCTGGCCTGGCCCTCACCCAGGCGACCATGAATTATGGCCCATATAACTGATTAAGCCCCAAGATCCCTGAATTCCATGGCACCAGGTGACCTTCGACCATCACCCCTAAAGTAATAAGTCTTGAATGTTCAAAGAGAAGGGACATTGCATGTCTGTGAGCTACAGTTATGTGATTTGTATTGCGAGGTGCTGGGAGGGATAAATTATAGTTCAAAATTAGGGTGGAGACGGTGGAGCCGGATAGCCCAAAATGGAGTGAGTAAAATGTGTGTATGGAGGTCAGAGTGCCCCAGAACCTCCTTTAAGCGAGTTGTAAAGCCTGCCAGGTGCACAGTATAATGATGAACTAGCATTGTGTTAGGAGTGTAGTTAATTTATTCTTTGACCTTCATTGATGAGAAGAAGATGATCTCCGGAGCACCCACGTGATGGAAGACAGATGGACTGGGCTGGAACCAATGACCTGGCATACCTTATGGGGCAGGCAGATCTTGTGTAGGTGCACGCCAACCAGCCATGCAGGTTTTTCTGTATGTATTGCATCACAATGATGATGTCTCTCCTCTTAAGCCTCTGCTTGTACCCTTTTACAGCAGAATATTCTTAGCAGCATAGTTCTTTGCTGTTGCTCTCATTTTTGTGTGAGATTAAAACTTGTTATCCTTACAAGATTGACTTGGGCCTTTTTTCCCTAGTGGGTTGCATTCTCTCTGGTATCAGCATTCAGGGGATTGCCTCCATTTGGTGACCCTGACTTGATCCCAGTGCTCCCTGTATTTGTGGAAGCTTCCAGGCCCTTCTCCAGAAGGAGCTGTGCCCACCTACAGTGACTGGTCCTGAAAAAACATGTGTTCCGAGTGGTTTAGAAGGAGCCATTTTAAGAGAAGTCCTCTTTGCTCTTAGAAGCAAGGCGCAGCTCTGAGGAGAGTGCAAGCCGGTGATGGAACCCTATGATGGAGGAGTTTGGGTGAGCTTGCACATGCGAGTAGACTCTTATAAATGTCAACAAGTAGGGGACATATGCATGGGGAAGTGTGAGAGGTGTGAACACGTGGAGAGTGAGGTTGTTGATGTGACATGGATGTGGTTTGTGTTATTTCTTATTGGTGTTTGTATTGTAAGGAGATTTTTTGGTATGGCATTATAAATTAAGGCACATTTAGACAGGGAGCCCCTGCTTGGAAGGGGTGGGAAGGTGGTACAGTGATAAAATATATTATTTATATGAGGAATACAAATAAAAGTAGTGGTCTCGTATAAGTAGTAGGCCTGGAATAAGTAGTGGATTTTATTTTAGCTTGTTATTTATGTTCATTGTATTCATGTTTTTTTAGATGAAGAGCAGGCCGTAGGAATGGTATTAATTGTGTGTGTCGCGGAATGGTATGACATTGGATGGCTGTATGAAGTAGTTTGTATGCATGGGGGAAGGAGAAAGAAAAGGGTGGGTTTTGAGTTTCCTTTTCTGTTACATGCAGCAGCAGTGTGTGCAGCACATTAGCAGGACTTTGCAGAGATGGTAAGACATAGACAGTACCAGCATGAGGGGGGAACACCAATAGAGTATATATACAAGGCCCTGCCACTGTCGCTTGACAGGGTGGAGAAATGGCATAAGCAGTGGATCGAGGAGACGAGAGGAAGGGGGATGTCCTGCCCGTTGCCAGAGCAGGGCTCCCAAAATAAGTGCATCTTGGAATATATGGCACATTTTTAGAAGCTAAGTATAAGGGGTAACAGCTACAGAGAGAAACAAAATGTTAGACCGCTAGTGAATGTTTGAGGACACAGAGGATCAAGGGGATGAAGCAGGCGCACATATACAGAAAGATGGAATGCCCCTGTGGGGAGAAAGAGAGGGTGGGGTGCCAGCGGACTGCAGGGTATTATATCACTTGACAGCATGTCCCGCAGATGGGAACACAAATCCAACCTATGTGCCCACTGTGGTAGGCACCTCTTCAGTATCAGCAACACCACAGGCTACCACTACCCCACCCCCATATGCACACCTGCCTGAAGAATCACCATCTGCAGCTGTAAGGTCAAGAGAGTTCAAAGATAGGTTGGCAGAGTTCCTAGCAGAGCTGAACAGGATGCAGACATCCTCAAGAGAAGTGAGCCATGTAAGGGTGTCAGAAAAAGGAGCAGGAGAAGGGAAATCAGGGGACTTCATCCTCAGGATGGATAAGGGAGGGATAAGAAGGAGGGAAGAAAGGGTGAGTGGACAATCTGGCAACCAGGGTAGTCTCGGCACCATGTAGTGGGCGAAACCCAGATTGGGATTCTTTTTTCTACTTGACTTTCTGATGCAGCGAGACACATGGCCACTAATGTGTTTCTTCACCAATACAACTCTTAGTAGGGCACAGTACTTTCATCAAATGTTTAATCTTTCCTTAGTTATTTCCATGAAAGGTTGTGGCATAAGATTCAAGAGCCTAATGTCAGGTGTCATTTTGGCAACAGCTGGACATGTGTGCATGAGTCAGTATTATGTGGATGTATATGGATGCTTTGTGATTACCAAACATTTTAATTTTATTTTTTGCTCACTCACATGAACACTTCCCCAGCTACTAAGCCTTGGACGGAAGATCCAACCCATGTTGCACTGCATTGTCTTCTTTCTCCGAGGTATCCTCCCAGTTTTGACAATTGAAGCAAGGGAAGATCTACAGGTGGTGTGAGTACAATCAAAGGCAAAGACATTATAGTTTGGCAGCATTGTACAGTCAAGCATGTGGTGACATTCGGCCTAGTCGATGGCAAGGAAGAGAACATTCACACACTGATAAATGGACTTTATAGTAGAACCAACAGAATTAACTATTAGGATATTAAATAATGAATGTTCTAAGTTTAATTTTCCAGGTGCGACCAGACCTTGGGGTATGGTCAGTAAATACCATTATAATAAGTGAGCAGAATTGCATCTTCACCAGTCTTCTTGAAGTGGTCATTCTACAGGAATCAATTACTAAAACGGTGACACTAAGACCCTACCAAAAAAAAAGCACATCCAGCCAAACACACATCACTGATCTAGGGGCAAAGGTGCCAATAGCATCTAGTAACAGTTCCTTTCATTCAAAGTGATCTGAAAACGTAAGAATCAGCCCTTCCCAAGTGATCTTCCGTAGGTGGTGGGTGAGATGTGGGACACAGGTATCAGAGATGAAACACTATGGAGCCATTAGAGTGCTATAGGTGTGTTTTGACCTGCAGCCTAGGGTAATGACGGTTCCATGTGATATTTTCGCCGCAAAAATATTGCGATGCAAAAATATCGCCATATTTCTGCGGCGAAAATAACACATGGACCCTGCGGGGGACACCCCTGCAACCCCCGCATCATTTTTTTTATGTGCGGAGGACACCTCCGCAACCCCCGCACCTAATATTTTCGCCACCAAAAATATCGCCTGTGGCCATTCCCGAAGACCATATGTTCGGCGATATTTTTGCTGGCGAAAATATTACCTGATATTGCAATGACGTGGATCTATCTGGCAGCAGCATTGAGCAGGACACCCCACCCATGGCCCGGGCCTCCAGAGAGCAATTTCAGATCAGCTCACCCATTATAGAGAGTTATTGGTGGTAGGGCATCTGTGACAGGTACTACAGATCTTACATGGCACAGAGTCAGTCATCTAACAGGGGGTGATCCATAATGAAAGAGTGCAGAGAGTCTGGACACAGGCAAATCCATCTGGAATTTCCTCAGGGGAACATGAGACAGCCCTCTTAAGGTGCCTCAGAACCCCACTTCAGATCTGGCTGAAAGGAAATCACCTGTATTCACGTGTCATGGATGGGCACTCACCAGCCACTGGCAGCTGGAAATATGTCATGTGGTTGCTCGGTAGAAATGCAAAATACATAAAAGACATGCACAGCATGGGGTCGAGTGGAGCTCAGCAAAATGGAGCCATCTTGGCTGCTCTCTCAAGCGCCTCCCAACTGAAGGAAACTCGAATCTGTTATACCTGGCTGCTATTAATTACAGAATACATTAACAATTAACTTACATAAAAAGCATAAAGGATACACAAGATATAGAGCATCTTGCTTTTCTGTATTTTCGATGCATGTGTCTTTTAAGCATAAACCATGTAACAATCGCAAAAACAGCACATTGACTCCATTAACAAATCTGCTAAGGTGATGTCTTCAAAACGATGCATTGGTCATGCCATAGCTTGCTTCGTGGGTAGGTGCATCTCTTCAGTCCAGCATAGATTTACTCTGTCCCGTGTTTTTCACCAAGACTGTTTCTTCAGCACGTTCTGCGAAATGGCCCTAGGGACGCATTAGAGGTTTAGCTGGAATATTAGCTGACAACCAGCCTGAAATGTGGAGGACGTGATTCCCAATCAGCAGAAAAGCCAATGATGTATTGCTTTTGATTAGTTTGAGATCCCCATTTATCTTCAAGGACCTGGAAAGCGAGTCAAGGACTTCGGGGAAATGATATACTTTTAAAATGCTCAGGAGCTGCAAATCAACAGCTAACCAATTGATTTCCAGAACGCTGGGTCATGTGATGGCAGAGCAGGCTCCCGCAACGGCTTACTAATTGAGCACCCTGGGGCTTTCTCGTGGCTGCCACCTAGAACGTTCTTATAGACGTTTCAGCTGAATGACGGGAATGTCATATCCTGGACGGACATCTGATTAGTATTTCTTTAATTATTATGTTTGTCATATTTCCATTTGTTTTACTTAGATGCACACATGTGGAAAATTAAGTGGCTAGCAAAGTAACGGCACGTGACTCTGCGCCTTCTAATGATTCAAGTCGGCAGCTTCGCTCGTGAAATGCATGATAAAGTGTGTAGGAAGAGACCGTGACGTGTGTATATGCCGGCAACGTTAATATACTTAATTCCAAAGAAATTAGATAGATCAGATCATACAAACCTATGCTAATGAAAGGTGCAAATACAGTGGTAAAATGAAAGCCTGTGTGTGTGTAGGTTGCCACTAATTGCCTCTCGTTTTGTTTTTCAGTTTGCTTATGAGATGGGCATTCCCCACAATTTGGCAGGTATTTGCAACAGGTTCTCTGGTGTGAGTGGTTGTGTCTTATACACCTTAGGTTGTATGTTCCATCCATTCTCTGACAGTGGCATAGTTGCAACGTCTTTATGCGTTTAAGACATGATTTCTGAAGACTTCTGCCGCACACGTGTTTCTCTTTCTGTTTATTAGGTAAACTCACAACTCTTTACAAAATGTAAGCTTCTTTTTCTGCGCATGGACTGGAGTAACCACACGCGAAATTATGTTATGGAATGCAACTATATGATCATGCTCACTTGTCATGTTTACACACATGCACTGCTGTACAATGCACTGCATGCACTGCTGTATAATCGCTTGCATAAATCAACTACATTGCCAACTGCTCACTGCCGTGTAATCTAGCCAAACCGAGTTTAGTTTAGTTTGGTTTCTATATTTGTACCGCACGCGAACCCTCAGGTAACTGGGCGCCCAAGCTTAAACAAGAGTTGCACACAGTTTAGACAACAGCAAAAGATATAACAGTGTCATAAATAAGTGCAGGTTGACCATAGTTACATGTGGGTAGAGACGAGGAAAAATCTGTTACAGTGCCAAGCTGCTAGTGTTACAAAAGACATACAGAAAATAAGCAGGCCGGGTGAATGCGAGGTGAATGCAAGGTCAGATAGTTCATCACTCCTGTTTCTTACCAAAAAGCCAGCTCACTGAGTCTGAGCTCATTGCGTTTAGCACCTTACAGGGTCGACAGACACTCCTTCCTGGCACTCATGCTTTGTAACCTACTGTAAGTGCATACCTATTGAAGATGCTACATGTCCTGCAATTTAGCCAACGTCATCTATGCATGAGCTCAATTACATTCTTCTGCAGCAGGTAGGCTGCCATAGTACCATAATCTAACTAGTATTAGCCGCTGCGTGATCCTAGTATGCCAGTATCTTGTAGTAGTATTTAAGTCTTTCTTCTGACCTTAGTTTAGCACTCTATGCACCAAGCCATGCTCATCCTAACTACCATATACTTTCATATACTGCTCAATGTCTTGCTCTGGCCTAGCAGGGTCACCAGTGATACTAGCAATCCCCTCCTGCCGCTTACAAACTACCTAAGCATTTCGATGAGGACCACGAGCGTCCTAGTATCCATGTCATTATTTATTTATGTATTTATTTATTTTTACATATATATAGCGCACATGCAGCCCAAGTGCATTGCAGTGCTGTTACTTGTGGCAGGCTTAGTTAGAGAGTTACAAAGAAATACAGTACATTGACAGAGAATACTAGTATAGCAAGCATGATACATACATTCTGACATCCTACATAGGTATAGGGTTTAGGTCAGTTTCCTGTCAGTGAGTCTTTTGGGCAAGGCATAAGTGAAGAGCATTGTTTTCAAAGCTTTGCGGAATGCTAGGTGGGAGACTTCTCCTCGCAGGGGTGGTGGTAGTGCGTTGCATTGCAGAGCTGATAGGTATGGGAAGCTAACACCTCTGGCTCAGGCTTTCTTGACTCTGGGGATGAAGAGCATGTTTGTATAGGGTGTTCTGGTCGGCCTTGTGGAGACTGAAAGGTGAATTGTTTTGGAAAAGTAGGGTGGGGCAGTGTGGTGGATACACTTATGAGTGAGGGCAAGCGCTTTGAAGAGGACTCTTTCTCTGACAGGGAGCCAGTGTGCTTGTATCCTAGTGGCTGTGATGTGCTCCTTTTTCGGAATTCCTATGGCTGCACACAGGGCATTATTTTGTATTATTTGTAGCTTGTCCATGTTTTTGGTGGAGGTCCCCAGAAACAGTGCATTGCAGTAGTCTAATCTTGGTTCCTGTAATAGCTCTGGCAATGGTGATGCAATTGTCCTTGGGAAGGAAGGATCTGGCTGCTGTTATGAGTTTGGCATGGTATGCCGCTGATGAGGCGATGGCATTGACTTGCCTCGCCATTGTAAGTTTGGAGTCAAGATAGACAGCCAGTGTTTTTACTGAGTTAGCTATGTGGATTTGATGCTGTCATTTGATGCTGTCATTGAGACTTCCATCATCCGAGAGTTTACCCCGATCAGTTTTGTTACTTTCCTTCCTTCATGTAGTACCTAAACCTTCCACACAATCTACCCTAAGCAACCCCTATCTCAACAAACCGGCCCAGTGGATCAAACAATTTACCAATGGATCCACACCTAACCAACCTTAATCACTAAATATTAGAAACACAAGATTAGGCTCCAGATTCTTGCCAGCCCGTTCCTCACTGACCCATAAGTTCCCTAACACTACTAAATATTCCATTACTAGAATAAACATAGATGATACCACAACAAACACAGCAAACAATACCTTCCCGCACAGGGAGAACAATACCTGCCCTAAAAAGACTCCTAATAAGACCACTACTTCGATCAAGGGCACACTTATCAACGCCAGATCCTTGCCTGCCCATGCCTTGGATATTGCTGATTGCATAACATCCCTCAGCATTGACTTTCTAACAATTACAGAAACATGGCTCATTGCTGGAGCAGGGCCCACACTCTCTCTTGCCATCCCAGATGAGTATTCCATCATTGGACTTCATTATTATTATTATTATCATTTTATTTTTAATACTTATATTGCGCACCAATAGACCCAGAGGCATGAGGACGCATACAAAACAAACAACATAAATACAATCAAGGTTACATATAAAAAACATCCGTTCAGCATAGTTAGGTAAGAAACATTTAGTGACAAATAAAAAACCTCACCAAATGCAAATAACAAAAATTCAAAAACAGCAAGTTAGGAATAATAAGAAAGACAAGGAAAATGCTACACTAGAGCAGTATACATCAGAGATGTAGTATACATCAGAGAATCAAGTTGCAATTCGAGGATCCTCTGGGGAGATATTAACACTGTCTTAGAAAAGCAGGTAAAGTGCTGCCCCCACAACCTACTAGAACACAGTCACTATTTGGTTGCGAGCAACAGCCACTCGGGTCCATCCTAGGAAAAATCTTTAGATCAGACAATCTCACCACACCTGTCCATGGTCTCTCACGTAGCCAGGCGAGAATCTTGTTGTGCAGAGCTTCTTTAGACTCTGTTCAATTTTCTGAATGTTAGTTATGACAAAGTATCTCTGGTCCATAATAAAGTCATGTATACTTGTGTCCTTTATTTTTGGCATTTGTGACTTTCTTAAATGCAAATTCTGCGAGAGTACCATCTTGAATTTAGCATTCACCGTTATGGGTTGTTTACCTGCTTTTTGGCCAGATTTCAAATCGAGTACCGGAAGGGAAGGAGGTATTTCCTGTGATAGAGAATCTAATCACACCAAAGGTGGGGATGTCGCCTTCATCTCAAAAACTGTTCTAGGCCTCAGGCTCATACCCACCTCAGGCTCATACCCAAACAATATCTCCCATCAGCAGAACTGCTGTCCACTAAGCTGCCAATCTCTGCCTCCCAAACTATTACTATCCACCTTCTATACAGACCACCTGGTCTGGTATCCACCTTTGAAGAAGACATTACCCTCCTCCTCTGTACTAACACTAAGCCAGGCTCTCAACTTATCCTACCAGGCGACTCGAACCTTGGATTTCAGGATGTGAAGGGTGTGAAGGCAACAACACTCGCCAACACAATCACAAAATTAGGCTTTCTGCACTGCAGCTCTGAACCTACTCATGACAAAGGAAGGACACTAGATTGGCTAGCAGACCTCAATTGCGACATAAACAGCCTCTTCAACACACCATGTTGAAAGAACAAAGAAATATCGAGGCTGAATACCACAAATGAAATAAACCAATCACAGGCTGAAAAAGATACAAGTATCTTTTATTACTGTACAGTTTACAAAGAAACAGATAGCTATCTGGCCCCAACACCTCACAGTGTGTACCAGCCGACACAGTGAGGAGAGTGAGGTATTGGACATCTAAATACTGGCATTTTTATACATTTCCTACAACATTGTCCAGCCTCTCTTCATGTTAATAATTCGTGGTCTAGAGTTTGTGCCTAGTTCACATAACAGTTTTTACAATATTATACGAAGGATTACATGAATTTACATTTCCATGACAATACAATGATGGTATAGGTTCTTGGATCTGCGGTAAGCCTTGTTCCAAGAATCTCTCACAATTTAGTTCAGCTAAAACATACGATCGTTGTTTACTCTTCATTGTTTCAGTGTTTATACAAGGATGAGGCTTGTGAGCGTAGACAAAACTCGAGTAGCAGTTCATATGAAGCACAAGGTTTCTTTGCTTTGCTTAAACAGCCAACTCGCAGACAACCTAAACATTAACAGAACTCAAAGGTCGATCAGCTTGACTGCAAGACGAAAACACAAACGACCATTTTAGAATATGGAACATAAGTGAAAATCAAAATGGCAGACAAATCTTAAAATGGTGGCAAAGTTAAAAATCAGAAATCAGAGCTTTGTAACTCGGTTTTGCGTGTAACGCGATTGGGCTTAGGGGACTATTAAACATAAGGAGGCACTATATAATTACGATTTAACAAACCCTCCTTTTGGCCTAAGCCAATAGCTTACTAAATATATTCGCTTTACTCACAACTCCACATTTCAATGTTCATACATCCTGAATCATATTCATCAGATATATTGATCGCTATTAGATACTTGACAGTAAATTCTTCATTGCCACAAACTAAATAAACGGCATCATCTACATACAAAGGTCTGTCCTCACTAATCAAATTCACAATATTGGTGCAACCCTCAAAAGAGCCCATGACTGAGAACCATTCCTTTGTATGCAGAAGGAAACAGAGTTGGGACTGTGATCAATAGTGTAGCAAGAAGCCGTGGCATCCCTGTTGCCTACGGGAGCCATATTGAAAGAGATCAACGATTGAAAAGGTCTAGAAAGTCTATCAAAAGGCCTAATAGAAGCAACATTAAGCTTGCTCCTATTTGCAAAAAGAGAACATCTCAGAGACATAGGGACTCGCCTTTCAAACTTATTCAAATTAGTCCCATCGAAATTCCCTGAGATGCTATCAATCCAACGACCAAATAATAGTGCCCTTAGAGAGGCGTAGCATGCAGTAGTTTAAAGGCAAAAGATGAATATACCAGCCCAACCCTTTTCCCCCGTGTTGTGACAAATGCAGAGATATCTAGCAATTAGTTCTATTCAAAATTGCACGGGTAGCATTCATAATTAACAAAAGTGTATTGTTGTGATAACTCTCTCTGTGTCAGGAATCCCTAGGAGATAGAGTGTGCAGATGCACGAAAGCAGAAGACATAGTAGGAACACTCTCAGTGGGTAACAATGTCTCAAGTGGATGCACCCCCTCAATATACCAAAACCCTAAAGCAATGATTACTGTTAGACTAATTAGTAAAATCAAGAGAAAACAATAAGTCCTCAAAGACCATGAATTTTTATATCCAACGTCTTTGTTAGCCACACAATCGATTGGTTGCTCCATACGAGTAGGAGTAGTAACAGGCATTGTTCCTCAAAAGTTCGTTCCAGAAGGTTTCTGCGACTGACTCCTTAAGTTCGTTCGTTGGTGATCTCCTGACCACGTGTTGTATCTTAATTGAAGATAGCTTTTGTCAGTCCCAGCCACTTACTTATGTTTCAGCAAGAGAGTGGCAAAGGAATAGCTCAACAGTCATTTCCCATGGGCACAGCCATGCTGTGCTCTAAGTCAGGTGCCGTGGACACAGATCGTACCTTAAGACTCCAGACACTGCGTGATCTGCGAACAAAGTGTTGTTGCTTCCTAATGGAAGTGGGGAAACAGAGGAAAGATTGCACAAGAGTGCAAAAAGATCTGAAGAAGAATTCAAAGACAAAGCAGCCGTCTCCCCAGGCTCCACAGTCTCAGGAAGTATCTCCAAAACACCCTTGATGTCATTCAAAGTAAATTGATCATGGAAACAGAACAAGTGGTTTCCTTCTTTTCTTTCTCGTTGAGTGGCAAAGAAAAACGTATTTTCTTGATGGGTGTCACGTGGATCCAGTGTCTCCTTTTTTGCTACTCGTTCAGCAGTCTGTGTAGCCAACAGGACATGGAAAGGCCCCTCTCCAGAGCGGTGCGAGACTGGATGCCCCCTCAATTGACTTCGTGAGCACCCATTCACCTTTTCGAATTCTGTGACCTGGCTCCTCATATTTAACTGGGAGGGCTTCTCGCACCTGTTGATAAATCAAATACAAGTTTTGATGTAACTGGTCACAGTATTCAGTTTTAAGCAAATGCTCCACATCTTTAAATGCTCTTGGTTTCAGCAGGTTCCAAATGTTAGCTGGCCTACCACCACAATTTCATACGGGGAGAGTCCAGTTCTAGTCTGTGGGGTCGTCCGCATGGACAGTAGAGCCATAGGTAAGGCATCTTGTACCCTTCCCCACATTATGCTGTAAGCATACCAAACAACTTTGAACAAAACGCTCAACCGTCTTTGAAATGTTTACATTTACCCAGACAGGTTCTAACAGTTTACAGATTTTGCTAGCACATATGTGTGTGGGACCATGAGCCATTGTAACCATGACGGTGACATATGCATCGGGTAGCATCCATCTTTTCCTTTTGTTGTCCAGCCAACAACCTTCCTCATCCAAACTTGCTAAACCCTCAGCCCATTGTTTGAGTTCTTTTGGAGTGGCATCAGCTTGAGTATTCTTTATCGAGTCAATCCCTTCATCTACTGTACAGATATTTGTAGTTTCTTTCCTGACATACATTTCTGAGTATAAATCAGTGGCGGTCCGTTTAGCTATCCTGTCAGCAAAAGTGTTCCCTCTCCCTACATCATCTACTACCTTTTGATGTGTGGTACACTTTATGATTGCTAGTTGAGTAGAAAGCGCAAGTGCTGAGAGTAGCTGAACTATCAAGGTGCCATGTTGGATTTTTGTTCCATGTGAGGTCAAGAAACCTCATTCTGCCCATAGTCTACTGAAGTTGTGAACCACCCCAAAGGCATACTGGCTATCTGTAAATATGTTTATTCTAAGCCCTTCGGAAAGTTCACAAGCTCAAGTCAATGCGATAATCTCTGCCGCCTGTGCAGAGCTATGCGAAATTCTCTTGGTTTCCACAATCATGCTTAGTGTAGTGAGGGCATAAGCAGAAGTGGATGTACCATCTGGAAGTTTGAAGCAGGGGCCAACACAAAACAGCACCGCTTGCGGATCATTCAGAGGTGTATCATTTAAATCAATCATGCCTTTGGTTTCTTGCTCTGTGGTATAAAGGCAGTCATGTGACGTTTCATCCCTGCAAGCAATATCCTGCAAAAGCGGTAACAATTTAGCTGGATTCAATACGCAACACCTCTTAATTTGGATATGTGGTGCAAAAAGGATTAGTTTGTATCTTGTTAATCGTGCAGAAGTAGGAGTTGCTTTTGCGTTCTGTTTAGTTGAACGTCTATGGAGTTGGGTACCATTACGGTTAAAGTGTGACCTAAAACCATACCCTCACTTTGTTTTACAGATGCAGCAGCAGCAGGGACAGCTCTCAGACATCTCGGCAAAGCGCATGCAACAGGATCAAGTGTGGAGGAAATATAACTGCACAGTCTATTCCTCCCTCCCATTTTCCTGGGTTAACAGAGCCAAAGCACATCCATCACGTTCATACACATACAACACAAAGGCCTTATCATAATTTGGTGTGCCCAAAACTGGTGCTGAACACAGTGCAGTCTTGAGCAGATCAAAAGCTTTCTCGTGTTCTAAGTTCCACGGTAGTGGCAAAGAAATGCCCTTCTTTGTCAATGCCAACATTGGTTTTGGGATCCACTGTCTACAGTAAGAAGCCATTCCTAACAAGGCTCTAACTTCTTTCTGTGTATTTGGGACAGACATGCTAGAAATCCTTCTTATCTGCTCAGGTGTCAAACTTCTTCACTCCTTTGACAGGAGATAGCCTAAGTAGGCAACCTCCTGTCGATAATACTGAAACCTTTTAATGAAGCCTTATGCCCATGCTCTGCTAACTGAATAAGCAATAACACAGTACCCTCTTTGCAAGCACTTTCTGAGTCTGCAGCTAAGAGAAGGTCATCAACATACTGCAACAATGTACAAGTGGAAGGTAACTCAAGTGTGTCGAGCTGCTCTTTCAAAGCCCTACTATAAATGCTCAGACTCTCCGTGCACCTTTGTGGTGCATGGGTAAATGTAAATGAGCATCCCCCTAGGGTAAACGCGAACAAATATCTACTAGCCACGTGTATGGGAATGCTAAAGAAGGCATTCTTAAGATCCACCACACTAAATTGAGTAGCAGAAGGTAGGATCATTGTTAATATCATAGTTACATCAGGCACAATTGGAAATTGCGAAGCAACAACCTTATTGATAGCGTGTAAATCGTTAATGAAACGAAAAGGAATCACATTATCCCCTTTCTTGTACACTGGTAAAATCAGACTATTGCATTAACTCCCTGCAATTTCTTCAATTACTCCACGGTATATACAATCGGAAACTATACTCTTCAAAACTTGCTCACCATCAACTGAAATCTTATCTTGTGCGATAAGTGGGAACTTGACTCCTGGTTTCAAAACAATTTTAACATGCTAAATTTGCAAAACACCAATATCATTGTCATCAACCACCCATAAACACGCCGGAACTTCACAAAATTCTGGCGGCAAAGGTCTAGTCAAAAAACTGTGAGGCAGAAGATTGCTATGGGTGAAATCGTCAAACGTAATCCATCCGAAGAACAATGAATTACCGCATTTAATTCCTTCAACAGATTCAACCCCAACAAATTCTCTCCACAGTTCGTTGTCAAAAGAAACAGACAGTAATCCGTAAATGGCCCCAGTGAAATTGGTACCGGCAGAGAAACCGGACTAACCACTGGTGTGCCAGAAAACGCTACAGAAACGTTATTCTGCCTTGACAGTAGAATGTCTGGAACCCATGAATGATCAATGGAACACTTCTGTGCTCCTGTATTTATCAAAAATAGATGCTTTGTATTCCCCACCTTCATCTCAATGTAGGGACCGTTCTGATTAACGGGAATAGGCATCAGTTCCAGACCTTGCTAGGCAGTTGAAGGATTATCAAAAATATTTCTGCTATCTATACTAGGTTGCTGATTATCTTACGAGAATGAGTGTGGATTCTGAGTGAAGTCTCTTCTATCAGGACCCCCTACTCCAGGGCATCCTCTGGATCATCGACCCATGACAACATATGTGCTATTCAACCTTTGCTGAAGGATCGGTCATTGTGCTCTCCAATGACCCTCTTGTCTGCAATAAGCACATTGGTTCACATGTACAGGTCCCAACACATTATTTTGTAGAACAAACTGACCTCGAAACTGTGTATTCCCACCTCTAGTCCCTCTAACTATCTGAATCTCAACTTTAAGAACAAATGTCGGAGGACCCTCTCTTACAGGCAACTGAGAAGTAGGCAACTCCGAACGTTTGTTGAGCAATAAAGCTAGATCGTGCGCTAAAGTGGTAGGAAGTGGTCGGGTGCAAAGGCTCTCTTATAAACAATCATCAATTTGTTATATACTTAACCTTCAGGAATTCTACCATTACCTGTAACACTTTCCTCTGCATTTCTGAAGTATACTGACTATACATATCATATACTTCTATGGGAAATATTGACACATCCGAAATCCATCTAAGCGCATCCCTTGTGCAAATTCGCATTTCTTCACTCGTTGACTTACAAGGAGGAAGGAACCGTTTCTGCATGTAAAAAACGTCCAAACTATCACCATCTATTTCATCATTCTGTAACCATTCTAACTCCCTTCTTAACTCAAAAAACCCTCTCGAAATGCTCTTTTATTTTCTCAGCAGAATCCCTTAGGCTAAAGCATTCAAATCCCTCAACCTTTGTGGGACATCTATGTCCGTCAAATTATTCCACATTACAGCCAAATGTATACCCATCCCCTCAATAAAGAAATTCTGTTCGGGAATACTTTCTAGATTAAGAAGTGTAGCTAAGACAGATGATTTTTTCACCTTTCTCTATACATTGCTTAGCTCATGCATACAATTCTCTCTACTCATCTTTAGAAACTGTACTTCGAGTCACTACTTTTGATTCGGCACTCGCCCCCTTCATCAGCTACAAGCGGAGCAGAACCGCTTGACTTGAAAAAGAGAGAGTAGACAGATCCTGTACATCAGGTAGTGGAGATACTACAGCTGGTAACAAAGATAGAATTACTGGAATAGTAACAATCGGAAAAGTTCGAGGTACAGGCGGAGGAACAATAGGAAGAGGAGCAATAACTATCGGCAGAGGAGCAACGGGAAGAACAGTAATTGCTACCAGAGGAGGTGCGACAGCAGGAAGAGGTAAGACAACAGGAATAGGTACATAAGGAGGTGGTGCAGTGGCATCGGGCCTATGTTCATTTAAGAGTTTGTTAATTAGTTCATCTGAGACATCAAAATCTTTAGACAGATATATTTTCTGTACACCAAGTTAAAAAGCCTTATCCATGTTTACAACAGACTCTGACACTTTTTGTTGATCATACAATGATGCTTTTTCTGAA
Organism: Ambystoma mexicanum; assembly: GCF_040938575.1. Taxonomy (NCBI): domain Eukaryota; kingdom Metazoa; phylum Chordata; class Amphibia; order Caudata; family Ambystomatidae; genus Ambystoma; species Ambystoma mexicanum. The sequence continues at coordinate 1,229,258,123 of NC_090937.1, forward strand.
TTTGACATATGATGACGTGTATGCTTCTTTTTACTCTTAAGTTGCTGCATAGCATATTTTTTCCAATTCTGAATTACATCAAATACTGCAGATCTAGCTTTTTTTTCTTTAACAATATAGTTTCTAAATACTCTATTCAGGCAATCTCAAAACTACGATTGCCAGGCCACTGAAATTCGGAAGCATGTCTAGTTTGTCTGTGCCAAATATCGTTGAATACTGTACTACCAAATGCTGGTCTTACATTACATAGACATGCCGGTGACCTCTCCTGTGGTGCCGGTCAGCCAAATATCAAAGATTGTCTGCCTCTGAGGAATAGCGCCCTGTAAAAGGCAGACAATTTCCCAGGCATGTCAGATCACTGTTGTTACCTGGCGTTGTTTGTGCTCATGAGGACAAATCTGCAACCAAATATCAGGATACTTAGGAATCGGGGCACAACTCACCTGATTACAAAGGACTAAGGAAGTCCGACGGGATTACAAAGGACCATCGTGGTTGGTGATTTCGGCAAAACTGCTCACCTCGATATATGGACCCTCGTCAAGATGCCGTCACGGACCGCATGTTCATTGTACAGGGATCAGATTGTGCAGTACTGCTGAGATATCGCACATCATACAAAAGGGGCCCCCTTTTTCTCAGCCTCCAATCACAGTCCGATAGCACCGTCTTTCCTTCAACGAGGTGGGATCAATCTTGAGGGTCCCTATTCAAGCGCCACCTGAAAGAACAAAGAAATATCGAGCCTGAGTATCACAAATGAAATACACCAATCACGGGCTGAAAAAGATACAAGTATCTTTTATTACTGTACAGTTTACAAAGAAACAGATAGCTATATGGCCCCAACTCCTCACAGTGTTTACCAGCCCACACAGTGAGGAGAGTGAGGTACTGGACATCTAAATACTGGCATTTTTATACATTTCCTACAATATTGTCCAGCCTTTCTTCATGTTAATAATTCATGGTCTAGAGTTCGTGCCTAGTTCACTTAACTGTTTTTACAATATTATATGAAGGATTACATGAATTTACATTTCCATGACAATACAATGATGGTATAGGTTCTCGGATCTGCGGTAAGCCTTGATCCAAGAATCTCTCACAATGTAGTTCAACTAAAATATACGATTGTCGTTTACTCTTCATTGTTTCAGTGTTTATACAAGGATGAGGCTTGTGAGCAAAGACAACACTTGAATAGCTGTTCTTATGAAGCACAAGGTTTCTTTGCTTTGCTTAAACAGTTGGCTCACAGACAACCTAAACATTGACAGAACTCAAAGGTCGATCAGCTCGACTGCAAGACGAAAACACAAACCACCATTTTAGAATATATAACATAAGTGAAAATCAAAATGGTGGACGAATCTTAAAATGGTGGCGAAGTTAAAACTCAGAAATGTTCTGTGTAACGCAATTGGGCTTAGGCCAATATTAAATATAAGGAGGCACTATATAATTACAATTTAAAAATGTGTCTGGTCGGACCAACATCTTATCTCATTTATGATTAAGAATTGTATTCAGAATATACATCATATCCTCGCCCCATCCATACACACGAGGAATATTTGCAACATAACAGTGGGGAAGTTGCTACCCTTACTGCAGCCAATTACTAATGCCACCACCACCAAACACTCAGACCCCACGGTTTTAGTGGACCTATTCAACCACACATTATTTAATGCCATTAATACAATCACACCTCTAAAATTGCGCAAGGCCAAACCTCTTGCACATCTAAGTTCATGGTGCACCCCTCAGTTTAGAGCATTGGGAAAAACTAAAAGAACTTCAGAAACCCTCTGCAAGAATCACCCCATAGCAATCTACAACAAACAATTCCTGATTGCATCCCTTAACTACAAAGAGGCGATCCTACAAACCAAAAAAGAGACTTACAATAACTGTATCACTGAAGCCAAATCAAGTACAAAAGCGCTCTGCACATTCTCAGAAAGTTGGATTCCCCAGCTTCATCATCGGACATCTGCATAAAAGATACCACATGGTGCACTAACATTCAAAAAGCATTATTAGACAAAATTTGTTCCCATGATCAAAGAGGCAGCTAAGGAACTGGCCCTGTTCATCACATCCATAATCATTGCTTCATTTGAAACAAGCATAGTTCCCGACAGCTTTACAGATGTGTGGGTTCTCCCAATCCTAAAGACGCTGACTCTAGTCCCCAGTAACCCCACTAATTACAGACCTATCACTTTAGTTCATTTTTGTACTGAAAATTCTAGATAGAGCAGCCTACTTGCAGATTCAAGAGCAACTAGAATCAAATAACCTCCTCGGACTAGGGTAATCAGGCTTTAGACCTAGATAAAGAATGGAAATGTCTTGATTGACCTTCAAACACAAATGGAAGAAATAAAAGACAAAGGCAAACTTGCCCTCCTCATACTATTAGACTTGTCGGCTGCAAACAACTTAGTTAACCATTAAGTCCTTTGCAAGCATCTAACCTCAGCAGCACACTTCTCTGATAAAGCCACTACCTGGATCAAGTATTTCCTTGATAATAGATTAGTGAGAGTCTTCACGCCCTCTGCCTCTGCCGAGCCTGTACCAGTCACGTGTGGAGTCTCCCAAGCATCTTGCGTGACGCCCACTCTATACAATGTGTTCAAGAAGTCATTGTTTGACGATCTTGACTGTCTGGGTGTCACCTACACAAATTATGCGAATGACACCAGATACTCATACCCATCACTGGGGACTACAAAATCTGACTCCAAAACACTAAACAGCATCTACCTTGTCATACAAGTGTGGATGGCTAAGCATTGACTTTTAATGACATAAGACAGAGTTACTCCTCCTAGGCTCCCATAATGACATAAGACAGAGTTACTCCTCTTAGGCTCCTAGGCTCTCCACCTAAAATTAACAGATTAGACAAACAGTTTGACTCCTTCATAATAGACAGCAACACCATCAGGGTCTCAAAGGATGTGAAAACACTAGGCATCTACAGCGACTCTACTCTACTGTAACTCTATCAAGACAAATCAATGTGACAGCCTCCGCTACGGCATACACCTCCAAATGTATTACTGCTTGCAGACCCTCCTTAATGACATCCAACTGTATCTCCATAGCCAGACTACTGCAACACACTCTACTTAGGTACCAACCAATGCAACTTAAAAAAGATGCAAGTTATACAAAATAACGCCATTAGGGCTGTGCTGAACATCCCGTGATAACAACACATCTATGAATCTAGACGCAACCTGAACTGGTTGCCAGTCAATCAAAGAATTGCCTTCAAATCCCTGTCACTTACTCACAAGGGCCTCTCGAACCTAACACCTAGATACCAGAGCAATAAGTTCTCACATAACACTTCAGATCGCCCCAACAGATCTGCACAGGAATATTGCCTCAAAATCCCTAGGTTCAAACTGCAGAAGACAGGAGGTTGTAGCTTTCCCGTTCTAGCAGCTAAATTGCGGAATGCTCTAACCCTAACCTTAAGAACAGAACCTTCATATCAGGCATTCAGGAGAAATGCAAAAATATGGCTCATCGCCCAAGAGACTTAGATACTACCTGTCGCCTCCTCCTCTTAAAGTATACCTACTGTATTTCACAACTGTATATTGTATGTACCTGCGTAACGTCTGTATTTATATGATCTCTACATATGAAAATATGTAAATGTGTAAATGTACCTCGGCACCGGCGAAGTCCCGGTCTAAGTTCCGCTTTGCCGCTCGAGGATACTGATTCTGCTGCTACTGTTTTGCTGAGAATTTCTGCCGTGATTAGAACTGCTTGACAGCCGACACTACAGTTCCCAGAAGGCATTGGCATTGGCCTGGCATTGGTTTTTTTGAATCCTTAGCACAGGCTTTCGACTTAATCATGATGGATGGGCATGTTAACTTGATCTACTTAGCAGGTGATCTAAACTTACACTGTCTGGGAACTTTCGCCAAGAATGAACAAAAACGATTTGACATGTGGACCATGTTTATCAGATCACATAATCTTCACATGTTAAATGGATCCCTTTTACATGACATTCCACCAAGACCGACATGGCATCGAGCTAATAGCCTCAGCATCATCGACTTTACTTATGTCAATGCGAAGATGCTGGATATGGTCTCAGACTTTCGCATTATAGAATCACAGGCAAGTGATCATAATATCATGCACACTGTGATGTCGTCACATTCCTCTTTGTCACGTGTGCGGGAACACGGGGCAGCGGGAAGGGGAGGGACGGGATATGACGGGGTAGGACACTTCGGAAGATCGTGTGAAACAATAAAGACGTGTTATACGAAGACTCCGCGTCTGCGTGTTATTTCTTTGTGTAACGCTTTACACAACTCGACACTGGCGACGAAGAACTCACGCGGCGATCACACGAGAGCATACGGCGGGTGTGAGAAGATACGCTCCCCGTCAGCTGAAACTTCCTGGAAGTCCGAGCGAGGTCTCGTGAGCACCTTTGAAAGGCGACAGTTTGGTCAGCGGGTGGAGCGGGTCGGCTCCCCGCGAATCGTCGCACGCAGTGCGCGAGTGGAGCACGCCGGCTCCTCGCGACGACCCTTTTCAAGAAAAAGGATTTAGCGTGCGAGTGGAGCGTAGTTTGGCTCCTCGCACTAAGCGTGTGAGTGGAGCGCGTTTGGCTCCTCACAGCGCTTCCCGCCACAAGGAAGGCGGCAACGTCAGTGGGTGAAGCAAGTCGGCTTCCCGTGACGGCCCTTCAAGAGAGAGGTTGGTTCTGCGAGTGGAGCGCGACTGGGCTCCTCGCAGTGAAGTGTGTGAGTGGAGCGCGTCGGCTCCTCACAGCGCTTCCCGCCAAAAGGAAAAGGCGGCATCAGTCAGTGGATGGAGCGTGTCGGCTCCCCGCGATTACACGGGTGAAGTGTGTGAGTGGAGCGCGTCGGCTCCTCACAGCATTTTGCGCCAAAAGAAAGTGGCACCAGTGGGTGGAGCGTGTCGGCTCCCCACAACATATAAGGTACATTAACTACATATCTGTCGTATAACAGAGACATTATATCACATTCAAATCAAGACACGTGTCTAGTGTCATCCCAGCTTCCACACCAAACCAGTGCACAGCTGTACATCACCTGTCATGCTTGATGATTCGTCTGAGGAATCACTAACTGTACAAATAACCCCTGCCAGATCAACTCGCACAAGCATGACGGACGGCCTAATATCTCAGCTACCCCCCAACTTTGATCTGAGCGACTCCAGCACACTGGGACCAAGGTGGAAGAAGTGGGTGAGGGATTTTGAAGTCTGTCTCAAAGCAGTAGGGCCTTTGGAGGATGAAAGGAAACACAGTTTGCTCACCCATGCCATAGGATCAAATGTTAGGGATATTTTGGATGAAATTCCTGAAGATGACATAGACACCTACACCAAACTGAAAACAACCCTAACCAACTATTTCACGCCACACACAAATGTGGACTACGAGCGTCACATTTTTCACACCACTAAACAACTAAAAGGTGAAACAATGGATGCATTTGTAATGAGATTAAGAATAAAGATGAAGCATTGCGATTTTAACAACTATTCGAATGAAGAAGCCCTTCGCTCACAGATTATTGTGGGCTGTGAAAGCAGTGATTTCAGGAAAAGACTTCTACAAAAGGCTCGAAATCTGGAAGAGATTCTACGCCTAGCTCGTTCCGAGGCGGCACTAACAGCGCAGGTAGAGGGTCTTGATGACATCACCATCATCCACGGGAAACATGAAAATCTACACAAACTTCAGACTAACACCAAAGGAAACACAGACCCATTCTGTTATCGGTGTGGACATGAATATCCTCATGAAGGCATCTGCCCTGCCATGGGTCAAATCTGTTCTGCCTGTGGAGGGGAAAATCACTACAAAGCTGTATGCTTCATCTATCGCAGCAAGACCAGAGGAAGTGGACGGAACAGACGCTCCTCACCAGAAAAGGAATTTAGGCGTATGAGTCCCAGTCGTGAGTCACGCTACCAGAATGACACATCACGCCGCCGACAACGAGAGGAACTGTCAGAGAGAAGACAATCCAGACCCACACATGAGTGGCGCGACAACAAACCTTCATCCTCCGGGCGGAGAAGACACCCTCGACGATATGTCAGGTGTCTGGTGGAACAATCACATTCTGACAGCATCTCCAGCACCTCCTCAGAGGACAAACCCAAGCAGGAATCAAATCCACGCAAAGGAGAACCAAAGATAAAAGGTTACCTATATGCACTGGGAAACCCTACAGCAAAAGAGAATAGCCCTACACTCATCATCAATGTCAACCAAGTGGCGGCTGAGTTTCTGGTCGACACGGGAGCCACTGTAAATGTAGTGAGTGAGGAAGTGTACAACAACATGCCAAATGCACCCCGACTACAACCAGCGAGAGCACTCATCTTTCCATATGGCTCCAAGACGCCACTACCCTGTAAAGGCTTCTTCACGGCATCATGTCGATACAAAGATCACGTAAAGGAAATACCCATGCATGTCCTTGAAGCAGCCACAGATAGTGGATGCATTCTAAGCTACAAGTCCGCAGTCGACATGGGCCTAATTCATGTGTTGTACAGACTCATGATGCATAAGCACCTAGATCCCACTGCCAACATTGACAAAATTTTCCCCGCGCTATTCAGAGGACTTGGGAAATTGAAGGACAGACAAATTGAACTACACATAGACAGCAACATCCCTCCGGTAGCCCAACACTACCGTGGTATTCCCATCAATATACAGAAGCAAGTAGAAAACGAATTATTAAAACTTTTGGAAGCGGACATAATCGAACCGGCTGAAGGCCCCACTCCATGGGTATCCCCCATTGTACCAGTCCCGAAAAAAGACTCTGCTGACATTCGCATTTGCGTGGACATGAGAAGGCCCAATGAAGCAATATTGAGAGAACGTCATCAGTCTCCCAGAATAACCGACATGGTGCATTTACTCAACGGAGCCACAATATTTTCAAAATTGGACCTCAATAAAGGGTACCATCAGTTGGAACTGCACAAAAGATCCAGGTACATCACCACTTTTGCTACTCACTTAGGCCTCTACAGGTACAAGCGGCTCAGTTTTGGAGTTTCTTCAGCAGCCGAAATATTTCAGTCGGAAATTCACAATATAATAAAGCACGTACCAAATTGTCTGAACTACAGTGATGACATCCTAGTGTTTGGACAGACCCAAGAACAGCACGACGACACCCTCATGCGCGTATGCATGGCACTGGAAGAAGCACACCTCACCTTGAATAAGGACAAATGTGAATTTCGAAAACCAACCCTACGGTTTTTTGGTCACATCTTCTCCAAAAATGGGATGACTCCCGATCCCGAGAAAGTCAACGCACTCACACACACAACACCACCGACCTCCGTCACTGAACTGCGATCATTTCTTGGACTGGCAAGCTATTGCACGCGATACATTAAGGATTTTGCATCCGTCAGTGCACCTTTGAGAGCCCTCACCAAACTGAACGTCGATTTCCAATGGACGGACGAATGCCAACAAGCGTTCCAAATCATCAAGGATCGCATCGCTGATGCCAAGAACATGGCATATTTTGACCCACAGAAACACACGGAATTGATAGTGGATGCCAGTCCAGTAGGCCTGGGAGCCATTCTAACTCAACTAGATCACAAGGATGACCGAACCATACACATAGTGCCATATGCCAGTCGCAGCCTTTCAAAGACTGAACAAGCAAAATCTCAAGCGGAGAAGGAAGGTTTGGCGGTCGTGTGGGCATGCGAACACTTTCATCTATTCCTATATGGTAAACCGTTCACCATAGTCACCGACCACCAGGCACTACTATTCATCTATGGCAATGCTCAAGCCAAGATGCCCCCCAGAATAGCTCGATGGGCTTTAAGGCTACAGGACTATCAATTTGACATTATCCATCGACCCGGAAAAGAACAGAATCCTGCAGACTTTCTCTCCCGTCATCCGAATCAAGACTGCCACCCCGATCCATCCATTGCAGATCAATACATTATGTATGTGGTCCAAGAATGCACACCACAAGGACTGGACATGGAACAAATAGCCAGAGAGACCAATCTGGACCCTGCCATACAGGTCATTATGAGATGTCTTGAAACAGGACATTGGAAACAAGCAAAACGACTCAAAGAAAGTGCCGAAGAAGAAACCAAGCAAGACATCACCTGTTTACTCACGGTAAAGGAAGAACTTGCAGAAACTGAAGGACTCTTACTAAAAGGGACAAAACTGGTCATTCCTCGCTCATTAAGGAAAAGAGTCCTTGATCTTGCACATGAAGGACATCGAGGAATAATGTCCACAAAAAGAATGTTAAGACAAAGGGTATGGTTTCCTCAGATGGATACTCAAGTGGAGGAACTACTGAAAACATGTCCCACGTGTGTAGTCCTTAATCCCCAAACCAGACCAGAACCCCTCAAAATGACTGATTTGCCCAACGGAACCTGGGAAGAAATTGCCGTAGATCATTATGGTCCTCTGGAAGGGGGTGAATATGTCCTGGTGGTCATAGACGAATACTCGCGATTCCCAGATGCACAAATTGTGTCATCAACAGCAGCGCATCACACTATCCCCGCATTGGACAGGATGTTTGCCACATATGGCATTCCGAAGGTAGTAAAATCGGACAATGGACCACCATTCACCGGACAAGATTTTAAAACTTTTGCCGAATACATGGGTTTCCACCACAGGAAAGTAACACCGCTATGGCCTCAAGCGAACGGCACCGTTGAACGGTTCATGGGAAGCATTAAAAGAACCACGCAAATAGCTCGTCTGACTGGAGAGCCGCTGGAAAAATTATTGTGCAAATTAATGAGAGACTATCGAAACACCCCACACAGTACCACTGGCAAGTCACCATCAGAAGTCATGTTCGGCAGGAACGTGCGAACCAGACTACCGCACATAGAACTAGAGGAAGAACGGTACCAAGGAGACACTGAAATGAGACTACATGATGCGGCCCAGAAGATGAACATGAAAACTAGGGCAGACAAGAGAAGGAGGGCTGAGGATAATAATTTAGAGCCAGGAGACATCGTCGTAGTGCGACAGCCCCAACACCGCAAAAACATGGCGTCGTTCAATGCAGAGCCTCTCACCATCACACAGAGGAAAGGCTCTCTCATCACAGCTGAAGGAGCTGAGCACACAATAACGAGAAACAGCTCTCATTTCAAGAAGATGCCCGGGATCATACCACTGATAGAACCGTGCATACAAATGGACACTCTAACGCGAGACGCACCCTATGAAGGAGACCAAGAAAATTCCGACACTGATGAACTCCACTGGACGCCTCAGGAGTCGCGTGAACGAAGTAACTGGAGGCCTCAGAGATCTCGACGTCGACCACCGCGTCTCATTGAAGAGATGCCCTGATAGTGAACTCAATGTTTAGTATCGGGGGGGTGTGATGTCGTCACATTCCTCTTTGTCACGTGTGCGGGAACACGGGGCAGCGGGAAGGGGAGGGACGGGATATGACGGGGTAGGACACTTCGGAAGATCGTGTGAAACAATAAAGACGTGTTATACGAAGACTCCGCGTCTGCGTGTTATTTCTTTGTGTAACGCTTTACACAACTCGACACACACAACCTGTTGTTCCAACAAAATGACCATCAACTCCGAATCAATCTATCTTAAAGGGACACATGCAGTAAACCCGGCAAGAAACCGCTTAAAGTGGTCGGAACACTCCCTAAAAGCTTTCAGATCGTGTTACCATGCCCATCTAACAAGCAATAATATAAATGACACCATGGCTGAAAATGTACACTATGATCTGATGCAGCTCTTTCAACCAAGATCCATCACTCATAAGCAAAAACAAATTCCGCATTTGCACATCACCAACCCTGAGGTCAAACGTAAAAAATCTGTAATGCGAGCTGAAAAAAGAAAGGCCAATACACTTCCTCCAGAACTACGTCGGGTTGCTCTATCGCAAATTCAAACAGACTATAGAAACTGGGCTAGAGGCATCAAAGCCAAATTATATCAGGATGATGGGGAAAACATGCTAGTAGCCCTAGCCTCAAAAAATTTAGCCCGCTCATGGCATGCTATAAACCAAATAACATCAGGTCATCAAGTGGCAATCCAAACAAATGATGTCTCGGAGAACACGTGGGTTTGTTATTACTCTAACCAATTCACAAGTGACCAAGCACCTTCATCTGTCTCACTTTTAAAGCACGACACTGCATTTAATCTACGCTTCACTAAAGAAGATTTAGAGCTCTTAATCAAACAGGCCAGTAATTCCAGGGCCCCTGGCCCGGACGGGCTGTCTAACATGCAGCTGAAACAATTCCCGGAGATTTGGGCCGACATATTATTCCTTATGTTTAAAACAATCATCAAATCTCAAAAAATCCCTATATCTTGGAAACAGTCGTTCCTCGTACCGATCTACAAAAAAGGCGATCGTGCTTGTCCTGCAAGCTATAGACCCATCTCATTATTGGATGTAACGGGAAAGATCTTTTGTCGACTCATTTTACGAGAGTTAAATGAGTGGACCAAAAACCACTTGAGACGGGATCCTTTTCAATCTGGCTTCGTCAGTGGCCTGGGAACAATTCCCAACATCATTACCATCAATATGTTGAGAGCACAATATTTAACTAAGAAACAGACTTTATATTTTGCATTTATAGATTTCCGGGCCGCATTTGATTCAATAGATCGAACGCTACTTTTCGACAAACTAAAAAAATTTGGTTGCCCTAGCTCCATTTTGGCGTTAATCATTCAATTACATACGGATACTTCTATGCGAGTCCGTCTCACACGGGAAGGTTTACTATCGACATCCTTTCGAACGTCTGTTGGACTCAAGCAGGGATGTATATTAGCATCTACTCTGTTTAATCTGTTTATATTAGACTTAGGCCTATGCTTCCGAGATATTATTAACGATGCCCCGGAATTGGGTGGCCAACGCATCTCGTGGCTGCTCTATGCAGATGATTTGGTCTTACTTTCACAGACACCAAAGGGCTTGCAGAATTTGTTGACCGCCCTTTCACACTATGTAGACTTAAACCATCTTACAGTAAACCTGTCCAAATCTCAGATCATGGTATGCAAGCCTCAGGGTAAACGTAGAACTCATAATGGACCGTGGTTTTTGCAGCGCCAAACCATGGAAATTGTTTCGAATTTCAAGTACTTGGGAGTGAGCATACAAAATACTGGCACCCAAGCCGCCGCTACATACATGCTAGATACAAAATTGCTAACTCTCATATCACAAGCGAAAATCTTTGTATTTAAGTACGGAAAATTTACATTAAAACACATTCTGATGTTCTACGAACAAAAGGTGACGCCCGTTTTGCTCTATGGTGTGGAGTCAAAATTATATTCCAATGACAACTCATGGAATAACCTTGAAGCCTCCTTCTGGAAAAAGGTGCTGCGACTTCCAAATTGCGTACCTTTGCCCCTGCTAAGATTTGAATTGGGTTTGAACTCACTACATAGTAGAGTAAAATGGAGAATGTGTGCTTTTTTTCGAAAAAGTTTGCTTGGAATTACTGATGTTAACATTCTGAGCACAGTAGCTCGCCAACTATCTGGATCGTCTGCTCCCTTTCCAATGAAATGGCGAAACACGGTAATAGACACATTAGCTAAAGCTGACATCTCCTTACAATTCCTCATAGAAAACCCAAGTGGTGCAAAGAAAAAACTTTTTTGCTGGGATTGGATTGTAAATTACGAGTTATGTGCAAAGTACAAAGACTTTGCCCCTAACCTCTTTTGCCCTAAACGTCTAGGACAAACGGCCGGATATTTGCTGAAATGTCCTTCAGCTAACATTCGTAATAAATTTTTAAGAATGAGGCTAAATTTATGGCTAACGAGAGAGATTATGGTTAGGCGTAAAACTATTCATGTGGAGCTCAAATTTTGCCGTTTTTGCAAAAACCGACATGTGAAAGAAACGTTGCCACATCTCATTGTATCATGCCCACATTTGCATGTTATTCGAGAAAAACACTTTAAGAATCTTCTGAATCTGTATATGGAGAAGGATGAAAATGAAATTTGGAGTATTTTATTCAATAGCACTAGATTCTCAATCATGAAAGCTATCGTGCATTTTTTAGAAAATGTTTTACATGATGAGATATTGTTAGATGTATAAAGTATAGTCTCATCCAAAATCCAGTTTCGAATTGCGGAAATCGCAGATTTTTATAGTGGTAATTGTACTTGATTTTATCATGGTTACTTTAAGCATTTTATGTGTTTGATTTGATAAATTTTATCACTGGTTCGAACGTTTTAGAAAATGTAATAATCATATGTATTGTTAATTCCTTTTCGCTATTATGTAATCATGTTGTCACGATAATCATATTTTCCAAGAATTTTGAAAAGTTGATGTAATCAGCTATGACAAAATAAAAAAAAAAAAAAAAAAAGTACCTCATGCAACCTATGTACAAAAAGAAATGCACCCAGATGCCCCTGGGCTTGGAGCGATATACAAATAAACAAAAATACAAATACCAAATACAAATACATTCAGGCAAGATAGCGCAGCAAGTTAAATGCTCGCAAATGTTATCTGTGTGAAGCCGACAATTACATATAAAAATCCAGGCAGATTTGATGTAGGCCTTCATCCATCCAAGACTGATAATTTGAGTACTGTTAAGTTTAGTAATGAAATATTTTATCAGTGCCAAGAGACAGTTCAGTTTGTGTTAGTCGCTATGAAAATGGTTCATGTTATGAATATATATGCAATACGGTCGCATGCAAAATTGGATAAGTTTACAAATATGCATTAAAGTATTCACCATGTTTAGAATAATAGTGTGGGCCTCTTCACTAGTTTGCCGGTGTAAAGGTCGCCAATTCCGCCAGACAGAATTACTGTTCCTGCCACAGTGTCTGGCAGATTTACTACCATGTCACAAGTGGAAGGGTGCCTGCATGAACCATGGGCTGCCTGGTAATTGTGTCTGGCGGAATTACTGCCAAAATCAACATCTATCAGTAATAATTTGTCTGTTTTCTGCTGCAAATATCATTACTGAACGGTAATTATGCTGCTAGAATTACCAGAGTAAAAATAGTGTCATGCGATAAGCGGGAAGCTCAGCAGTGGCCATCTTTAAAAATACAATCATTTTAAAATCCCCCACTTCCTGTAGCCATCCAGAGCCCATACACAGGAAAGATGTCAGGAGATAAGCGGTAGGGCAATACACTAGAAATTCGGCCTCATAAACCCAAATTCAGTAAGGAGGAGCTGCAGGTGTCAGCAGGGAAGGTGGTGACCAATGCTGAGGAGCTGTTTAGTGGCCAGCAATGGAAGACTTTCATGAAAAGGAGGCAAACAATCTGGAACATTATCAGGGACACGGCGGTGGTAGTGGGTACAGTGCAGTGTTATGCTGAGGACTGAGGAAAGTGCAGGAATGACTTGAAGGCACATGTGCAGATTCTGACAACTTCCAACGTGGGGCAGCAGCCACAGGAGGAGGAACTGTGGATCCATTACAACTCACACCCTGGGAGGAGAAAGTGTCCAGCATCATAGAGATGGCTGGCATTGAGGTAATTGGCCAAGCAGAGGCTGGAGTTGGCAGTCCAACGTGAGTAAAACTGAGGAAAGAAAATGCATGAATGTCATGCTTGCAGCTGCAGGTCACACAGCAGATAACTCAATGTGGTCCCCCAATATCCTGTGGTGGGAGGAAATGGCAGTACATTCGGCACCACCATGAATGTGCCCACAAGAATTGCATGATGAAAGCACACCACAGAAGTTTCTGGTATGCAGTCTAATGAAATGTATAAATCCATGGAAAATACAAGGACCCACATCATATTCAGGGACGTCATTTGGAGGTTGCCAGAGGTCACACCTGCAACCGCTGAGGTCTCCCTTGCTACCCCTGTGGTCTCCCTTGCTACTCGTAAAACATATATACATATATATATATATATATATATATATATATATATATATATATATATATATTTATTTATTTTATTTTTTTTTTTATTGAAGCTCCTGGTCTGTGGCTCTTTGTTCGGAAGTGGCTGGCTTTCTTGTTCAGGCCTCTTATAAAAACAGGGTATTCAACAAGTGTAACACTTTGAGCAGAGACCCTAAAGAAGAAATAATAGGAATAACAGGAATAACAAATAATGTGTCTTTGGAATTCCATACAATAATTGCTAGACTCATTACAGGTTTATTTCAGGCACACTTCAGGGGGTCACTGATTTAGTCTGTTCTTAAACACCTCAAATTTACAATGCAGACAAAAACTTCCAAAACGCATTTAGAGTAAAATAAGCATCCATTTCGGACCATGTATTTTGCTTTACAAATTGCAGTAATAGCATGTTGTTTCTATTATGATCATCACAAGACATTCCTTCTCGGTGTCTTCAGTCACTTGACAAAATCCTTGAGTACAGTGCAGGAATGTTTGATCATAGCACATAAAGTGGGCATTGATTTCATTGTGCCACAATTAATCTTTTGTTGCATTGCGTCTATATTTCCTATCTCCCTGGCATGCTGTTCAAGATGTTTGTTTGCATGTATGAGGTAACTAGTGGCCAGAATACGGGATGCAGTGTGATTGCACTGCTTTCCGTGCGCTACTCTAAATTTAGTAATAAACATTTATGAACCCTCCCAAATGGAATGTATTTTGCCAACCTCTGAAGCCTGAAAAGCAGATCCATGCAGGTTTGGCATGTGGCCAACTTTGCACCAGACCTGCAGATGAAGTGGCCTGCAGTTATGTCTCAGTTACCAGTTTAATGGTATCCACTACAGAGTGTAATTTGCTTTCTTACTTTCAGAACGTTCAAACATGTAATTACTAATTTTACTATAGCAGGTGAGATAGCTGTAGCAGGTAAAATAGCTCAGTGGGCTGTGCGCTCACTGGTGTGATGTGTGTGTGATCTGCAGGTTGCAGGTTCAAAGCCCCACAAGGCCAACTCAGCATTTCATCCTGCTCAAGTTGATAAATGAGTAACAACATAGGTTTGGTGATATTGTATGTATATTTGTTCTAAATAAAGCACATACGCGTAAGTGCTACATGATAACATATCATTTGGCCTTGGATGTCTGCTTGCATTCAAATTAATTTGGTAATATGGGCCTATACACACTCATGTTAATGATACATACAGTGATCCATTCTTTTATGAAATGTATATCACAGTGATATCGTAACCATAATTTTCATAGTGTACTTAGGAACAATGCTATGTGATGTCACTTCCTGTTTTGTCAAGGGGTGAAAGGTCATGCTCCATTGCTTCCTGTGATGTCACTTTGGTTTGGGGTCAAATTACATCACTCCCTGTGATGTCATCAGAGGTCAAGGGTTGTGTGATGTGACTTCTGTTACCCCTTGCATTTTGGTGAAATGACATCCCCGATCATATCACAGGGAAACAGTTCCAAAGCATGAATGTAGAGTCCTGGACCTGAAATGGGGAGAAACAATGGCTTGCCACAACCCTAAGGTCAGAGAATATGTGGCCTATTTTGAGTGTCAGTCATGTCAATTTATTGTGTCAACCTTACCACAGTAAAACAACATTATAACTGGCAAACATGGGACAATACTTTATAGATGGAAGGGAGATTACCACAGAATTTCCACAGGAATTGTCAGCACATGGCACATTGCACAAAGCAATGGAGCTGAATCCATCCACAATCTTCTAGTCTTTAACAAGCTACCTGCACTGAAGTAGATGCAGATTTCATTTCTGTGACCCAAATCCATTAGAAACCACAAAGCAAAAATCTTAGAAGATGGCCGCTGCCCAGATTTGAACTTTTGCCTGATCTTGTAGCACTGTGTGCCTGTCCTCACTCGCACCGGATTGGCTGCTGCATTTGTTTTTACTTTGGCCCAATAGACGGCAGGCTTATAGCCGGCCAATGAAGTAAGGCCTAGGAAAGAAGGCCTGTGCTGACGGAGCGGACAGAGCGCCACAGGAGCCAGGTGCCACGAATCTCTTTGCACTTGAACTGCCTTGCAAATACTACTTAGGTGAGTCCAGCCCAAGCCCACCACAGCGTAGATAACTAGAAACTCTACCACATAAAACCTTTATAAACTAGCGACTATCATCTTCCTACACGCATAACACCCGCTGCCTTATGGACATTGATAACAAATTGCCTTGTCAGGTGTATCGACCCACGTTCAAGTTATTATGCGCCAACATTTGGTGCTGTGGGCTTAGAAAATCCAAGATGGCCGAAAAGCCCACAATTGCGCCAGAATCCAGGAAAACCACGCAGTTTTTGCACACTCCAAAATGGTCGCCCTCCACCAGTGTGAGCGTGATGGGCCAGAAGCGCCATGAGTGAAACGTGGTGCCAAAGGAAAAACAGCAGTGCCTGTTAGCTCAAAAAGCGCTTTGAAATCACCTTTGTTTCTCTGAATGCAAGCTCAAAATGCCTATTGCAAACATTGCAAGGTATTCAAAAATCTTACTGAACACCAGCAGACGTCTGGTAGAGTGATGTCTTGTGTGCATACAAAATCTGGAAAGATGAAGAGCCTAAAATAATGTTAATAACAAAACTGGCTGAGCTGTGGATGCCAGCAGCTTAAGTGAAATGGGATTTAAAGCCAGTAAAATCAAAATGTTTAAAATCAATGAGTGACCTACTTCTGAGTGTCACATAGGTTGCAACTGCTTAAATGTCATGGTTTTGAACTTAGAATCAGCGTTCTAGCTGCATGTGTCAAAATTGTAAGTTTGATTTGAATGAAGAAAAATGGGAAAAAAAGTGACCTCTGGTTGAAGCCTGGCTTAAAGGGACTGGATTCTGCCCGGCAACTACCCCTGACAAGAGTTGAAACTTGCCCCGCAACTGTATTCACAGGCCTGGCATGCCTTCTGCTGCCTCACCAAAAGGAGATCACACCTCTCTGATTGAATCAGTGGAGGAGTACCTGGGACTGCAGTGAAACAGAACAATGAACTTCCCTTTGCTTCAAGCAATTGCTAAATCAGGGGGGTCGTAAATGACTTCCTCTTGGAAGGAAATGGGAGGGGCACTGCCTCTGTGAGCCAGCTGAGCTTGGAGGAAGTGGACAAACCAGAAATTCCCCCATGTGCTTTGGGAAAACACACCCCTCTGGGCCAGAGCATACATTTAGAAAGATGGATAATTCATAGTAAATAATTGTCAAAATTATATCAATAATATCATGATTCCTGTGATTTTTCTGTGCACATTTTAAGAGGTGTTAGGACTCTGTGGTATGTTCTGGGTGGTAGTAGTGGAAAATAGGGTATTAGTCCAAATGTCTGTATGTTAAAAATCTGACACTTCATCATCTGATGCCCATATTCCTTGCACATATTTGTGTAAATTCTGGAAAAGTTTAGAGTTTGTGTTCTGGATGAAAAGGGCAGAATTATGTCAGAAGTGAACATAACATCTTACAAAGACAGGGATCGGATGGTTTGGCACTACAGAAAATATGTTAACTGGACATATAATATTAGTAAAATTGTAGATAGATAAATATGCATTTAAGTCAAAAATAGATTTGTGTGCAAAGTGACAATGGGAGTGTTCTTTCTGTATGCCATACAAATGATGTCTCATGACACAGGATGACTCACAACTCAGTTCCCCAGTCAGGCGACAGAAAATCCTCTAGCCTATCAGGATCCTCAGAGGGGTGGGCATAGAAAGTCAGCCTTCCCACCCACTTGCAAAAGACATAAAAAGAGCCACTGAGACCCAGGAAGACAGATTTACTTTCCACTTCAAACTGATTTCTTGCAAAACGCTTTGCCAGAAGACTCCAGAGCCAGAACTTAGAATCCAGACTTCAGAACTTGCATCAGAGAGACCTAGTCCACAAGCTGAATCCTTCAGAGGCCCCAGAATCCAGCAACCTAACTAAACTATTCAACAGCAGGGCTGTGCTGTTCGCTTCTGGCTAGAACTTTGCCAGAACCAGAGACCCAGACCAGACCACGGTGCCAGTACCAGACCCAGAAAGCAGAGCTGTATCCCAACCGCAGACCAGTCCCAGACCAGACCGCTGTGCAGTGCCAGAACTTTTGCCAGAACCAGAGATCCAGACCCGCAGAGCAGAGAGAACTGCAGCTAAACCTGTTGACTAGATCTGTGACGAGGCCCATTCCTTCCAGAATTAGGAGTGAGTATCCAGCCAGAGCTGTGCAAAACCAATCTCTTAGTTTAAAATAATCTAATTCAAACCATTTCCACCTATTTAGATCTGCACAGAAATTGTGGGTCCATTCTGTGATTTCAAACCTGTGAAAGTGTCATTTGTCATTTGAATCTTACTTTATTTCTGAGAATCTACCTCCACTAAATCGTCCGTATCTTTTGAACCGCGTGTCCTAGGATTTAACTTTCATTTTAACGCTAAGAATCTAGGCTTTCCAACAAGGCCAAAACTGACTTTCTACTCCTTCTAGTTTTTCCGTAATCGCGCTCGACGCACTCGGAAAAAGTGCCGTGAATTGCAATTTGACTCAATTTCTCCACCTGTCAAACATAGCTGTCTTTTGCTGCAACTGCTGAAATTCGTTTTCAACCTGACTATCCCTCATGAATCATTGCTAGTGTTGACCTGAACTAATTCAAAGTAGCTGTCACTTACCCTGAATGTCCTAGAGGGAATTCAAATCCTTTTTAGCATATTTTCACTTCATTGTAAATCACATTAAAAGTATTTCTGCATGTTTTAAAAGCATACCGGTTGCTCCAAGCTTGCTAGGGGGGAACTAGAATTTGTATAGCTTTTGATTGTATTCCTGAACACATGTGTGCTCTCCTTTCCATCTCTTTATGTTGCATAGGGGGGAGTGAATTGTCAATAGAAAAAGTGATCATATTATCTCTTGTTGAAACCATATCAGTTTATTTCTGTGCTGCATTCTTTCCATCATTGCTTTTCCCTGAAACCATAAAAGCATTCTCTGCTACCTTATCCTTTCTTTACTACCTCCTCACTGATTGAAAAGTGTGTGCAATTGTAACATTACCCATTGTTGATCAACATTATATTCATAAGTGTGCTTTCAAATATTAATTTATTCATAAAAGGTGTGATATATATATTGTTTAATTTTCAAATAAATCTTTTAATTTGCAAAACAAACCTACTTCTTGGCTCAGTGAGGTCAGGGGGATTTAAATAGAGGGGCGTTATACAAGGGTTTATCATCCAGATCTATGAACTTATCATAAAAATATATAAATACGGACTTCCCTTGGGCATCCCAGACTAGGCATTAACTTAGTTGGAGTGCTGAATTGAGGCCACTTAACAACCTCTCTATGCCTAATTTAGCACATTCATTGGTGACTGTGAACACCACGCTTATCTTTTACATATTAGGATTATGAAAATATGTGTTCACTACAATGCCTATACAATTAGCACATGTATGACATCCATAACATGCTGTATATCCACTGTTATTGAATGCCTGCATTTACAAATCACCTTTGTTGATTATCAATACTATTACCTATAGTTATATCTACTCATTAATACTGGCAGTTGTTACCAACATTATCTAGTGCTACTACAATGTTCATTTTATGATTACTATACCCTGCTAACCTAGAGATCCTTTAACTCAATTGCAACTGCCTATACACTGTTCAAGTTTCTGTTTATTTGATCAGCATATTGACTTAACCTAGTTTGTACCATCGTGCATGCCTGATTTAATCATTTGGTCCAAGTTCACAATGTTTATTATCTTCCTTCACCTGACTGCCCTTAGGTTGATAATGTCTCCTATGAATACACTGTGCCTAAATATGCCTACCGAAATCCCCAAATGTACTCTTAGACTAGACATGACCTCCCTAAGCATGGAACAGACATTAGGAAAGGAACTTACTCCTAAACTTATTATATCTAATATTTCATGTGATCTCACACAAAGGAACTCTAATCTACGCTCAAGATTACCGAAGATATACAAACTGCCTGCTAGATACCTCACTACCAGGGCTCATATTAGGAATCATCACAAAGATACTGCTAAATTAAACTACTCCTCTGTAAATATTACTACCACCTACAAAGATAAAACAGACAAACACTACAAACAACAAACCAGCCTATACAAACACAATAGATCTGCCTTACCCGCCTCACCCTTAAAGGAGCACTCATTAATGCCAGGTCATTAATAGCCCTTGCCACAGAAATTGCTGACATTCTAGAAATAGGTAACTACGACTTCTTAGACATTACCGAATCTTGGTTACACCAAGCAGCTGGCCCAGCCCTAATGCTTGCTGTGCCCACCAATTATACAATTTTTAGGGAAGACAGAACTAATTCCCATGCAGGAGGGCCTAGCACTCATTGCCAAAACTGATTTGTCAATCAGAATAGAAATACCCCTGCACACCAAATCTTGGGAGTCCTAACTGTCAAGCTTCTAAATTCCAACTCACAAACTATTACTATACACCTTATCTATAGGTCACCAGGATCCATTGGTTCTTTTGAAGAGGACATCTCTACGATACTCTCTGGTAATTTAAAAAATACTTCTCAAGCCATTCTATTAGGAGACCTAAACCTGGGCTTCAATGATCCCAAAGACACACAAGCCACAAACATTGCCAATGTCCTATCGGAGCTCGGCTATACCCAAAGAGTGACACAGCCTACCCATGAGAAAGGCGGAACACTTGACTGGGTAAATAAATGCAACACAACTATTACCTCCATCAGTCCACAAGCTTGGACAGACCACGCTCTTATAGCCTTCGCTATGGACGTTAAAATCCCCCAACCCTAAACGAACAGTATAGCACCTCCAACGCTAACAAGGAACAAAAACAAAATAACCACAGACAGGTTATTACCGCTTATTCTACCTACCCTAAACTCGCTGCCCGACAAGCTTGATCCCTCATCCCTAGTCAACAAATTCAACACAATTATGGCCAATGCCCTTGACAATATTGCCCCACTAAAAATGAGAAACAGAAAACCTAGAACACACATAAATGCCTGGTTTACTCCCTATTTGAAATCACTAAGACTAGAAACACACAAGGGTGAATCCTCCTGGAGACTGTTAAGCGGCTTCACTTCAACATTACAGCTAAGTCAATGCCTAGTCTGGGATGCTGAGGGAAACCCTTATTGATATATTTTTAGGTCCAGTTCATGTACTCTGGATGACAACCCTTATATAACACCCCGCTCTTAGAATCCCCCTGACCCCACTGAGCCAAGAAGTAGGTTTGTTTTGCAAATTAAAAGGTTTATTTGAACAATGAAACAATATATATATATCACACTTTTATAATGGATTAATAGCTGATAGTACACTGAGACATATGATGTGGATCCACAATGGGTAATGTTACAGTGGTACACTTGATTACTTAGGAGTAGTATAGAGGATGAGGTAGCTGAAAATGCCTTATGGTTTCAAGGAAATGCAAGGTGGAATAAAATGCAGTACAGCAAATAAACTTGATATGATTTCAACCAACAACAATGTAATCACTTTTTCTCTGGCAATTCACCCCCCCCCATGCAATATATGAAATGGAAGGAGATGGAAAGAGGAGCACACAGTTCTCAGGAATGCAATCAAATAAAATACGAAATTCAGTTCCCCCCCAGCAAGCATAGAGGAAACAGGTAGAAGTTTGAAACACAGGCCCAAAATGCTTTTAAATGTGATGGCAACGGATGGGAAAATGTGCTAACTGATTTTAATTCCCTCTAGAGATTCAGGGTGAGTGAGAGATGCTTGTTGGTATTAGTTGAGTCTCACTTTAGCAATGCTCTATAAGTTATTACCAGGTTGCAAACAGATTTTAACAAAGGAAGGAATGGAGCTGCTATTTTGACAAGTGGAGAAATTGAGCCAGAATCGCAAATCGCGGTAAATTTCGCGAGTGCGTAAATCGCGATTGCAGAAAAAGTATAGGGATTAGGAAGTTGTTGGAAAGCCTAGAATCACAGCTTTAAAATGAAAGTCAAACCACGTTCCTAGGACAAACGGTTCCGGAGATACAGACGATTTAATAAAGGTAGATTTTCGGATTTAAAGTAAAACTCAAAATGACAGGTGACAGCTTGCAGCTGCAGAATTGACAGATGACAGTTGTGCAGCTTTACAAATGACAGATGACACGATTTCTAGGAGGCTGTTCTAATTAGGTTAAAATAGATTGAATCAGATTATTTTCACTAAGAGATTGGGTTCTGCACAGTTGTGGCGGATACTCACTCCTAATTTTGAAATGAATGGGCCTCGTCACGGATCTGGTCAACACGTCCAGTGGCGGTTCTCTCTGCTCGGCGGGTCAATCAGGCACTGGTTCTGCTCACAGCGATCCGGATCTCTGGTTCTGCTCACAGCGGTCTGGGTCTGGTCTGCGGTTCTGGCACAAAATCTTGGCAAAGATTTCAAACAGCTCGCCCGGCTGTTGAATAGTTTGGTTAGGTTTGTTGGATTCTGAAGGCCTGCTGAGAATACTTTTGCTTACAGTGGGCCTTCTTGGTTCAAAGTTCTGTAGTCTCTGTTTAGCTTGGAAGTCTAAGTGTTGGATCTCTGGATGTGAAGTCGTCGGTCAGCACGCTCCGCAGCAAATGGAATTGAATCTTTCTACCTGTCCCAGTAGTCTCTTTTTATGTGTTTTGGAAGTGGGTGTGTGCGTGGCATAACTGAGCTTGCCCCTCTGTACTTGTCATTGGCCCAATTCTCCCCTCTCCCATGATTGGGGGAAGGAAATGGATTGTCATCATGATGAGGTCTGTTTATGGGTCAGAGGATCCTCCCCTGGTCAATTTGCCCACAAATCTATATTTGATTCAAATACATATTTCCCAGATACACAATTTGTTGAAATTACATGTACACATTATATATTCCTTATGGTCCATGTTTGTCCGCCTCTGATCTTCCTGGGGGCTTGCATTCAAAAATGACAACATTTTGCGCTTTTTGACTGGTTTACCAATATCGCACATTTACCAAAAATGACACACATATGCGCAAGGAGTATGGACATTAATTGATGAAGTGTCAGATTTTTAACATGCAGACATTTGGAGTAAGACCCTATTTTCTGCTAGCAAACCCCCAGCATACACCACAGGGTCCTAACACCTCTTAAAACGTGCACAGAAAAATCACAAGAATAATGATATTACTTATATAATTTTGACAAGTCCTTGCTATGAATTAACCTTTTTTTTTAAAATTATGCTCTGGCCCAGATGGGTGTGGATTAGGTTCCAAAGCACATGGGGGAAGCTTCTGTCTGCCCCCGCCTCCAGCTCGGGTGGCTCCCAGAGTCATTTCTCCTCCCACTTCTCCCAAGAGGAAGCCACTTTACGGCCCCCCCAATATAACATTTGCCTGAGTCCAGGACAAGGCTTTGTTTAACCTCCTGCGGTGCCCCTCCCCTAATCTAATCAGAGAGGTGTCAACTCCTTTTGGTGGGGAAGCAGGATGCAGCTAGGCCTGGGAAGAGTGGCTGAGCAGGTTTCTCCTGTCGGGGGTAGTTGTCAGGCAGAATTCAGCTAAATGTCACTTTAGTTCCAGTTTAAATCAAACTTACATTTTTTACATATACATTAAATAATTGCTTCCTTCAAGTCATTTCAGAATATAGTTTTACATTGTATCCACCTCTTAGCAAGTCTTTCTTTGGCCTGGTTTGGGTTCCTCTGTTCAGTTTTACACAAAAGTCGGGTGGTTTTAAAACACCGGCTTTCTGATAGTGGTGAGTACCGGTATTGCATTCATTTTTGGGATCTGTCTTGAATTACTGCATTTCAATAGAGTGGTCTTTTGCTTGATAGTATAGGACCCTTGCTTAACATTGTTTTGATGGCATCCTTACAGTAGATCGGTGATGTGGAACCCCCCACAAGAAGGTTGTATCTTTGGAGTGGTCTTGTGCCAACTGCGCAGTTCTCCTGGATTCTGGCGTGAATGTGGGTGGCGACAGCTCATCCCCACATCTACCCAGTCTAAGGATTCAACATGGGTCAAAACCCTTGACAAAACCCCCCGCCCGACTGCGCTTTGATTCGAGTCGAGGGGAAGTCGGGTGTCAAGGATGTTTTGAGCCCTGTGCTGGTATGTCCGCATTATCTTCTTCCAATTCTGTAGATGGCACAGTTCAGCATCTTTTCCTCCACCCAGTTGGATCGATCGGTTCTCCTCGCCGGTCCTAATGGAAATATTGGGCGGTACCCCGTGCCCCTCGGGTCTCTGCACCCGGTCCCCAGTCTTCCTCCTTGGTCAGTCTCCATGGTTGCCTCTCTCCTAGGATGATAAAGCAAAAGCAGCAATACACACTCCTAGGCATTTTTCCAGCACTATTAATGGTGTGGTGAACATGTACATTTTATACATCCGAATGCATTTTGCAGTCTGATCTTAAAAACAATATATAACAGGGAACATTTGCATTACGTTACTATATTTTTGATATGTGGAATATTTTAGAGTTTGAATTGACTTACTCTGAAGCGGCCCCCTCTGGTATTGCAGAGGACTCCTCCAGTTGTTGCAGAGTGTGCCTGGGATGGCAACACTTTAACTGATTTATATGGACCCACTTGTCTTCCCCCTCTGCCAAACCGCCTTTGGGGATGCGGATCTTGTAGGCCACAGGGGAGATTTTGTCTATAATTTCAAACGGTCCCTTCCATGTAGGCAAACATTTTCGCTGTTTGGCCTGGTTCCTTGGAAATTGTATAGATAGACCCGGTCCCCCACCGTATATTCCTTCCTGGTGGTCTTCAGGTTGTAGTGGGTTTTCATGCTATCAGCTGATCTTTCTAGATTCCGCTGAGCATAGGCAAAAGCATTCTGAAGGTGTTTCCTTAAATTATCCACATACTCATGAGTTGTGGAGGCATTTATCAGAGGGTCCTTTCTGGGATGGTGACTTCCTCTTTGATCTGAATTTCAAATGCATAAGGTAGCAATTGAGCTCTTGGGTCCTGTAGAGCAGATGCTGGGGAAGCACAATCTTGCGTCCAGTCATCATCTCAAATGGTGACATTTTAGTTGCAGATGAAGGGGTAGATCTGATGCCCATTAGGACCAGAGGTAGTCGAATATCCCAACTTGGCCCAGAATTTGCCACAAACTTTTTTAAGATGCTCACAATGGTTCGGTTTTATCTCTCCACTGCTCCAGAAGAAGCTGGCCTGTAAGCAATATGTAGCTT
Organism: Ambystoma mexicanum; assembly: GCF_040938575.1. NCBI lineage: Eukaryota > Metazoa > Chordata > Amphibia > Caudata > Ambystomatidae > Ambystoma > Ambystoma mexicanum. The sequence goes on from NC_090937.1 coordinate 1,229,283,445, forward strand.
CCTTTTGACCCCCAGTATCTCCCACATCTTTGCCATTACTTCACTGGTGAAGTGGCTACCTCTGTCTGACTCAATCCTTTGAGGTAGACCAAAACGGGAAAAGATGTGGTTAATCATCAGGGCAGCTGCTGTTTCTGCCTTGCAATTTGGGGCTGGGAGACATTCCACCCACTTGGTAAACAAGCATGTGACGGTCAACATGTACTTGTTTCTTCTAGACGAGCGAATCACAGGGCCTACAAAGTCGATTTCCAAATCTGACCATGGCAGTGTCATCCCTGTCTTTTGGAGAGGTGCACAGTGTGTGAGGGATGATGGCTGAAATTGTGCACACACAAGACAACCCGTCAAATATTGGTTGAGGTCCTGGCCCATGTGTGGCCAGTATGCAACCTCTCTTAAGATTTCCAGTGTTGTGTGAAACCCCCTATGACCGGCGGTGGCCGCATCATGGGCGTGACTTAACATCAGGCTTCGGAATGAGGTAGGGACCACCCACTGATTATGGCCAGCTTGCGATTTCCTTACCAACAAACCGTCTTGGATTCTGAACCTTTTTGGACATTTCATCAACACTCTTAGGTCCTCTTTCGCAATGCAATCAGTATCCGTCAGGGGAAAGTTCTCGGGGTCCTCAATGTGTTGGTAAAACTTACCATTTATTGGATCCCCCTTCTGAGCTGTAATCAAATCAGCATCAGAGGTCTCCTTACTCCATTGGGCAGTTGAAAGATCATTGTGAGCATTTGTCTGGGACCTAGTGATAGCAGTGACCTGGATTTCCCCCAACAGGGGCTCTATCTCTATTAGATCCCCTTGGATGGCCCTGGTTTTAGCCAGCTGATCAGCTAAGTCATTTCCAGTTTTGTCTGGTCCGTCTACTATGGAATGACCCTTGATCTTTTTCCAGTAGATGGTCATCCCATTCCAGGTGACCAGATCATCAATGTTTTGGATTAACTTCCCATGTGTCAAGGGTTTGTTATTAGCACATAACATGCCTCTGGTTTTCCAATTAACCAGGTGCTCCACAAACCCGTTCCGTACATAATCCGAATCTTTGATTATGACTAGTTCGTGGAGTTGATGTTGGATGGCAGTGAGGATGGCCTGATGCACAGCCATTAACTCTGCCACCTGACTACTTCGGGGACCAATTTTGTATCCAGCAGAGGGTTCTGGGGACTCATTCACCCATGCATTCCCTACGCCGGCCACCAGTTCTTTATCCCCGTTGTTGTCAACATGGTAAGAGCATCCATCCACTTAGATGGTGGGCATTCCTTCACACTTGTCTTCTTCAAAGACTTTGTGTGGGGAATTAAGGTATGTCTCCATGTTGTCCTTGATTTTTAGACTTTCGTCCTCGAGACAGTCTTCTCTGGCACAATCATGCAAGTCAGACAGACCTTGCGCTTGGGGACTCTTCTTGTTTTGGCCATATCTGACCTCTGCAGGAAAGCCTTGCATTGACAGAATCCAGGAAGTAATTCGGGAATTACTCACATTTCCGGCCCGGATTCTGTCACTTTGGAGGTATTGCGGAGGCTGGTGTGGAGTCTCCACTATGATGTGTTCCCCCTGGATGAACGGGCGGTAATTCTTCAATGCCCACACCGTTGCCAGGAGTGCCTTCTCACAATCGTTGAATTTTTCCTCCACAGAGGATAAAGTTTTGCTCGCATAGGAGATTACTTTATTGACCTTGTCATGCTTTTGGTATAATACTGCCGTCAAGCACGTATTAGAGAACCCTGTCTCCAGGAAGAACTCCTTGTTTCTGACAGGGTAAGCTAGGCAAGGCGCTTGTGAGAGGCTTCTTTTGAGTTGTCTTACTGCCTCGGATTGTTCTGGACCCCATTCCCACTTGACCCCCCCTTCAAGAGATGAATCAGGGGTCTAGTGATCTCTGCGTGGCCTTCAATGAACTTTCTGCTGTAATTAGTCAGTCCAAGGAGGCTCCTTAGTTCCCGCAGAGTTGTGGGGTCTTTCAGTTTCTGGAGTGCTTTCACTTTCTTTTCTTGGGGACAGAGACCCTGAGGAGTAATCTCATGTCCCAAGAAATTAACACGGGTTCTACACCACTGTGCTTTCTGAAAGGAAAGTTTTGCTCCGGCGGTCCTCAACTGTGTCAGAACATAACGGATCTCTGCTATGTGTTCTTCCACAGATGAACTTTTTATAACGACATCATCTACATAAGCCCGGTTACCCCTCGCACCCAGCTTGGGCATGGCCTTATGTAGGAAAATGTTGAATTCATTGCCGGAGTTGAGGTATCCGAAGGGAGTCCGGGTCCATGTGTACTGCTGGCCCCCAAAGGTAAAAGCCAGTTTGTATTGGTCCTCCCTACTGACAGGCCCGGTCCAGTATCCATTGGTCAGGTTTATTGCAGTGAATACCTGTGACCCCTGGATCTGGGCCAGCCCTTGGTCAATGTAGGGCAGAGGCCATCGGGAAGTATGGACCCATTTGTTGAGCTCCCTAAGGTCGGCACAGAGTCTCCACTGGCTGTTTGGCTTCAATATTCCCAGCACCGGATTATTGAAGGTGCTGTGGACTGGACGGATTATTCCCCGGGACTCAAGTTTCTTAATTATTTCAGTAAGGGACTCCATGGATGCGAGAGGCAAGCGATATTGCTTCACAAACACTGGAATCATGCCAGGGTCCGTGGGAATTGTTGTTGTGTCGATGTAGGTGCGAACACAGTCGTATGAGTCTAATGCAAAGAGATCCTGGAAATCCAAGAAAACTTGTTTCAACTTTTGCTTCTGTTCCAGAGTCACACAGGCATCAGCTTGGTTGACTCTCTCTTCCACCATCTGCCTGAAGCCTGGAAAGACTTCTGGTTTGGCTATCTCTGTGGCCTCCTCCAGCTGGGTGGAGAAGTCCCTAGTCAGAGTGCTGATTTGGACTGGAGGCTTCAGGTGGGAAAGGCAGCACTCATGAACCTGGAAAATCTCCTCATCCCTCCTGAAGTCACAAGTCACATCTTCATTACCATAAGGGCAAGAAGTGTACACCAGGACGTTCCCCCCATGCCGGGTGAAAATCCTGTCTGGTGTTGTATTTTCCTCACTGCCACTGTCAAAACAGTCCTTGGGGATTGGTCCTAACAGTTAGTTATCTAAATCAATGGAGAAATGTCGGTCATCAACCGCCATTCCAATAATGGTGCCTGCGGCTAGAGTAATGCTCTTTAAGTCACTGTTATCCACCTCTATTGGAATGGTGTCATGTTCTATGTTGACTAATGGTGTTGGGTTTACCCCCAACCCTTGCTGTTGGAGAGAAGCATTTAGATGTATATAAGCATCAGGGTTTTTCAATTTTAGTCCTCTTTTAACTTTCACTTCCAGTGAGAATTGTCGGGTCCTTTCTGGGATGGTGACTTCCTCTTTGATCTGAATTTCAACTGCATAAGGTAGCAATTGAGCTGACCTAAATGCTTTTTCTTGATCATCAAAGCCCATGGGATTATCTGCTAATCGGGACCAAGCTTTGAAGTTTATTAGGTCCAAACTAATGGCAAAGCGATTGAGAATGTCACTGCCTAAGTAAAAGGCAGCAGTGACGTCTCGCACGAACCAACAATTATGGGCTATGCTCTTGTTGCCAATGGAGATTTTGAGCATACACCTGCTTGGCAGGAGATGTTTGAAATTAGGTGCTTCCAGGTCCATTTCCCATTTGTCTATCAGTTTGAATGAGGGAATGGCTGGATCTTTTGGACGTTGGCGTAACATGGCTTCGCTGACGAAGCTCTTACCGTTGTTCACACACACTCGAGCGAGAACAGAGTCCTTCCCATCATTTAACTGAACAGGGATGAACAACTGCTCTCCAATTTGCTGAATATCAGCCAGGCTCTGAGCTGATTTCACATCTTTCTGGACTATAGGAGTGGGAGTGTCTGATTGTGGATTGGTAAAGAATTTCAGAGTGTTTCCTTCCAGTGTGGAATACCACCTTAAACTGAAAGGAAGGTTGATTTTCAGAAATAGAGAGGACCCCCCATCAGCAGTCTGTTGTCCTACTGCTATTACTGTCACGTCTGGAATTTGGTTGTTCTGGAAGTGAAATTCTACTTGGTCCGATTTTTTTTCAACCATGTGGCAGGTGCCATTTAAACTAACCTGGTTGACACTCTGTTTTAATTTTATTGGTCGACTAGTCTGGGTCCAGAGGACCTTGTTTACGCAATCTATTAGGGGTGACAACCTTCTCAGGAGGTGATTCCCTAGTAAACAAGGGGTGCCCTCTGGAGTCACTACTATGACCGGGTGTTTCACCTTGTGTCGCCCAATTTTGATGTCCAAATCTGCAGTCCCCTCGACAGGAATTTCCTTCCCGTCAAAGTTCTGCAGTTGTCCAGGAAGAGACGTGAGAGGAATACAGTAATTCTCCCCCCTTCCTGCATTTAGTTCATCAAAGGCCCTTTTGGACAGAAGGGTAGCTTGGGATCCAGTGTCCACCAGTGCCAAATTTGTACCCTGCCCCTGTACTTGTACCGGGGCATAATATCTTCCCTCCTTCTCCTCAAGGGGGCACAGATAATGCACAATTTTGGACAACTGGTGGGCTAACTTTCTAGTTTTGGACATTGCTAGCGAAGAGATTTGGGCAGAATTCTGTGGAGAGCCTGGGGAATCTGAAAGAAAAAGTTGGCAACTGGAAATGGTTTTCGGGTTCTGGGCCGCACCCCCCTTTTTGGAGGCAGTCATCAGGATGGGTTTGACCCATGGGATTTTGGTATTGTTGGTTCTGGGATGAGATGATGGGCGGCGGTAGATCAGTCTCCACATCTCCCCAGTCTGAATTGGCATCCCTTGGGACCCATTTTTCCTTGGGAGGAGTTCCCCCATCTCTGAAGGAGAAGATCCTTTCCCCAGGATCCTCTTGGGATCCCTCTCCCTCAAATTGGAGGACCTGTACCTCCTCCACAAAGTGGGTCTGTTTGGGTCCTTTGTTTCTTCTATCCCCCCTCTGCTCCTTCGGTGGCAGACTTTCAGGGGTAGGAGATTTTGTTTCCGGTTCCTGGTTTTCCAGGGGCTGTTTACAAGTTGGGAAGGAAGCTTCCTCCAAGGCTTTACACCCCCCTTCCCCTTGTGCCTCCTCCCTGGGAACCGGTGGGTTATCGGGGTGCTGCCCCCGTCATTGTTCTAGAGCACCAGGTCCAGAGTTTGGGGCATTCTGCGGTGGCATGCTCATTTTAGGGTTCTGTTGAGCCCTCAGTATGTGACCCAGATCTCGTGCCATATTTTGGACCTGGCGCTCAAGTTGTGAAACCCGCTCAGGCTGATACGGGGCTCTATTTTCTCCCCTGGGCTGATCCTGGGAAGGGTAGCTATCCCTTCTCTGGTAATACCCCGGATTGGGAAGACTTGGGTACCCCTCCACCCTTGGCCTCCCCTCTCCCGGATTAGGTTGTCTGGGCTCAGGGAATTGGGGAAAGAAGGATGGATGATTTTGGGGCTGGAAGTTGGGCGGATACCTGGGAAAAACGTTCTACCCAGAATTTGGAGAATTTCTGCCCTCCTGTGGGAAGTTGGGAGGGAAGTTCCCTGGGTTAGGTGTTTGGCTGCATCCCCCCCCCGGGGCTGGAGGAGTCCACACATAACCCAGGATGGGTCGGTTTCCCTTGTAGCGGGGACTGACATAATCAGGGGAGTTAGTGACCCCATTTGTGGGACTACCTCCTTGGCTCCCTGTCTGTGACTGGCCCAAGGGCCTTCTGGGCTTGGCATTATTAGGTGCAGGTAGGTTTTCAGGCCCCCCCATCTCCAAATCCAAAACGGGGGTGACCTTTACCTCTGCCACCTTGGCAGCAGCAGGGGTGCTGTTGGTTTTGGGGTTTTTCTACGCATTATTTTTATTTTCGATGGGCTTCTGCACCTCATAGATCCGGGTAGCCTGTTCAATGACCCAGTCTAAAGATCTTTTCTCATGAAAATCTCTCATGAGCTGGGTCATTACGTATTTGGGTAAGGCATGGAAAAACGTATTGATAAATTCTCTGCTATCCGTGCTCACCCTTCTGGTGGTTTGCGCAAAAGCACGCTTTAATTCTTGCACAAACTCTTGTGGGGCCTGGTCCTCCCCACATTGCAAATTGTAGGCTGCCTTGTGAGCCTCTTGAGGATTTCTGTGCACAGAAAAATGTTTCATGATGGCCGCCCTGTATGTGGACCACCTTGAATGGTTTTGATCCTCCAGCCCTGCAAAGAAACTGGAGTATGCTGGTGAGAAGGTCCATTTGACGTACTGGATGCAGCTACTGCTGTCCTTCAAATGGAAAGTCTCCATCATTTGCTCATAGAGCTCCAAGTGTTCCCAAACAGAATACTTGGCGTTCTTATGATAAGGCGTGATGACACTCCTTATTGCCTTTATTTGTTTCAATGGGTCCTTAAGCAAGGCCCTTTTTGCCTTATTGGCCTTTTTGGTTCAGGTAACCCTGGTCCATTCATCCTCTGACTCAGAAGCACTGCTCCCAGAGGTGCCCGTCTGATCTTCCAGGTTTTCTCGGATTCTGCGAGCCTGGGAATGGCTGATAGAATGTGGGGACCTGGTCTCCTGTGTCCTGTAATGCTCAGAGGAGTCTTCAGATCCCTCCTTGCTGCCAGGATTTGATGGGTACCCCCCCCACTGACCTAACTGGGCAGAGGTGTTCAGGATGCCCTTAATGGGCCTACTCTCCTGGGGTTCCCCACTAAATTGCACTGTGCTTGGGTGCCCATACCCGGATGCCCGGCCCTCCATTCCTGGGTGGTACTGGCCTATGAGCCCCATACTTTTGGCTGGATAGTAATCTGCCATTCCTGTGGCCCTGTGCTCATGCGCGCCAGGGGACATGGGGGTGGCAGAGTCCAGGGACTGGGAGAGATGAAGGCCTCTGGTACCAGGGCTCCTGAGGTTATGCTCAGGCGTTTCCCTTTCCCAGCGAATCTCGTCTCTATCAGACCCTGCTCCCTGTTGCAATGCAAGAGCCTGCGCTTTCAGTTCCTCAGTTAAGGCATTACTAGACTCTATCAGTCTCTCCTGCATGGCGACCTGTTGCTGGAGCCTATCATTGTGCTGACAGAGAGCCTCATTTTCTCTCTGTGCCTCCTGATTGGTCCTGGACTACTGGGCCAGTCTCTGCTGCAGGAGGGTTACCTCCTCAGTCACATCCCTACTGGCCTGCTCCTTTCTTGCCAGAGCCTCCTCCACCTTCCTGGTGTGATCTAGCAAGCCCTGATGCTCTTTTTGGAGGTCACACAGCCCCTGGAGGGCCAAGTGATTTTCTTCAATTTTTCTTTTTAAATGGCAAACTTCCTGGCCTAAGGTATCCTTTTCCTGACCAAGAGCCTGCATTTGTGATGCCAGGTCGTCCCTCTGCCTTTGAAAAGCACAAGCTTTCTGGCGTTCTTCATCAAACTCTGCCTGGGTATCCAGGTCTTTCAAAATCAATGTATTGCTTTCCTCTTTCTCTCTGTCTAGTTGGATTTGCAGGGTGGCTACCTGCTCTGTTCATGGCCTGTTGAAATTGATCTGTTGCTCCAGCTTGTTCTGGCTCTGCAGTAAGGAGTCCAGACTGTCTTGGTACTCCTTCTGCAAAGCCAGAATTCTGGTATCCTGGTCCGTCTTTTCCTGTTGCAGTCTATCCATTTCCTCTTTTATTTTAATGATATACTGCCTACTATCATTTTCTGACTCCTGGCTCCTCTGCAGCCTCTGCTCAGAAGAGACCAGGTCAGATTGGGCCTTTTCTAACACCATCTGTTGCCTACTTGCCAGATCTTGGCCTTCAGCACATTTGTCCTGCATTGCTCCCATATATAGATACAAATATGCCGCTATCCTAACCATCTCGTTGTGTTCATCTTTAGCTTTAGGAGCCATGTATAATTCACTCAGGGCCACATGTAATGGACCCTGATCTCTCCATATATCTGACCCTGTTTCAGTGACCTGCTGCGCGATTGCCTGCAACCAGAACGTTTGGTCCTGATGAGTCCACTCACCTCTCACAAATAGCTTATGTAAGAAGTGCTCTCTGGCTATTTTGATGTCTACCAGTGTTCTCATTCTGGAATTTGAGTTCCTTCCTGACTTACAGAAGTTTGTATTTTATTTTTGCAAAACAGACCGTTTCCTTAGAGCGTTCCTTTGAGGAGTGCTTTACAGCGTAACACAGCATGGTGATCCGACCGGATGTATGTCTCCTGTCAGTTAGCACACTGTATTAATCTGCACAAGTGATAGATCTAACCCAGAATCTCCGGCTACGAGCCCCCACTTTGTTAAGCGGCTTCACTTCAACACTACAGCTAAGTCAATGCCTAGTCTGGGATGCTGAGGGAAACCATTATTGATATATTTTTAGGTCCAGTTCATGTACTCTGGATGACAACCCTTATATAACACCCCTCTGTTAGAATCCCCCTGACCCCACTGAGCCAAGAAGTAGGTTTGTTTTGCAAATTAAAAGGTTTATTTGAACAATTAAACAATATATATATATATATATATATATATATATATATATATATATATATATATATATATATATCACACTTGTATAATAAATAAATATCTGATAGTACACTGAGACATATGATATGGATCCACAATGGGTAATGTTACAGTGGTACACTTGATTACTTAGGAGTAGTATAGAGGATGAGGTAGCTGAAAATGCTTTATGGTTTCAAGGAAATGCAAGCTGGAATAAAATGCAGTACAGCAAATAAACTTGATATGATTTCAACCAACAACAATGTAATCACTTTTTCTCTGGCAATTCACCCCCCCCCCTATGCAATGTAAGAAATGGAAGGAGATGGAAAGAGGAGCACACAGTTCTCAGGAATGCAATCAAATAAAATACGAAATTCAGTTCCCCCCCAGCAAGCATAGAGGAAACAGGTAGAAGTTTGAAACACAGGCCCAAAATGCTTTTAAATGTGATGGCAACGGATGGGAAAATGTGCTAACTGATTTTAATTCCCTCTAGAGATTCAGGGTGAGTGAGAGATGCTTGTTGGTATTAGTTCAGGCTCACTTTAGCAATGCTCTATGAGTTATTACCAGGTTGCAAACAGATTTTAACAAAGGAAAGAATGGAGCTGCTATTTTGACAAGTGGAGAAATTGAGCCAAAATCGCAAATCGTGGTAAATTTCGCGAGTACGTAAATCGCGATTGCGGAAAAATTATAGGGATTAGGAAGTCGTTGGAAAGCCTAGAATCACAGCTTTATAATGGAAGTTAAACCACGTTCCTAGGACAAACGGTTCCGGAGATACAGACTATTTAATAAAGGTAGATTTTCGGATTTAAAGTAAAACTCAAAATGACAGATGACAGCTTGCAGCTGCAGAATTGACAGGTGACAGTTGTGCAGCTTTACAAATGACAGATGACACGATTTCTAGGAGGCTGTTCTAATTAGGTTAAAATAGTTTGGATTAGATTATTTTAACTAAGAGATTGGGTTCTGCACGGTTCTGGCGGATACTCACTCCTAATTTTGAAATGAATGGGCCTCTTCACGGATCTGGTCAACACGTCCAGCGGCTGTTCTCTCTGCTCGGCGGGTCAATCAGGCACTGGTTCTGCTCACAGCAATCCAGATCTCTGGTTCTGCTCACAGCGGTCTGGGTCTGGTCTGCGGTTCCGGCACAAGTTCTTGGAAAAGATTTCAAACAGCTCGCCCGGCTGTTGAATAGTACGGTTAGGTTTGCTGGATTCTGAAGGCCTGCTGAGAAAACTTTTGCTTGCAGTGGGCCTTCTTGGTTCAAAGTTGTGTAGTCTCTGTTTAGCTTGCAAGTCTAAGTGTTGGATCTCTGAATGTGAAGTCGTCGGTCAGCACACTCCGCAGCAAATGGAATTGAATCTCTCTACCTGTCCCAGCAGTCTCTTTTTATGTGTTTTGGAAGTGTGTGTGAGCGTGGCATAACTGAGCCTGCCCCTCTCTACTTGTCATTGGCCCAATTCTCCCCTCTCCCATGATTGGGGGAAGGAAATGGATTGTCATCATGATGAGGTCTGTTTTTGGGGCAGAGGATCCTCCCCTGGTCAATTTGCCCACAAATCTATATCTGATTCAAATACATATTTCCCAGATACACAATTTTTTGAAATTACATGTACACATTATATATTCCTTATGGTCCATGCTTGTCCGCCTCTGATCTTCCTGGCGGTTTGCATTAAAAAATGACAACATTTTGCGCTTTTTGACTGGTTTACCAATATCGGACATCTACCAAAAATGACACACATGTGCGCAAGGAATATGGACATTAATTGATGAAGTGTAAGATTTCTAACATGCAGACATTTGGAGGAAGACCCTATTTTCCGCTAGCAACCCCCCAGCATACACCACCGGGTCCTAACACCTCTTAAAACGTGCACAGAAAAATCACAAGAATAATGATATTACTTATATAATTCTGACAAGTCCGTACTATGAATTATCCATCTTTTTTAAAATTATGCTCTGGCCCAGATGGGTGTGGTTTAGGTTCCAAAGCACATGGGGGAAGCTTCTGTCTGCCCCCGCCTCCAGCTCGGGTGGCTCCCAGAGGCACTTCTCCTCCCACTTCTCCCAAGAGGAAGCCACTTTACGGCCCCCCCAATATAACATTTGCCTGAGTCCAGGACAAGGCTTTGTTCAACCTCCTGCGGTGCCCCTCCCCTAATCTAATCAGAGAGGTGTCAACACCTTTTGGTGGGAAAGCAGGATGCAGCTAGACCTTGGAAGAGTGGCTGAGCAGGTTTCTCCTATCGGGGGTAGTTGTCAGGCAGAATTCAGCTAAATGTCACTTTAGTTCCCAGTTTAAATCAAACTTACACTTTTTACATATATATTAAATAATTACTTCCTTCAAGTCATTTCAGAATATAGTTTTACATTGTATCAACCTCTTATCAAGTCTTTCCTTGGCCTGGTTTGGGTTCGTCTGTTCAGTTTTACACAAAAGTCTGGTGGTTTTAAAACGCCGGCTTTCTGATAGTGGTGAGTACCGGTATTGCATCCATTTTTGGGATCTGTCTTGAATTACTGCATTTCAATAGAGTGGTCTTTTGCTTGATAGCATAGGACCCTTGCTTAACATTGTTTTGATGGCATCCTTACAGTAGAGTGGTGATGTGGAACCCCCCACAAGAAGGTTGTATCTTTGGAGTGGTCTTGTGCCAACTGCGCAGTTCTCCTGGATTCTGCCGTGAATGTGGGCGGCAACAGCTCATCTCCACATCTACCCAGTCTAAGGATTCAACATGGCTCAAAACCCTTGACAAGACTAGCCCCCTCAGAAGCGAATAAAGCTACCCTTATGGACATATCTACAAAATACAAATCTGAAATCAAGCGAGCTAAAAAAGAAAGCTTTGACAATAGAATAATGCAAGCCAAATCAGGAACTAAGGAGCTCTTTACAATCCTAAAGGAACTGGAGAACCCTATCCCGGTACCTGATAACTGCGTCAAAAGCAAGGTATGGTGCTCTAACATACAGGAAGTCCCGGGGCGGAAAAATTGCCACACTCCAAACTAAAATTGACAAGAAAAAACTAAACTTACCTCCCACAACCACCCAAACTAACACACCTCGCACTACGGCCAAACCTGAACTAATATTCAACTTCATCAAAGTGTCCATACTGGAGGTTGAAAAATAAATCCTATCACTTAAACCATCAAACTCTTGAGGCGATAACTGCCCGGCACAAATAATAAAAGATGCTGCTAGAAATCTATCACCATTTATCTCAAAACTCATCAACTCCTCATTCTCATCAGTTATTGTACCAAGTAATCTTAAGCAATATTGGGTTCTCCCCCTCCTCAAAAAGCAATCTCTAGACCCGGCCATACCCACAAACCATAGGGTCATCACCACTGTGCCATTTTTACTAAAGATTTTATACAGAGTGGCCTATTTACAGATCCAAAAATTCTTGGAAATGCACCAACTCCTAGGCTCACGGCAATCAGGCTTCCGACCACAGCATGGAACCGAAACAGCACTCATTGATCTTAAGACACAGGTCGACAAGCTGAGAGAGACCAAGAAAAAACGGCCCTGCTTCTCATTCTGGATCTCTCTGCAGCTTTTGACCTGGTGGATAACAAAGTGCTCTGCAACCACCTAGAGTCTGCAGCAGATTTCTCACCCCAGGCCATAGCATGGATCAAATCCTTCTTAAGTGAAAGAACCATGAGGGTCTTCTCCACCTCAGTGTCTGCAGACCCCACTCTTATTACATGTGGTGTACCACAAGGATCATGTGTCTCCCCTACTATGTATAACATTTTTACTAAGCCCTGTTTGATGATTTGGACCTTCTAGGTCTCACCTACACTTACTATGCAGATGACACCCAGATTCTCATCCCACTTTCTGGGGATTACAAACAGGATCTGGCCTTGGTGAATAAGATATAACTCATCATCCAGGCATGGATGCCACATCATGGTCTATGTCTGAATTATGACAAAACGGAACTCATCATTCTGGGGACTACTTTGAACATCAGGAAACTTAGCCAAGATTACACAACTTTTGTCATAGATGGCCATCCAATTAAAGTTGCCAAGGAGGTAAAAACACTAGTTTTTTCGCTCGACTCCTGTCTCACCTTGGCTAAGCAAGTAAACACTGTGGCATCCTCCATAGCCTATACTTGTAAATTAATCAGATAAGCTAGACAGTACCTCTCTACAAATAGTTGCACCACATTAGCAAGAGCACTTGTGTTATCCAAACTGGGTTATTGCAACACCTTCTATTTGGGGTCCAATAAATACATCACGCAAAAAAAAACAAATGCTGCAAAAGAATGCCCGTACAGCGGCACTAGGAATCTCCAAGAGAGCTCATATATCATTGATTATAAGACAATCTAACTGGCTTTCCACAGTAGACAAAATCAAATTAAAAACTGCTTCTCTAACTTTCAAGTGTCTCAACAACCTAGCACCAAGCTACCTAACAGAGAGATTTAAAAGAGTTACATCTAGACCCACAAGAGCTGCCTATACAAGCTGCCTATCAGTTTCGCTGTTCAAAATTACCACAACTAGAGGAAACAGCTTCCCCATCAAAGCTGCCCAGTTGTGGAACTCCCTCCCACCCTCATTAAGGACGGACCAATCATACCCACATTTTAGAACAAATGTGATTAAGTGGCTTAAAGAAAATGACCGATAGCCCAGCCACACGACCTAGTTTACCTAGCAAACAAATTGGACTCTTTGACCTTCGTGCACGACCCGCACCTGCACTGCACCGCGACTGCCCATTGTATTGAATATTAATTTGTAATGAATATGTATTACCTGCTGTATGCATACTAATCTGCATTTTTTCCTTTGTAACCTATGTAACTATAAGCAACTTGTAAGCCTAAAGTATTCTTGTTCCCGTGCCCTGATACCTTCAGTTCTAGTGTGTGCTACAAATAAACAAACAAACAAACAAATAAACCTTACAGGGATGAATTGAATGGCTTAATTCTCCTAAATAAGTGTCAACCTACGCAATCCCCCTACTCCATGACCTCCCACCTCAATGTAATTGGTGTCATCCTACAACACACTATCAAATGGCGTCAGCAGGGCACATGGCTCAAAAGCATGTTCGACTAATCCTGTTTCCATGAATTTGCATGGCAATACACTTCTAAGCAAAAACATTTTAAGCCCAACAAAAGCAAGTGACAGGCAGTGTGAACTATAGAAACAGAAAATACTGCACATCCACTGAAAAAAGTCTAATTGATTGCTCTAAGAGGCTTTGATTGAAGCAATAAGCACTGAGCCGTGGGGGCATTACCAAGTCAGGTAATGCCCCGGGGCCAGTAGCGAGGGCCTTAACGAAGGCCACAGGGCATTACACAACTCTGTAATGCCACCACGGTGAGGGGCTTATTGCTATGAGTACCTCGGGCCGCAAGACCCGGGTACTAATAGCATTTTTTCTGTTCTGAAACGCTGCAGCATTTCGGAACATAAAAAAAAAAGATTTTTTTTTAAAAATGGGCACAGTGAAAGGGAAAACGGAGTCCATTTTCCCTTTCCATGGCCGCCATCGGGAGCGGACATGCTGGGGACAGACGTCTTCCAAGCGTATTTGCTCCCAAAAAAGGAGAAAAAAGAAGGTAAGTGGACTTGGAAGCGCGGGGAGGGGATTGTTTACAGGGTAGAGGGCGGAAGAAAGAAAATACTTAACTGAATCCCCAGAAGGGGAGTATGGCAGCTCCAGCCGGATGATGGCTCGGAGCGGAATGGCCCTGTTTCGAGCCTCCTCATTGGCTGAGGGGCTGCCACGCCCCCCACTGGGAACAAAGGAAGGGGATCCCAGCCGAGGGATTCCAGCTCAGGTAAAGCCCCGGCGAGCGCCAATCAGAATGTTTGATACATTCTGATTGACCCTGGCTGGGTACAAATATGTCAATCACACTAACTCCTTATTTCAATCCCAACAATATGCCCATATCTTAGGCTGTGGCATTGAGTTGGTTAGATTGATATCATCAAAGTGCCTTTAAGGCAACCAAACAGCTTTTCTGTGGCCATCTCAGGTAGTCCAGCCTCCCTGTCCCAATGACTGAAGTAGGGAACATAAACTTCCAGTTACAAAAACAAATGAGCCGTTATGTCTCTTCAATTCCATAGACATGTCAAGGCAGCCCCTACCAAATGTGTGTTGAAATGAATGGTAACAACTATCTAGCATGTCACTGAGCACTGCTCCTTTATACCACAGTATCTGTAGAAAACCTTGAATGAGAAAATACCGAGGCAGAAAATACTGTATTTCTATATTCAAATTGTTAGACTTTTTTTACAAAAATAGATGGGGAATAGGTTAAGGGGATAGGATAGAATAGAATAGGGGGAATCTTGGAGGCTGTGGGGGATCTCTCCCACACATTTCAAGTCAAAACATTCAAATATAAAAATTCAGCATTCTCTGCATCAGCATTCTTGATTCAAACTTTTCACGTACATCCTTTTACCACAACCGGATCCTAAAACAGACAGGCAGATGACGCCAGCAGCAGTGCAGCTAGACCTTCACTGGCTGAGGCCACAACTCAGGCTCAGCAAACATTTGCCCAGAAAGGTGTGTCCTCAACCCATCAAGGCGCAATCTCTGCCAACTAACACAGCATCAACACATCTGCATTTAACATGACACCTGTTCCCACAAGAGCATTATCCAGTACTCCGACTGACTGCCTGTCAGGCCACAGGTGCTCATGAGACTGCACCATTCAACAGCGTCATTGCCAGCACACTGGTGGATGCCTCCACAGAGGATGACTTGCCTCCACATGAGCCACTTCCCAGCACTGAAACCCCAGCATCTGCTTCTCCATGTTCCTCTTTTGCTCGGGGCCCACTGTTTCCACCCCATATAGACACAGATATTGGAACAGAGAAGCAAGACTCTGTAGCTGATGGGATGCCAGAAGTGGAATGCACTCCCTAGGTGACACCCCTCCCCTATCCATCCATCAAATTAGCTTCCCCAAGATACTGTTAAGATGGATTTCTAGAATCTGGCCTCATGGACAGATTTGAGGAGGCCACCCTATTTATAATAAATAGGGTGCTCTGATAAGTTAGCCACAATCCAATCAAGGTAATGTGGAGAGTGGTGAAGGCTTATTGTCAAGAGAGTGTGAGTGGATCAGGGGCCCTCAATTAGTCCACAGAGTATGGCACAGAGTATTTAAATTTAGACCATCAGGTATAAAAGTAAAAACATCTATTGTAGGCCTAATGGACACACTGGAAAATGAATGTAATGGGTGTGTTATTGCACAACACTATATGTTACAAATATATAGTCACCATAGGTTCACATTTACATAAGACAACTTCATCAGATAAGCAGGTGAGTATTTCAGACGCAGTAAATGATGTGAACCAAATCACAAGACAATATCCTAACTTAAGCAGTCCAAACCATAAGAGTAATGGGGCATTGTGCCCAAATAGTTACAGGAGTCACACAATGTTTCTCACCAGTATGATGTCTCAGGAGGTAGGATTCAATAGGCTTGATTATGATTTTAAAGTTCTACAAAAATGTTACCAGAGGTAAGTACAATGTAATCTTTCTTCCAGACCCAAGGCTAACCGAGGGGCAGGAGACCCAACCTAGGCTCGACGACCAAAGATGAGTAGAATAGAGATAGGAGACAAAGGAACTGGTTACAATACAACAGTAAAATCTCCTGAATAAGGATAAAAATACAGCCTTAGTTTAGCAAGGTGTATGCACACATCAACATGTGCTTGTGGCCGGACCCACAGGCACACCAGGAGATTGTACTAGTGTATTTTTCAATGTTGTCGAGTGGCACAGACCATATGGGGCAATGGATATCTGAAGGTTGTCCTTAAGATGGACCTTGTCTGAAATGCATCAACTGACCAACCTTCATGTGCATTGTCCACATCCTTTTCAGAATAAAAACTCTGTCCACTATATGTTTATAGCTTTTTCTGAAGTGTCGTTATATCTCTTGTGTATGTCACTATTAGGTTTACAGTTGGCATAGATTTGCTCAAAATGAATCTTAAAGTTTTGGGAGTGTTTAGTGAGTATATGGTTTCCTTGGATGCTGTCACTGGATTTTTCTCTGAACATTTTAGGACACTAACCATATTTAGTAGCCATACACAGTAAACTCGAATGTGCATAGCAAAAATAACACACACGCATACATTAAAAATGGAACTGCTGCCACCAGCATGTCTCCAGGCACATTAGAAAGTAACCAAAAAACCATTGTGGAAAAAGATAGGATTATAGAAAAGCATTCCCATTGCACTGTGTTGTAAGACGCTGTGTGCAATATAAAAATACAGGAATCTAAATGGGAAACATAGTTTCCAAGTACTAACAGTCTGAAAGACTGATCCGTTTCCCCATGCAATATGACCAAAAGGCAGGAGAAGTGAAGCTTCACTTCCCTTCAAAAAGTCAGGGCTGGAAAAAAACTGAGCAAAATAAATGTGATTCCATAGGAAACTATGGAGGGAAAATTGCGAAAAGAAAATCTGACCTAACGAATACCTTGACAGCCATATGGGAATAGCTCAAAAGGATTTAGCAGCATCAGCAAAGCATGGAGAAGCTCAATGACATCCAACCATAGCAAGCCCAAGCAATGCAGTATTTAGGTCAGGGTGCATCTTCCCGGATGACAAGGGAATTTAACCACCAATGCAGACACCTCAGTGAAGGCACTACTTCAAACAATGTGGTTGGCCAGAGTGTGAGAACTAACTGAGACCATACCTGCAAGTAATGAATCAAGGCAGCATGCTCTGCTGCTGACACTGCAGCACAACCCTCCACCGCATTCCAGTAGCTCCACTGCCACCCCAACAGCGGTATCCAGTGATGGTAGTACCAGAAACAGGTTTCAAAGCACTGCCATGTGTGCACTAAAGTCTCCATCTGGACCAATGAAGCACAGTGGGAATTGACTTCTGTATGAGGATGAAGGGAGGACATGGGTGCTGTGGAGTAAGGGTGGAGAGGGTACATGGGGTTTGGGGTCTTACATATTTTGCATTGTGCTGTGTGCATATTATATATCAGAAATAAGTGTATATCATATCCTGATGCCGCAAGCACCCATACCTTCCTTCTACATGACCGTCCTGTGTTGGTCTGCAAGCCCATGTCTCGCTATCATTCTCCTCTGAGTCTGTCAATGGCAAATCCTTCGCTGGCCTGTATATAAGTACCCCTCAAGTCCGGTGTAGGCATTGGAAACTCATATGGCATTCCAGGACTTGTATTGCAGTCCTGAGCCATGATAATTGTGGGCAGACAGAGTCACCTGCAAATGGAATGACTGACGCTCTTGTAGATAGGTTAGGATCGTACTTCCCCTCAGGGCCATCTTAAGCACTTTTGGGGCCCTGTGCAGAGACATATTTGGGCCCCCCTCCACCAAACCATAGGAACAAGAATATCTGGTCACCAAACCATGTCACGATCTGAACCCATAAGTTGATATGCTGCCTTGCAGCATTCAAAATAAGCATGCTTACTCCCTTTATGTCCCCTTGCCCTCTTCATTCTTGCTCTAATAAGAATGATAAACATGTAGCATTTGAAAGCCAACATAAGCAGTCTACTAAGAAGTTACTTCTGTTCTAGTATAGATACAGGAACCTTTTATCAATAGCATCCAGAAAGGGATGCAGTCTGTAGTATTAATGCAGGACTGTATGTAAAAGGTACATGGATCCCAGAATAGACAGAGAACTCATATTAGCTGTGTCACAGAGTACATACGCTCTGAAGCATTGCTAGAATAGACCAATTGGAAGGATGGGGAATGCTACACATACCATAGCATGGATAGTGGATGCAGATTAGAAACTACCAGGAAGGTGTCTGTATCCAGACAGACTGAGATTAGAAGTGAGACATGGTTTTCAAATAGTGTTGCCATTAGAGATCAAAGGAACAAGTGCCTGTGGTGTGAAATATATCAATGCTCACTATAATAGTGGAAGCAACACTATAGCCAGTGAGGCTTTTTTGAAGATCATACCCCCAGAAGGAAATCACTCTGAAGTGCTGGCAATATTGAAAGGTTTTTGGACTGGAAATTTTGAGAGTTTAATCCATACAAGATTACATTATTTGCCAAGGATCACACAATGTTTAAGCAGTGAAGCTGGGATCTGTGCCAACTCTGGATTTGAACACTTCATTTTCCAGTTCTTGCCATGAACTAAAATAATATAATTTTATAAAACGAACTTGGAAATCACATTACTAATATGATCATTTTTTAAAAACGAAATATTATGGAAGGGTGTTACGCAAAATGCAAATGATTTTAACTTCATTCTCTCCATCATCAAGAGAAGCATATAAATACCAGCATACCAATCAGTGTGATTTAACACATTAAATCTTGGTTTGTCTTTTGTATTTTAAAGCTTTACATACTTCCAAAACAGTGGCTTACAAAATTGTCATTTATAAATGTGCAGATAAACCTTTGACTTTTACAAAAAAGCAAGCAATTTTTTTGTGTCAAACGAGCAGACCTTAAAATATGCTTGCCCGAAGCCTGCAACATCTGGTCCGCTCTCTTCTGTCTGACAGAAGACAACACAGTAATGTAAGAAATATTAGCTGATTTGCCCATGGGCACTGTATCGTCTGTATCGTCTGTTGGCAAAGCCAGGATACAATTATGAATGCTTTGGTTACACAGTCTTGAATGTGGACACTTATTCACCTCTTGGAATAACAGTTTATGCTCATCGCTGGAGGTGATTGCCTAGGTTTTACAGCATCCCATCTGGACAAACCAATTTCTAGATCTTCACCATACTGATGCTAGGTAAGTTGTTATAGCAACCCCTATCTATTGGTGGTACATTGCTGAAAAAAGCACTAGTTGTGCTGCAAAACTAAGTAGATATGCAGGCAGGTTCATAAACTTCACACATAGAAAGGGTCAGCCAACACTTTGGAACGTGCAATTCTAATTTTGCATAGGAACATATATCTCTGCAATGAGTGCTTAACACAATGAGCTAACTTCAAAACTATTTTGGCCCTCAATTTGTCAATATGCATTTCAAGTTTGGCTATTGCACATGATCAACATAATTTCCACAGAGAATGCTACAAGAGTTGTGCATAAGGAACACAGAGACTATGTATACCACAGTGAAACAGAAAGCATTACATGATGAATTGATCAATGTAGTATGTACGTGTCAAAACAGACAAGCAATAGGCTTAGAGCCTCAGCAGCATGCCATTACATATCCTGGTGTGTGCTTTTTATGTCTGGTGAACAATGTTATCCTACTTCTTTATGTCTGGCTGCCTTTTGAGCCCCCCCTCCAAGGTGGGGGCACTGGGCAAGTGCCCCTTTTGCCCTCCAATAAAAACGTCTCTGCTTCCCCATTCTAAGTGGTGTATGCTTTTCACTTCCATACAGTCATTTAAGTACGCTCTTGTGCCATCAGAGTGTGCTTCCCTTGCATTGGTCAATGCACAATGACTTGTGCCCACCCTGCTCTTCAGCTTATGTATGCATCACATTCCCGAATCATCGCAGCAAATCCCAATATGGCCTGTGCTGCCTTTTTCTTGGTCATTGTGGTTTATTTGATGTGTGCCTATGGCAGTGTGTTTGATAGGTATATTGTATGTCTTTGGGCAGTCATGAGCTACTGGGAATGGTGGGGGATTTTATTTGTGCTTCCATAGGTGGCCACCTGGACCCTTTCTCAAATCTGACGGGTAAGAGAAGGGTGCAGTAATAGTTCCCTGGGCATTCTGGGGCTTGAGGACCCTACAGCCTGACTGCTTTAGTGGGTGAGGGCATGGCGTGTTTGTTAGGATCATGCCCCACAATATTTTGTTCTACATGGGCAATGTGTATCTTTGACATCCACACCAATTCACTTCCATTTTCACATACATACCCAGGATCCAAGTGGGCGTGCCTCTGTGGGTCTGCATGTACGCAGGAAGGGTGCTACTCCATATTACCTTGATGCAATGACTTGAACCAGGGAAATGGGCATAGTAGTGGTTCACAGTAAGGTCTGTGTTGCATATGCATTGCACATTAAGGGAATGGTACTGCTTTCTGTTACAAAACACACAATACCTGGGGTGCCACCAATGCCACATGTGTGCAGTTCAGAGCTGCTTTTACATTGGGGAAATGGGCAGTGGCGTACATTCTGGCCTTTGTGACATGCACTTCTGCAGAGGTTCTCGACAGAGAGAGGTGCTCGGACACATGTTTCAGCAGTACATACAGCACTTGTCTCATGACTTTTGAAAATGTAGTTTGTGGCATACCACGCAGCATGTAGAAGGTGTGCGGATATGTGGCACAGAACTGCAGGACTGATAGCTTCAGTGACAGTGGTATGGCTGTTTGCATATTCGTGTCATTCTCAATGTCAGGCTGGCTAAGGTTGAGGAGCTTGCAATGGTTTGCCGGTTGAGGCAATAGAGTGTTATCAACTGTCATCTGTCATCTGTCAATGCCCAAAGACTATGGGAATGGCTATCCTCCTTGCCACGCGTCTCCCCCGCCTTGTCCCTTTTGGGTGCCGATGTTGCTACTGGTGTGTTATCCTCTATAGGTCAATTGAGAGTAGGAGTCCCTGAAGGTCAACGTTAACAACTTACATGGGCTTTGTGGTGCTTGGAAATGAGTTTGGAGAAGTTTTGTCCCTTAGATACTCTGTTTGAGTCAATTGGGTGTACCTGTGGGATCTTTTGTATCACTTGGATACATTTACCTCCACCGCTCATTATTTAGAGGAATTTCCCACCCATTTTTGGAGTTGGTTCAACTATATTTCCACTTTTCAAAAAAATATCTTTTAGTTATTTTGTTTAAAGAACATGATACAACATCAAATGTTAATACTTGACAAAAATCTCCATCCACCCCTAATCTCTTTTAGCATCAACTGAATGTATTTTCGATTTACAAAAGAAATTCAAACAATCATATGTTGAATATAATAATTAGAAAAGTAAAAAAATAACACATAACTCTACACACACATACACAAACATATACATTCCCTAATATTCAATCCATCCAGATTTTAAACGATGGATTCAACAAATCTCAGAAATGAACTAATTCCCTACGTACCATATAGATTATTAAAGGGTATCCAAAGTTCCTAAAAAAGCTCTTCCCGATCTCTTTTAGGTAATAACACTTCCTTAAAGTATGATAACATTTGAACATCAACAGTCTTGAACAGTTGAAGGAAGACTGTCTTTGAACAGTCTTCCACTACAGGCGTTTTCCTTGTCTTCCACAACTTCAGGATTTGCTTTATCGCCGTCATCAAAACTTTGTCAATCCATTGACAAAAACATTTAACAATCATACATCTTCCTCTTTTTGATAGTAAAAGTATTTGAAGAGGTGTCCTCGGAAAACTTATACCCAATATCGTGTCCATTCTATCCAATACCTCTTTCAAAAAGGAGCTTGATCTAGGGTATTCCAATAGCATATGCAATAAAGTACCCCTTTCCACACCACAATCCCAGCATCTACCATTATCCGTCAATGCCAAATCATACATACCTACTGGAGTCCAGTATAAATGACCCAAAAACTTTAGCTGCATAAATCTCCTTTTTAAATTTCATGTATTCCTAGATCCTGCCTCCAATGTTTGTTTCCATTCTCTATCAGATAAACTACAACCTAAATCATTCTCCATTGCTCTCCGTTGTTGACCCCAAGACTCAATGAAGAACGGGTCCATTGCATCATATTAAGGTATTGCGGATACCCTATGTCGTGGTGATGCAAATATAGCACATCTGTTTGGTTCAGAACTCAGCGGGGTAGTCAGCATATCCAGTCTTTGTAACAACAGGGATTCCAACTCTCTGAATCTGGTTGATTCACTGTTTGCAAGACCATATACGCTTTGGAGTTCTGCAAAAGGTATTACCTGTCCCTCTCACAACACATCACCTATCTCCATGATCCATTTAGAAATCCAACTTCGTCAACATTACATTTTATTTGTAAGTTGTAGGCCAAGGTTGTGCCAAAGAGAAGCTATGTAGTGCAACCATAAGTTTTTATCAGCATTATCCAACCACTGGACAAGGACTTCACGAGTCACAGATGTAGAAATGATTCTATCCTTAAGATTTGGTGATTTTCCCATAGAGTAAATATTATTAAGTTTGAAAAGAAAATACCTTTCCCTCTCTATTGTCAACCAAATTGGTTCCTGTGCATTACCAGGTATTAGGTAATTGTTTGCCTTCTTCAATATAAATCACCTATGGCATTTGATCATATCCGGGTAACCAAAACCACCTTTGAAAATGCTGAGTATCAATATGTATCTTGGCATTTTAGATTTATTTTCCCCCCCACAAGAAATTTTGAAAAACCTTATCAATCCTTTTTAGTAACTTTTTTGGAAAATGTAATGGTCGATTGAATGACATAAAGTACTTTAGGAAGTAGAGTCATTTCAATGGCATTGTTTAGCCCAAAGACCCAAGGACAATCGTTGTCACTTCCTCACGATATTCATCAACTCTTCAATAATTCAGCCTACGTTGTATTCTGCAATTTATTTTAAATCATGTATTAAATAAATTCCCAAATATTTCCCTTCAGCATCTGATCATTTACAATTCCAAATTGCAAAATCCCCTCTCCTGCAAGTCACAGAAAGTCGGAAAATCCCAATTGATTGTGTACCCCGAAAGTCTGCCCACTTTTTCAAAAGCATTCTTTATAGCTATGCCCCCACCCCTTCTGGGTTAGAAAGAACAATTGCTATATCATCTGCAAAGGACAACACTTTGATCTCTTTGTCACTAAATCTAGGTCCTCTAATCTCTTGATTCCAATGAATGTAAGCCACCAACGGCTCTGGTGCAATATTGAATAGAAATGGAGACAAGGGACAACCTTGTCTCACACCTCGCGTAAGTGGGAAAGAGTCAGATACCTCATTATTTACCTATATATTTGCTGACACTTTGTGGTGCAAGCTTTCCACTGAATTCAGAAACTCAGCACCAA
Source organism: Ambystoma mexicanum (assembly GCF_040938575.1). Taxonomy (NCBI): domain Eukaryota; kingdom Metazoa; phylum Chordata; class Amphibia; order Caudata; family Ambystomatidae; genus Ambystoma; species Ambystoma mexicanum. The sequence goes on from NC_090937.1 coordinate 1,229,307,054, forward strand.
ACCACATACTTTGCATAGTATATTTCAGGAATTCTCAATTTACTCTATCAAATGCTTTCTCGGTGTCCATGAAAATGAAGACTGTATCTAAAAGAACATCTTTTCAATGCCCCATCCCATCAATTATAGTTCTAAAATTATCATATCCATACCTACCTCTCATAAAACCAACTTGGAATGTATGAATTAAATCTCCTATGCACTTATCCAATCTATTCGCTAAGATTTTAGAAAACAACTTTACATCCAAATTGAGCAACGAGATTGGTTTATAGTTCCCACTTCTTCCCTGGTATTTCCCCAGTTTTAATACAGTGGATTTACCGTTTTTATTTATGTCGCTAATTCGACTAGCAGAAATAGTGCCAGTGGCATTTCTTCTGGATTACACCAGTAATTCTGCTGGTGGTAATTACCCCAAGGCTAATTCTGCAGCTGGATTAATGCTCATTTTTTCTGAGCATTAATTCAGCAGAGTGGTAAATGTGGTGCTAATTCCATTACAGGCACTTCTTCCGAGTATAGCTGTGCTTAAAATGAAGCTTTGTGTATACTGCAGTGCAAAGTCCCTAATTGTGTAGTATTGCTGATTAATCACCATTCGTCTGGCAAAAATCTTTGATATAGTCAATTTCCCAATGGACAATAATACAAATAGTAAAGTGAACTTGAGAGTGAAATTAGAACACACTCTATTTATACCAAAAAGTCTAATGCAACTTTTTTTACCACAAACTATCTCTACTATGCAGTTGCTACAACAACGGGAGAGACTGTTGTTTCCCCACTAGCCATTCAACCATGCAAATACATACACATGCATGCCTTGTCCACATTGCTTAAGTGTGCCCTATTTTCCACACTAAAGCATTTTGGCATGCTCATAACCAGAGTACTCGTAGACCAGAAGTTTCAACCCTTGTATGGGAATATGTTCGAGTCTCCCTACCAAAAGACGAAATCCTAGTATAAGCTCAATTGCACAGTCAGAATTGTATTGTGTTCCATGTACTCACTCTAGCAGGCCGTATTTTCTCCTCCAAATTCAGTCGGTTGTGTTTGAAGCATGCCATTGCTACCATCGTCTCAGAATTACTCTGCCTCACGCCACACAGACCTCTCCAGCAGACATTGCTATACATGGTTTCACTCTGTTCATGCAATATGCTTCAGCACTTCATAACCAAACACACACGTTACAGCAGCCTGGCCTTTCACTTCTCACAGAATCCACTTCGGGCCTTGTAGTCTTGAGGAATTTCAATTGAATACAGTAAGCAAACGCTGTAGCCTTATTAAAAACGACCACTTGCCAGTCATGATGTTATCTTTGCACTTCAAAAATGTACCATTATCATTACAGTGGAGTCTGTTTTTCCTGAGTATGAAAGCAATGCAGCAGCTTTTCTGCTCATCATGTACAAGTCTTTGTGTATGGAGTACGTTGTTTCGAAGAGCTCCTGCACGGTTACGCATCCAATCTCTTAATCGTGTTTATATTTGTATCCCTCCCACCGGCTATCTCAGTCCTTAATGTAAAAGAGATGTTGTGCAACTGTTCGTATTATCATTTTTATTTATAATATTATTATGATTTATTCGTTCTAAATGTATCGCTTGTGTAGGCTATTTTAGGACAACACATTGACATTTATAAAAAGGGAGCATTGAATGAGAGGTTGAAACTAAGCTAACAGTGGAGTATTTGAACTTCTGCTCTGGCATGTGTGTTGCTATGAAGCCCATGCAAACGTACATAAGATCAAGAATAACACAGTAAGGCACAATAAGCTGTTGTCAATCTAAAGTAGGTCTGCCACACATCATTGTGTCTTTCATGGCTGTAGTGGTGGAGTTGGCAGAAGAGCAGCATGTCTCAAAATGCAATTGATAGTGTTCACTGAAGATGCATGCAAATATCGTTTACCCATTTCTTTTTTTGGGGCGAGAGGGGGGTGGGGTTAGAGTTACAAATAAGATCCCCCACATTGTGTCACCTGCATTTGGCTTTCAAGTAAGTCAAGTGTTAAAGGAACACTGATATGTGGAATCATTCAGGGGTGCTCCAATTGCTAAAAGGTGTACACCTGCAAAGCCCGCTGGATTCCTATGTGGTTGACTATTTTGGTTAAAATGGATATAATATTGCGTGTAGTGCATTACATGAAGATATACATATTGCAACATTTTTTTACTGAACCTCTTAAATGCACCCTGGAGTTTTGCAGGCAGCTTTAAGTATTGGCTGCTTTTAGGGAGGGATCCCTTGATCATACACAATGCCGACGTTTGGCCATCTAGATCAACAATGCTGGATTTTATAACCTGGTGCTCCTTTATTGTTTTCATACGTGTTGGATAATCTAAACACCCAGACGAGGTGCACTGCAACAGTAACAAATGAATATCATGAGTGTTGAAGGATGCCATGACATAATCACAGCCACCCGAAAGCGGGTCAATGTGCTTCTCTGCTGTAGCATCACTGAGTAATGGACCGCCTATTTTATATATTGTCCTATATTGCACACATGTCAATCTCTGGTGACATAAAACGAGAAACATTGACAGAGATGCAAACACCCAGCTTCCGTACTTGCTCCCTTTTTCAAGTGCAGTGTTTCAACCTCTACACTACCAATCCTGTAGTCACGTTGTGCATACACGTTTTTATTTGCTAAGGCACGTTTGTGTGTGTCACTTTACGACTGTGGCCTTTTGGGATGGCATTTGTTCTCAGCCCTTTATGAAAATAGTCGTATGATTTCAAAATGAAAGTAATGTAGTTATACAACAGTACATTCACTGTCACGTGCACACAAAAAGAGAAAATATGCCACTTCAAACTAGAATACAAAGCAATTATGACAGAATACATTAAACAGAACCAAAAACGAATACACTACTGTATCAAGCAACGATATCAAAATATAGGGCAGCGGGCGTGTTGGTGCTATAAAACAAATTCTTCAGAATAGAATAGAATAGTCAATAAAAAACAAGATAGTAAATATGTCTGAGGAAATGTAAGCTGTTCATATCACGGAGTAAGCCTTCTGACTACAGCAGGCCGTCCATTGTGTGTATTAACATCATGCCAAGCCGCATTGAAAGAGGGCGATTTAGTTCAAATGCAAATCTCTGCAGTAAGACTTTGTTTTGCTTCATGGGAGAGTGATAAACAAGCAGCACGAGGCCCTTTCTAAGTTTTGCAATAAACAACGAAATACCTCATTTCGTACAATGCGCGAACACATGAGTAAAACGTATGATTGACAGCTCCGTACTTATATCTTAGATACAAAATCAGGTTGCATTGTTGTGCAAATTCTATGCAATCCAGCAAGACTTGGAACTATTGAATAATGTGGTTGATGCCGGTTGCGTCGAAATTGTGAAAGCAACATCTCAAAGATGTGGTTGCAAATTGGGGACTTTACCGGCTTTATTCCGGTATTTAGCTCGTGTGTTTGTAATGCCACGTGCTTTCTCTGGGAAGTATATGTTGTTAATAAAACGTTGGCTTTCAAGTAAAGCTAAGTGAAGCAGATACTGTTACATTCTTCTGGCATCTGCCACCCACACAAACAGAAGCATTATTACGAGGAACAGATTTTGTAAATTCGAAAACATAAGAACGAAATTGAAAAGGTGGCCAGTAAGCAACGAAATGCCATGTGTGTTAGCATATGTCACAGTATGGGAGGACAGTGTGAGAAAAATCCACACGCCCACGGTGCCAACACCTGCGTTCTTTGTGTTTTGTCTACAATGTAATTTTGGCTGCGTCGAAAGCGGCGACCTTGCTGGGAACAGCAACGGTCAATGCTTTAGAAATGATTGTAGCAAGCCTTGACTGATGGCATCATACCAGAATGGCTATTTATTTTATTAAAACGTCAATATAAAGGAAATGGTTGTATTTCTTCATAAAACCGTTATTTCAGCATCCATGGGCTCTGTGAACAACAGGGCGCTTTGCAAGCAAGGATTCCAACGCAACAGGGAGCCAGCCGCGCAGAGCATCACTCGTCAAGAATGTAGAAGTCCTGGACTTACCGTCTGGGCCATAGCAGTGAGCAGAAGGATAGCAGCGAGCCTGGAAGCCAGAATCAGTGCGCTTTTTCCATGCACAGCAACAATGCTAAGAGCCCTTCCATCCTTTGTCCTCCAGTGATATGGCAAGACAACAAGTTCAGTAGGCAACTCATTCGTTTCTTACTTTTTTATTTGAGTAAGTATGTTTTTTTTTACATATTACAATTCTTATTTCTTCACTAGAACAATAATGAATGTTCTGTATTGCCAATTGACCCATTAGTCTCAGCGGTGAGTAACCATTAAACAAACAACCAAGTGTAGTTGTGCGCTAATTCGCTACACCTTGGCAGGCAGTGCAGGAGCCCTGTGACAGATTTCTTGTCTCGGAATGTTGAGTGTCGAGGTTGGCGAACCCAGTGAACTGCCATCCATTGATATTGCATGGGTGCATCGGATGCACGGTGATCAGTGAGGATTGCCTAATCTTTAAAAACCTTCAGAACGTGCAAAGTCATGCGCAAACCCGTGTGCTAAGTTGCTACAGTTTGGAGAGTTGGGAGCGCATGGTGACAACTCGGTAAGTGACTTTTTCATTTGAGTACTTGCGGAGGAGATATTCGAAATGGCGAGGAATCTTCCTCTAACTCACTTACTGGGGAGTCCATGGACAGTATCTCTCCCGTGCCCCAAGTCCTAACAACCTCGTCTGCCAGAGGTACATCCCTACAAAAGCCTGCACCTGATCAATCTGCATCAGAGGCGATCAAAGTAGCGTCTACCAGCTCAGTATATATGGACAGTGGATTGGAAGTCCGATTGGATAATGGGTACCCTGCTTTACTAGGTTTAGTGAGACAAAGCTAGCACTCAAGGTCGATTTTATCAAAAAGGAGGAGCATGGTGAAATGGAAAAACAACTCCCTTGCTGCCACATGAAAATTTTAACAAAGCCATAACTAACATCGAAATGCCCTCTTGTAGTTTGAAGGAATCTGGCTCTTATGAAACACCTGATTGGTCAGAAGAATTGGATTGTGACACTAAAAGGGGAGTGGTTAGACCACTCTTGTTAGATGGCAAATACAGGGAGAATGTTAGTGTTACGAAGAGAGGAGATCAAAGAAAAATCAAAGAATCGGTGAAACAAAACCAGAACTGTTATACTGGACTTTGTGGGACAACAGAGTCATAGGCCAGGAAACAGAGATATCAACCGAATTAACAGACTAATGGATTTCAACAAACGGTCATGGATAGGAAACAGCAGGTTTACAGTGTTTTGAGGGGAGCAAGGGATAAAGACTTCTCCATAAACAATTCCTGTGCAATGCATTCCAGTGATTCACCTAGTAAAGAGCAACAAATTACTTAATACAAACTCGATACTCACGAGAATTCTGGTAATGTATTTCGGTTTGAAAGTGTTTTCAAGAAAGATACTTCTGTCACCGTTAATAGGTCTGCAATTCTATAAATGTTCGCAGAACTTCCGAAACTGGTGATTATCAGCTATAAAAAGGCCATAGATAGGGTTGAATTTTATGAACTAGCATGCACAAACACAGTAAACATATGTATTGGCTATAACCTGGTGGTGGACGTCATCAGACGAGAAAAACACAGTTTGGTCACTTTGGGCTTTCTTATTTCGGAACTGTGCTTTAATGAAGTGTGTGTGCCTAAATTAGTGAACACAGGAAAAAATAAAAAGATGAGAGTATATAACAACGAGAGCGATGGAAATGGTAGACACTGTTCGAGCTCTACCAATACAAGAAGTAAGAACGGTGTTGACTGGTCCTGGATGTGTGGGGTCTTGGGCAATCCAGCGTTCTCCGGGAATAGAAGAACAAAGATTTAGGCTCCCCTACCCGGTTGAAAGTTGTGAATTGGAATAAAGATTTTCCATAATAACTTACTAGAAAGTCTTGATTCTATTAAAGACACGGAGGCGAGCATTATGCTTCTCTTTCTTTTATTTAAATATTTAAAGAAAGGCTCAGCAGCAAGATATTTTTGTGCACCAAGTGTTATATGAGTAAACATAGAAAAGGGGGTGCACTAAATATATAATATAACAAGTAAAACATAACATAACAGTAGTATCTTCGGAGTTCTGAAGAAACAAACTCCATTTCCCAGAGTTCCCTAGTGTCACCAAAGAAACATCAACATGTGACTTAGTCCTCCAATGGGTGTCCTGATCCCTTCATAAACAGTCCTAAACATGATGCGACTTCCTCTTTCGAAGCTGCGAACTTGGTTGTCCATGGAAAGGTAGCACTTGAAGTTGTTAGATCTGTTGAACAGCTGATCAAGTGGATTTGTCGGCAGGCGCTGTCGAAAAAGGAGATAGAAAGCAAATTACTTCATGTATATAACAACCCTAGTTCCCTTATCGGGGTGGGAGAAAATGTCATTGGTTATTTATTTATTTCTCATAAATGCAATCATTTCTTTGTGAGGTTTAGTAACTTATAATAATACATTGTCACAATTAGGAGAGAAGTACAGTATTATTTTCTCATTGGGTGGGATAATGCTCGCCTCCGTGTCTTTAATAGAATCAAGACTTTCTAGTAAGTTATTATGGAAAATCTTTATTCTATGTCAAGACCGGAGGCTCCCATTATGCTTGTTTAAAGCTTACTCACCACAATAGATGCCGGTTGATCTACTGGTTTCAAGTAGAATTGTTTAAATACTGATTCGCTTGCCCAGTCTGCCATTCTCATAATGTCTTCTAGTCGAACTCCAGCCTGAAAGGCTTTAGAGGCCATAGCTCCCCTCACAGAGTGAGCTCCGAAGTGCTGGGTATCTATCCCGGCTTGATTTAGAGTCCAGCGCACCCAGCGCGCTAAAGTGGGGGCGGAAACTGGTTTGTGTGGTTTACGCAGAGCTATCAGTAGTTGCCCGTTGGGGAGGGCCCTAAGGGGGGCTGTCTTTTCTTCATAAACCTTCAGGCATTTCACCAGACAAAGTTTGGGTTGGTCCCTGAAGGCGGGGTAAGAAATTACCCTAGAGTTACATTTCGTTCTTCTGTGTATGTGAAATACAATACCGTCAGGAGAAAAGGTTCTGCCTGCTAGGTCAAGGGCTCTGACATCAGAGACTCTCCTGCAGGAGACTAAGCAGAGTAAAGTAGTAAGCTTGCCCGAGAGGGCTGTACGTGATAGTTCCTCATTATGATGCCATGAAAGGAAAAGATTCAATACTTTGTTAACGTCCCAGAGTTTGTCATAGCGGGAAAGGGGCGGGACTGTAAGTCTTACTCCTTTTAATAATCTGCAGACGAGGTAGTGTTCACCAGCTGGTATTCCTTCAATGAGGTCGTGACCAGCTGAAATCGCTGAACGATATGCGTTCACTGTCCTGTAGGCGAGCCCTCTTTCTACTAGAGATGCTAAGAAATTCAAGATTTCCTCTACAGGTGCTGAAATTGGATGTAAGCCTTTTTCCTGGCACCAGGTGCTCCAGGCGCCCCAAGAGTTGGAATATCTCTTAAGGGTGGCAGGAGCCCAGCTTTCCTCAATGAGACTGATCGCCCTGTGTGACATGCCTGGAGTTCTCCATCTTGCCCTGAAATCCTCCATGCTGCCAGGGTCAGAGAACCGTTGAGAAGAAGGGGGTGTCTCTGCCCTGAAGGATCTAGAAGAAGATCTGGAAATTGGGGTAGTAGGATTGGAAAATCCGAGGAAAGTTCCAGAAGGACTGGATACCAGGTCTGAGATGTCCAGACCGGTGCTATGAGGACTAAGTCTGAATGTTCCAGACGGGCCTTCGCCAGGGTCCTCGCTATCATGGTGAATGGGGGAAAGGCATAGAGTACCCCTTGGGACCATTGTTGGAGAAAAGCGTCTGTTGCTGTTGCTGCTGGATCCGGTCTCCAGCTGTAAAACCGTGGTAGCTGAGTATTGAGTCTGGAGGCGAAAAGATCTATGAACATTGGGCCCCAAATCTCCTGGAGGCGGAGGAAGACTCCTCTGTCGAGCTTCCAGTCGCTGTAGTCTGTGGAGTGGCGGGAGTACCAGTCCGCTACCACATTTGATAGGCCGGGAAGATATTCTGCTGTGACTGAGATTCGATGCGCCAGACAGAAGTGCCAGAAGTCCTTGGCTAATTCTGCTAGAGGTCTTGATTTGGTGCCACCTAGATGGTTGATGTACCTTACCGCGGAAATGTTGTCCATTTTTAGCAAGATACAGCAACTCACTCTGTCTCTGGCAAAGGAGCGTACTGCAAAGGAACCTGCCAGAAGTTCTAGGCAGTTGATATGCAGGCCTAGCTCCTGATAGGACCAGGTCCCTCCTGTGGCTATAGAGCCGCATCTCGCTCCCCATCCGGAGCGGCTGGCGTCTGACTCGATGATGATATCTGGAGCAGATCCGAAAATGGCTCTGCCGTTCCAGGCCTCCATGTGGGTGAGCCACCAATTGAGTTCTGTCCTCGCTTGGGGAGATAATGTTAGGAGTTGAGAGTATGAAAGACTGTGTCTTAAGTGTTGGCCTTTCAGTCTTTGCAATTCGCGATAGTGAAGAGGGCCGGGAAATATCGCTTGAATGGAGGAGGATAGCAGCCCTATCACTCTTGCTAGTTCTCGAAGAGAGAACAGGTCCTTCTGCAGAATCCTGCGAATCTCCCTTTTGGTAGAATGGATCTTGGCTGCTGGGAGTCGGAGTTGACAATTCTGGGTGTCCACAACGAAGCCCAGAAATTCCATGTTCTTGGATGGAAGAAGAATTGACTTTTCCCAATTTATAAGGAAGCCGAGACTGTGTAGCAAGTCTATAGCTAGTTTGGTGTCTTTCTGAACTAGCTCTTGCGATTGTGCCATAAAAATGATGTCGTCTAGATAAATAATAAGACGAACACCTTGCTCTCTTAGATGAGCTACTACAGACCTTAGAAGCTTGGTGAAAACCCAAGGCGCTGAAGAGAGCCCGAAAGGTAGGCTTGTGAATTCCCAATCTCGATTCTTCCAGGAAAATCTCAGGTAATTCGTATGTGCCTGATGAATTGGTATCGTCAAGTAGGCGTCTTTCAGGTCTAGACGCATGAGCCAATCGTTCGGTCTCAGAAGATCTCTGAGCATGTGTATACCTTCCATTTTGAAATGGCGGTAAATGATGTATTCGTTGAGAGCTTTGAGGTTTATGACTGGTCGTACTTTTTCTTTCCTGCGGACTAGGAATATGGGACTGAAAAACCCTCCCTGGCTTTGACAGGGGCGAATTGCTCTCTTCAGACAAAGATTGTGTATTTCGCTGTCTAAAGCGATTTGATCTGTCTGAGACATTACTATTGGAGGAGGGCGACATGTCTGAATGGGCTGCTCGAAAAATACTAGGCGTAGGCCCCGAACTGTGTCCCTGACCCAGGCGTCTCCTGATAAGGTATCCCAAGCATTTATAAACATCATTAACCTCCCCCCTATAGGAGTCATGGGCGCTGGCGCTGCTATAAGTACACTGACCTGTAGATTGCTGTTGGGCTGGGTATCTGGCCGATCTTCTCCAGGGGCGCCCTCTTCCACGACCTCTTGAGGGAAAGAAAGTGTCGGAGCGCTCTTGCCAGGAGTTATGCTGGCCTCTGGAGTGTTGAGATCTTTTGTCGAAGAAATAACGGCCGGAGGAGCGACCTCTGCCTCGTCCGGCCCTGGTGAAAACCTTGGACGCGAAGACTCTTTTTATGGAGGCTTGTGCTTTGTCCAATGCTGTAAATGTTCCCACGAATTTCGCCATTTCCTTCATAAAAGGATCTCCAAAAAGCAGACCTTGTGCTGTTGGACCGGACTCTGTGTCTGCCAGCTCGCTCAGTTTGGCGTCTATTTTATATAGGATGCCTTTTCGGCGTTCTGTCGAAATAGCACAACTGGCGTTGCCTAGAAGGCAAATTGCTCGTTGAACCCAACCAGAAAGTATTATCGGGTCAATGGGGTTAGAGGAGTTTATTGCTTCTTCCGCTAGATCTGAAATCTTGGCTAGTGGCCCTGCTACGTCTAGTACTTTGTCCTGGCAGGACTTCCAGGCACGGTCTATGCCTTTCCTTGGGTCTTTTACGTTTTTACCTAGAAAGGTAATCATTTTCGAATCTAGTTCTGGTGTTAGAGCCACTTTGTCCGCAATATCCGGACGTGGACATTCCGCTCGAAGTCTAGCTCTAACTTCTTTATCCAGTGGCTTACGTAGCCTGAAATGAATGTATCTTGATGTCTTTGAAGATGGTTCCCAGTCTGTGGATCTGGGATGTATAAGGTCTTCCGGAGTAAACATCCCCTCTGCAGGAGGCTTGTTTACGGTAGTGTTCTTGGGGATGGGGTCTGCCGCAGTCCCAGAACCAGAGGGCTTTGAACCCTCTATTTGAATTTCCTCTTCAGATGAGGATTGAGAAGGATCAGCGTCGTAGACGCTCTTGTTTTGGTCATCTTCAGTGCCCTGTCCGTATCTCTCCGGGCTGGAGGGTACATTTTCCCTCATTTCTTCCTCTAGGTAAGAGGGTTCATGGGAAGAGGTTATCTTCCTATTCATAAAGGCTTGTTTCAGCCTGGAGAAGGCGTCCGAAACGGCAGCTGTGGCATCTGTTGGCTGGCTCGGGGGGGTCATAGAGCTTCTGCTCTTGCGAGCCGGTATACATCCCCCTTCCGTAAGGTGCTTTCTCTTTTGCGTTCTCTTTCTCCCAGGGGGGGAGGTCCCTCTTAAATGCTCTTCCATAGTTTCTAGGCGTTGTTGAATGGGAATGAGCATGTCTGTTACTGCTTTCTTAATACTGGTTTCCACAGAGGATCCCAGTACTTTTTGTAAGCTGTTAGCCATTGCCACCTCATCTATATAGCAGTGATCTTCCTCCGTCTCAGACCAGGCCTGATCTGATTGGGGTGAGTACTGCGCTGCCATAATAAATTTTAAAGCACCTTACTCACTTTTTTTTTTTTTTTTTTTTTTTTTTGTCTTGTCTTCTGGGCCCTTGAACGCCTTCTCTCACTGCCCAGTAAATCAGTTCAGCTTATTATTATAATCTTCATAGAATGCTGAACGGGAGATTTTCTCTCTTCTTCTTTTTTTTTTTTTTTTTTTTTTTAATGTATGCAAATTATGTATGCTGATATTTTTCCCGCACTCGCGTGCGAAATCCTGTCGGTCCGATGTAAAGAAGTATAATAGCTGCCGCCTGAGGAGAAGTTCCGGCGCTCGAGTTCGCAGAGACCGTTATAAATGAGGGTCATGCGCACTCGAGCGCCGGATAGAGGAAGGGACCAGGAAGAGCAGGAGCTCCCCTGGTGGTTAGTGGGCGGCACTGCGGGCAGTAGTAATGCCGCGCCGGCCTCCCCGTACTCGATTTGGAGAGTACCGATGGGTCGGGGAAGCCGACGCGAGCCCGCAGAGAAGTCCGCCTGAAGCGGAAGAAAAAACAGCTGTAGCGAAGCCACGCCGGCTTCCCCGTGCTCGAGGAGAGCACCGATGGTTCGGGGAAGCCGACGCGAGCCCGCCGAAAGAAAACAGCTGACGGATTGTGTCAGCGAGCGCGAAGCGAGGCTTCGAATTACGCGGTCTCCGACGCCAGCAGAAGGCAGCTGGCGTCGGAGTCAACAACGAAGGCAATGAGCAAAATGAAATCAATTTAAAGGCAAGGTACGCTCATAAACAATAATTAAGCATATATAGCAATGTCAATTATGTAAAAATGAAATCACGTTTATAATCAGAGGTAAACATGAAGGTACTTATCTCTTGCTGTGAGCAGCAAAGAAAGAGGAAGTCGCATCATGTTTAGGACTGTTTATGAAGGGATCAGGACACCCATTGGAGGACTAAGTCACATGTTGATGTTTCTTTGGTGACACTAGGGAACTCTGGGAAATGGAGTTTGTTTCTTCAGAACTCCGAAGATACTACTGTTATGTTATGTTTTACTTGTTATATTATATATTTAGTGCACCCCCTTTTCTATGTTTACTCATATAACACTTGGTGCACAAAAATATCTTGCTGCTGAGCCTTTCTTTAAATATTTAAATAAAAGAAAGAGAAGCATAATGGGAGCCTCCGGTCTTGACATAGAATTCGAAAGGGCATAGAGCATTGATTAAAAACTTGGAGTTTAATTCCTACTTTCAATCCCATGGCATCATATGTATTCAAGAACATTGGTTACTAAATTAACCCAGCCTGTACGGTTTTCAAAGTTGCTTTCAGCCGGCTAAAAATGTCACACTGGGCGCCTGTCGGGTGTGTTGATGTCATTATTCAAACTATGCCCCCCACCCCCTATTAAAGGTGAAATGGTTAGAGACGTCAGGACTTCTTCTTCAAACTGAATTTACACTAATTTTGGAAGGGCAGGAATTGCACATGCTAATGATAAATATTTATTGGCATACGGGAATCTGTGTTATTGAGACCATTTTAGCAGAGATTGAGGATTGTGTAGAAAGATGGCCCAAGTTGAGGAAAGAGTGCCTTCTGGAAATTTTAGGAGATATTAATTCTAGTTGTCCCAATGTAGGAGAAAATTAGATGGACAAATTAGCCCTAGTTACGGTCTCATGTGGTAAAGACAAGAATAGCAACAGTGTTAAGTGGTTGTTACTGATGTATAGGTTGGGATTGATGCTATTGAATGGAATAGCGACAAGTGATATCCCAGGTAGGCACACATGGACACATGGGGCCTCATTACACGGTAGGCGGTAAGGGATTACCGGCACCGGTAAGGGCACGGATGCCGGTAATCCCTTACCGCCCTACTATGAGGTCCCTTAGCGGGTCCCTCCCCTAACGCCTGGTTTTACCAGGCGTTACAGAAGGGACCCGCTAAGGGACTTCAGAGCTGATAACGGTACCGCAAATTGCGGTACCGTTATTAGCTCCTTCCCCATTCCCATTGAGCCCTAAGGGGGCTCAAATGGGAATGGGGAATGGTTCCCGGAATGGGGATTTACCGGTCCCGCCAGTGTTTTAAAGTGCCACAGGTGCACACAATCAGCACAGGTGGAGGCTATGGAGTCAGGCCCAGTACAAAAGGAGCACACCCACACACTACACCCACTCCCACACTAAGATGATACCAATAGTGTTAGCATTACTGGAGCAGGAGGCCCTGCTTGCAAGGCCTCAACTACAACAACACCAACAACAACAACAGGCCCCACCACAGAGGAGACACAAGAGGAGTAGGAGGGTGAGACAGACCCAGCATGACCTACCAGTGCAGCCACCATTACCACGACGGCAGCCCCAATCCCTCGCCTCAGAGCCACCCCCTTCAACCTAACACCTGAGCAGATCCACACCCTGTACTTGCTTTACCGTGACACCATCACCACCATAGTGGACCTGATAAACAACGACATAGTGAGCCTCATAGAAATACGCACCGCCATTCCCCATCTACAGAATGTAGTGTCTGTCCTGCACTTCTTGCCACAGGCACCTACCAGCACACAGTGGGGCACATGCATGGCATATCACAACCCTGATTTTCCCGGATACTGACCCAAGTGCTGGATGCCTTCCTCAAGCACACAAGGGACTACATATCCCTACCATGGACTCCCCAGGAGATATTCGATACAAAAGTTGCCTTCCATGCACTGTGTAGGTGCACTCGACTGCACCCATGTGTAGTTGGTGGTCCCGCATGCCATGGAGGTGGCGGATCGCAATCGCAAGTAATACCACTCCATCAACATGCAGATGGTATGTAACGCCAGCAAGATCATCACACATTGCTGTGCCCGATATCCAGGATCAAGTCATGACTCTTTGGTACTGCGGGACTCCAGGCTACCATGCTATATGGAGCGAAATGCTGGACGACATTCCTGGCTGCTTGGTGTGTTGCCTGACCGGGCCATGGCAGTGCATCAGGGTTGTGAGGTGGGTTGCTGCATACTCCACCTGGGTGGGAAGGGGTGGATATGCATACTGCACCTGGGTGGGAAGTGGGGAGAAACATACTGCACCTGGGTGGGAAGGGGGGTCGATGCATACTCCACCTGGTTGGAAATGTTGAAGCCAGAGCACGATGTGCACCTCACCGAACACTGTGCCCCAAAGCAAGTGAAACGGCACATGACTACCAAATCCCACAGTGATGAAGTAAGGCTGACACCTAACACTACATGACTAACAGGCAACCAGGCCGCATTCAACAACACATGCACCACTCATCGGTGACCCTCACACATCGTAAGGGCTTCCAGCACTATGCACTGCATATGCGCTATGTTGCTGCCTCCAGCATATCATCACACAAGACAGTCATCCCTGGGAGTGCATTGAGGTGAGCCCAACAGGGATACCACAGCGTGTCACTGGTTCTGCACACCCATAGGAGTGCTGCAAGTCACCATGGTACTGATCAGTGCAGAATGACGAATATGCGACTGACTACAGCCAACACTCCCTACTACCAAATCTCACAGAACACAGCACATCAATAATTTTACCCCACGACTGCTGCATGCATATACGATGAACGTGCTACAAGATGTGAGTGCATACCATAAACCATCTTGAAGATGCTACCCCCTCCATCATTCCATTGCACAGGACACATACCGGGGCCAGAAATGGGGTCAATTCATCCAGGGAAATGTGCGTATGGGCAGAAATCACCTGCTGCCATGTAAGACTAGTTCAGCTATCCACCATGAATGCACAAACACTTATTTTCATTCCCCTCTCATGCAGGTGATGGCGGCTATCCCTTGACACCGTGGCTCATGACCCTTGTCTGAAACCCACAGAACAGGCACAAGGAGGACTACAATAATTCCCATACCCGTACACGTGTGGTGATTAAGCAGACCTTTTGCCTGTTGAAGGCACAATCTCGTTGCCTAAGCCGGTCGGGTGGGGCACTCTTCTACAGCCATGAGAATGTGTCCAAGATCCCCATGGCATGTGTAATGCTGCACAATATGTGCATCCGTCGGAACGTGCCCCCGCCCCCTGACATGGAACTGCTACCACCTGATGATGATGAAGGGGAGGAGGAGGAAGAAGGGGCAGGAAAGCATCATGGCGCCGATGCACAGGAGGGACGTGCCGTGCTGCAAGCATTGATTGAACAATATTTCTGACACACAAGTCAGCAGAGGGTGTGAGGATGTGAGGACATTGGGCACTGGTTGTGGGGATACATGTACACTATGCACTGTGCAATATTGAATGACACATGTGCAATGATGAATGTCCACTCTGTTTTTTTTAGATGAACCACCGGTGTATTCAAATTGAAGGTTCAAACGTGAAAAACAAACCCTCCAGCACCCTCCCCCGTCACACCACAACTCCCAAACACACCCTCACCCCCCTCCCCCTCCCACCACAACTCCCAAACACACCTTCACCCCCCTCCCCCTCCCACCACAACTCCCAAACACACCCTCACCCCCCTCCCCCTCCCACCACAACTCCCAAACACACCCTCACCCCCATCCCCCTCCCACCACAACAACCCCACACTAGTCCCATAAGGACCACATAGGCCACATGTGGATGTCAGCATTGTCACTGTGCGCTCCCAGTGCCAGGGGGAGGCATGTCCTGGTGGCGCATTGTGCGTTGGGACCGACGGAGCGGGCTGGTCTGGGTGGAGAAGCATTGAGAAGGTGTGTCCTCCTGCTGGGGCTGTCGTGCAGGAGGTGCAGCTTCCAGGGCATCTGCTATCCGGCCAAGGACCTTGCAGAGCCGGTTTGTGCTGTCTGTAATGACCTCGCCCAGTGTCCTCAGTTCATTCCGCCACTCCTCCCTGGCCTGCCGATTTTCTTGAATGATGTCATGTATGAGGCCTGTGAGCTGCTGAGCCCCCTCTGCATCAATGGCTGATGTTGTTGGGCTCTGGGAATCGGGCTCACATGTCTTTCCGGCGCTTCACTAAGGGAACTGGCCACAGGACTGGCATGTTCCAGTGTTGCTCCTTGCCCCATAAGCCCAGATGTGTCACTCTCTCTCCAGTCACTATATAAGATCTGGGGGTTGGTTTGGCCATCAGGGGTGTGGACAATCTCATGTGTGTCCTCAGTTGCTCCACATATGGAAAAGGGGCTGTCGGCAACATCGAGGGGGGCCGTGGCTGCAATCTCCCCAGCCACACTAGACTCCTCAGAGCGCAGCGTAGGGCATGTGTCTGCTGCCAGTGCATGGTGGGGTAGGGGTGGGGGTGGGGGTTGTGCACCCTCCACGGGCCTTGCTGGAGCTGGTGGTGTGCCTCCAGGTGTTTTCTTGACTTGGCCCCTGGATGTGCTGGGCCGGTTTCTTGCCTGGTCCTCACTGTCATGCTCGCTCCCTGTGGGGGTGGAAGAGAGGGACGGCATGAGTGATGCTTGGAGAGCCAGCATTTGGACATGCCTACAATATCACAATCAGATTCTAGTGGGTTATCGGCATTTGGGTGGTGAACGGCACATTAATCTATGCTTGGGTGGTAAATGCATGCATATGTCTGTGTCACTCATGTTGGCCGGGTCTGTGCTGGCTCACATGCACACTGTTTACATCAACTGCCTTGTGTGCCTCACAGAATGGGCCGGTATGTGTCGTATAGGTTACAGCCTCACACCATACACTAGCCTGGGTATCACTTGTTTCGGCATGATTTAAAGGGGGCGGGGTGTGGCCGACCATGCCGTGACACCTTGCCCAGCCCTTAGCAGTGACTTTCATAACATTTGCGTTGGCAATATTGACTTTGGACGCTCACCTCCATCAATGGATGACGTTGCCCCACACTCCATATCTCAAACCCCTTTGATGGCTTCGGGGCCTATCATGGCCACACACGTCTCCTCCCACAGAATTAATTTCATGGGCGAACCTGGCCCTCCTCCTGTCTCCAGGGCCTGGCTTCTATTAGCCGAGAGGATGCTCTGCACCCTCAGCCGCAGGTCGTCCCACCTTTTTCTGCAGTCCTAAGTGGTGCGGGAGGTGTTGCCCACGGCGCTCACCTTCTGCGCTACCATAGCCCAGATCTCCTTTTTTTTTATTTCCACCACCCTCCGCATGTCACTGCTGAAAACGGTGTCGGCATGTTCGTGGCGGGTATCCACCATCACTTGGAGCTCATCAGGGCTGAAGCGCTCCTTCATGAGGCGGGCAGCTCCCTTTTTTGGTGCTTTGGGCATTCCTCCTTGATGATGGGATGTTTCCACAGTGTTGAAAGTTTTCCAGGGGTCCTGTCTGGTGAGGTTGGCAATGAGTTGTGTTTTTAAAGATGGCCGCCGTGCTCCTTCCAGTTCCTGTGAGATGACGCTGTTTCCGGTTCCGCAATTTAACAGTGACCGTAAATAACGGTGACCGCTATTTACGGTCACCGCTAATGCCGCGTTACTCTAAGGCAGTAGTGTTCGCTACGGTTCGGTTCATGTCGGTAGAGGGTTTTTCAGCCGTTTTTGCAGCATGGCGCTAGATTCATTACCGGCATGGTGCAAATCTCGTGCCCGCAAACTCGTAATAGGGCGCTTTTAGCGGTCTATTGCCAGCTCGGGCACGCTATTTGCACCATGCCAATAATGAACGGAACTTACCTCCAAACTCGGAATGAGGCCCATGGTCTCATTGTACCTTAGATTATATTTATTGTGCATAAACATGTGTTTGAAAAATGTAGAAAATTAGAGATTAACCACCTTAAGTGATCATTGCCAACTTAGTTTTGAATTGAACCTTCTGCTTAATCTTGATTGCACCAATTATCCACAGGGGGTATACATTAATATTAAGGGTCTGATTAGCTGGTTTGATAGCACAGCGAGTAGAGCACTCCCTTTGACATCTGTGCAGAGCCTACAGATGCAGGTTCAAATCCCGGCACAGCCAAACTGAGAAGACCTTCAAAGTTAACTTCTTCCCTTGAGTTTGGTGGGAACAACCAATTCGTAAGCCACCTGGACACCATCCCCAACCTGGTTCGAATTTTCTTCAGAATGCTGTTGAAAACTGGATAGCCTTGGGGAAGGAATTCAGCTTGTAGACTTTAAGGCACTCACACCTTAAACCAATGTTTTGCAAAGCTTGTGGCCTCTTGCCTGGGCAGTGCAGGAACCTCCCGATATCCTCCTTGTCCCCACGACTGAAGCTCAGGAACAGCGAGATCTGCAGGAACTGCCAGGAACAACTGCCTCAGCTACAGCTTTTCTTCACTTACAAGGTACTGTGCAAGTGCTGTGCAGAACTCTGTTCGGCCGTGGTGAAAGTTTGTGAAACTTTCCTGACTTTGAAGGCTTGTCCTTCCCTAAACTAACATCTAACTTTTCATCTGATCAAATTCTTCTCAGAGCCGTGGCAAAGACTTAACCCTTTACTACCTGAACTGTGCTATCCTATACAAGACACTGCACCATTGACTTTGGCCCAGGCCTATTGAATTGAATTGCCAGTTGTAGTGAACTGAAATCCTTTGTCCTGCCTATGAAAGTATGTGTGCTGTTGATTCTTATAACCTTGTCTTTTTACCCCTTTTTAAAGTAACTGAAGTGCCATTTTGCTCCCACTTCATGGGGAGCTTAACTTGTTCAGAAACTGATTGGTTGTGTATTGTAGTGTTTTAGATTTTGATAATTAACTGCTCTTACTAGTGGAATGTTTTCCAAATGACCATGTAAATAAATGTATATTCTTTTACCAAGAAACCTTGAGTAGGTGTTTGTTTGAATCACTGTATTTGCTGGTCCTTTCTGTAACCTGTTGTGCTGCTCACTTTACTCTTGCGATAAGTCTGGCTGCTCTGCCACTGCTACCACATTACTGTGTAGTACAGGCTTGTACCAAAGGTGACATTGTACTTAAACTTGTAGTCTTAATTGTGCATAGTGTTCCCAAACGGTACTGCATATGATTCTGCCCAACACTGGTGTACTTTGGTGAGGATAAAGTGTACTTGTTACATTTAGAGTGCTACTCTTACCTTTATTCAATTAACCTTCAAAAGGCTAAGCACCACTAGAGAAGCAATTGTTTTATCATGTCTGGTATGGATAGCTACAGACAGGAGACCCCAGTCACTTTAACAGTTGATCAATTGAGAGAAATGTGTAAAGCTAGGAATTTCACTGTAAAAGGCAACAATGTTGAATTGATAGAAAAAGTGTTGGAATACCAAAGTCTGAGGAGTGGGTCTGAAACACCTACCCCTGCAGCAAATGTGGGAAGTTTTGATGAGACCGATAATGTTTCAGAGGGTAACTCAAATGTTATTGATGAGTTAGATGAGGCAGAAGAGTCTCAAAATGTAGGCCCTGTTTTACCTCTACCTGCTCATAGGCCTCAATCTTTGACCACAGGGAATCCATCAGGTCCAACACTAAGTTCTGAATTGTTCTCTCTGGAAAGAATTAGACTAGGGGTCTCATTACGAGGAGCGCTGTAAAAACGGGGTCATTACCGGCATGCAGGTACTCGCGGGTCTGTGCTCGTATGACGCCGCTAGTAGAGGGTGATTACGAGTGCGCGAGCACGTGTGAACCCCCATGCCAGTAATCGCCATACCGGCAAGCCGCTAAAGGCCCTCCAACCCCCCCGATAGCACCATCACGGGACTCACCGATACAGCCTCCGCCTAGGAGGCACCCCTTAATACCGACCCGGTAATAACAACATGCTAATACCGGGTTCATAATACCGGACCTAAGAGTAACGTCATCGCGTCGGAATGAGAAATGCTGTGGTGGCCATCTTTAAAAACACAATCCATTGCCATCCTCACAAACCACCAGTTACATTCAGGAGAGACCAGTGGCAATCCCTTCACCATGTTGAAAGCTACTCGTAAAACAACCTCCCCCCTGCGCAAAAAGTGTTTTTCAGATGCAGAACTTAATATGCTGGCAGACACCCTTGCCGTACATGCTGACGAGATAAATCAGCAGAACCTGAAGCGTGAGGCGCAGCAGTGCAAAAAGGATATGTGTTAGGAGGTAGCATGCAAAGTCTCGGCTGTCGGAACCACCCCACGGACAGTGAAGTATAGCAAAAAGAGGTGGGATGACCTCCGCCTCAGGGTTCATAATATCCTGGCAAGCAACAGGAGGGAGTACATGGCTACAGGCGGGGTTCCCCACTCTCCTGTCAAACTGACCGGCTGGGAGGAGACGGCAAGCACGTTCATACAGATGGAGTCCATCGAGGGATTTGGGGAGATGGAGACGGGTGCAGCAACATCTGCAGAGGGAGGTGAGTGACCTTGCAGATCCCTGTAGGGCAAACCATGACGTAACACAAGTGATGTGGAAGAGAGTCTAGGCAAGGCAATGCCTGTCCCAACACACACATTAACATGTTCTTATCCAGATGGAGGGCCAAACCCTGCCACAGTGAAATACATGCTGAGTGCCAATCCCATTACCAACACACAGCCAACACACACAGACCTTGCCCATGTAATACATTACACAAACCCCAATACAACGGCATGTCCCCTACCATGCAACAAACGCCAAAATGCCCCCTCCATACTATCCTGTGTGACACACCTGTAAGATATGAATGCATGATAAATGAAATACTCCTCAGCACCAGATAATTCATCTAGTATGTATTATCTGCATCACTGATACCCTGCATCTCTTCTACCCCCCAGGCACGAAGGGAGAAGATGCCATCCAGGATCCGACCACAAGGGCATCCACGTCCCGGCCAAAGACAATGGCCAGCGACACCACCTCGGGGGCAGCCTCGCAGCCAACAACAACACACAGTGTGCCTGACACTGTGGACACTGAGCTGCCTACACCTTCACCAGTGGAAGGCAAGGCCTTAGAATCACTGACCAACACCGTTGATGCAGAGGATGAGTATGTGGACCAGGAAGGACTGACGCATGTGGTATGCCCACACTCCCCAGGCCCCGTGTACGCCCCCCCACCCCACATTCAGCCCTCAACCACCTGCAGCAGTGCGGATCCCTGCCTGCATGATTCAGACCTAAGCAGCATCCATGAGAACAGCACTGCCATTGCAGGCCCCATCACAGCACCGTCGACCACTGCTGCTCCCACCATCAGCCTTGAGGCATGGCTGGCAAGGGTGGAGGCCAGACAGGACTCCATGTTGGACCTGCTCCAGCAATATATCGTGGATGGGGAGGACACGAAGCGTGGGATAGCCCAGGCCATAGCGGGGACCACAGCCGCCATAGCGGTGAACACAGCCACCATAGCCGCCAACACAGCCGCCGTCAATACCTCAGCATTGTTGATGAGAGACTGTCTGGGGGCCATCACGCATGTCCTCATATCCATCCTGCTGCACATGCAGCAGCCACAACCTGCACCAGGCCTGCAAATGACCACATCTTACTCCCCATCTACCACAACCGCTTCTTCTGCCCCCCTTCCTCTGGACCCTCCAGCCCTGTGCGTCACACAAGGTGCAGTGCGAGGCACCCTGAAATGCCGCCCCCGCTCAGCAAGAAGAAGTCCCAGAAATTGTGTGGGAGAACTATGGGAGTGGGACAGATGTGTTGGCGGTGAATGGGAGTATTAGGGTGAGTACATTGGGGTGTTTTGGGAGTTCACTGGGGGGGTTTTGGGAGTTTACTAGGGGATTTTGGATTTTACCTGGGGGTTTTTGGGAGTTTACTGGGGGGTTGTGGGTGGGGGCTTGCACTTTCTTTACTTGTTATCAATACACCTGTTGTGTTAAAAAACATTCAATGGCTGGACATTGTTCATTTTGTGTGCATCCATTTCATTAATGACTGTGTACAGTGCCCAACTCTACACATTCCCTGTGTGCATGTCCACATGGACACCGTGTACAAAGTGTCACTGACATATATCTATCAACGTCCCTCTGGGTCAGAAGTATTCATCAATCAGTGATTGGTATACTGCATGGCCATCCTGTGCATCACGTACTGGCAGAGGTGATGCTTCCCCTCCATCTTCATCCTCATTATCCTCACCCGGTGCATGCATGTCAATGTCAGGTAGCAGTGGTACATTTCTCCGGACGCACATGTTGTGCAGCATGACACAGACCATGGTGATCATTGACACTGTCTCAGGCGCATAGAGAAGTGCTCCACCAGACCGGATTAGGCAGCAGAACTGCGCCTTCAATAGGCCAAAGGTCTGCTCAATCACTACACGGGTACGGGTATTTACCCGATTGTACTCATGGCTGTTCCGTGGGTTCTGCACAGGGGTAAGTAGCCACCGCTTCAAGGGATATCCTCCATCACCTGCAAGCGAATACAGATAGGTCTAGGTGAGTCACTCTGAGCTGCCACCTTCAGGATACACAGTCATGGCTGCAGCTATTTGCTGTCGACCTGCATATGTCCCTGTAGGTATGCACAAATGTTGTTTAGATGCATTGTATACTGCAATATGGTGTGGGAGTGTGGATAGCATTGTACAGATGATGCAGGGTGAAATCATGCATGCTGATGCGGATGTACTGTGCTTGTAGGACTTTGTTTTGCCTCCCATTTCTGTTGTGTATACTACACTGTGCATGGTCACACTAGCCACATTGGCACAGTTGCAATCCTGTTCAGTCATGCATTGCTTGACATACCCATGGTGGCGAGGTTGCGCATCATACATGTTTTCATTGATATGCGTAATTGGTCAAATGTGTGCCAGGGATGTGTCATGTTAGGGTTGGGAGGTTCAGGTCAGGAGTGTTTAGCTCTGCATGCATTCTCCACTCACCGTCAATTCCCACCCAGGTGGAGTATGAATCCCCCCTTTCCCACTCAGGTGGAGTATGTAACCCCCCTTTGCCACCAAGGTGGAGTATGCACCCCCCTTTCCCACCCAGGTGGAGTATGCACCCCCCCTTTCCCACCCAGCTGGAGTATGCATCCCCCCTTTCCCACCCAGCTGTAGTATGCATCTCAACACATCACTACCCCAAAGCACTGCCATGGGCCAGTTAGGCAACTCACCAAGCAGCCAGGCATGTGGTCCAGCATGTCACTCCATGTGACGGGGTAGCATGGAGTTGTGCAGCACCATGGCATCATGTGTTGATCCAGGAAATCGGGCGCAGCAATGTGTGATGATCTTGCTGGAGTCACATACCATCTGCACATTGATGGAGTGGTATTGCTTGTGATTGCGGTACACCGTCTCTATGGCATGGGGGACTACCAATTCCACATGCGTGCAGTCCAGGGCACTGACATAATTGGGCATGCCTGCCAGTGCATGGAAGCCTACTTTGGTGTTGGCTATCTCCTGGGCAGTCCGTGGTAGGGATATGTGGGTGCTAGCGTGCTTCAGGAGGGCATCCAGCACTTGGTACAGCAGGCGTGAAAATAGTGGTTGCGAAATGCCATGCAGCTTGCCCACTGCGTGCTGGTAGGTGCCTGTGGCCAGGAAGTGGAGCACAGACACCACCTTTAGTAGCGGGGGGATGGCAGTGCGTATTTTTATGAGGCTGGCAATGTTGTTGCCTATCATGTCCACTATGGTGGTGATGGTGTCCCGGTCCAACCGGTACAGGGTATGGATCTGGTCAGGGGTTAGATTGAATTAACTGGGTCTGATGCGAGGGATTGGTGGCTGCCTACTAGGTACTACTGGCTGCACTGGTGGTAATTTCTGGGCCTGTCTCATCCTCCTTCTCCTCCTGCGTCTCCTCTGTGCTGCTTGTTGCTACTGCTGTAGTTGTTGTTGTAGTTGCTGTTGTTGCTGTTGTTGTAGCAGTATAGGCATGTCCTCCAGCACCATGATTGCAACAGCTAGTGGTATCATTTTGGTGTAGGAAGGGGTGTGGTGTGTGGGTGTACTCCTTTTATACTGGGCCAGGCTCCATTGAGTCCACCTGTGGTGATTGTGTGCACCTGTGGCAGTTGGCTTGATTTCTGATTGCTGTTTACGGATGGTCTGCGATGCCTGTATGGCCGCCATCGTGCAGGCTCTGATTACCGCCTTTGGGATGCTGGTATCTGCATGCCTGCGTGGGTGGTGATGTCCTCCTATTACCGGCATGCCAGTATTTACTCCCTGAAGGAGCGCATGTACATGCCCATGCCGGTATGAGGGTGCACGGTATGGGCGGTGCCGGTATTGGCGGGTTGTCGGGTCATAATGCCCCAGACCTGTTAATGATGCCGTTATTGCCAAAACGCCTTCTTTTTTTCATTACCTCCATTCTCGTAATGAGGCCCTAGGATTGAAATTTAAAAGAATCCAAGCCCAAACTGAAAGCAGACATCAAAAACTTAAGCTCAGAGAAACTGAGTTGAATCATGCACTTGAAATTAAAACGTTGTTTCTTGAAACTGGTTCTCTTCTAGGTCTTCCAGTCCTAAGAGGCCTCTCATGCCCAAAGATGCAGTAACTATGTATGAGGTTAAGCTTGATATTTTGGATTGGTTGGCTGCTTTTGAATATAATCATGTGATTCAAGACATTACAGGGAATCGGCTGATAAGTCGTTTTTTTTCTAGGACACCTCCTGTTGCAACTGCTGTAGTAATGGAGTTGGGAGATATAGACAGAAAGAAGTATGACAGTGTGAAACTAGCTTTAATAACTAGGTTTGGGAAGACCCCTTCCCAGTATCTTAAGGGGTTTAGAGTCCTCAAAAAAGCATGATGGTACTCCTTGGGCTACTTGGGTATCTGAATGTTTAAAAAACTTAGATGGGTGGGTTAAGGGATACAGAGTTAACACTTATGAAGGTATTGGAACTCTGTTTATGTTGGAATTTATTCATGATGCCTGTTCTCCTGAGCTGAGACAGCACTTGGCTGACTCTAAGGAAATTGATCCAAAGAAGTTAGCAAGGGCTGCTGACTTGTGGGTTGCCAACAGGGCTACTCACAAGGATTCTGGGGTAACTCAGAAGAAGGACGAGGGAAAGCAGCATAAGAAAGAAAAAAAGGAGAATTCTAATACCTCCAATCCAAAGGAGGTCCACACACATAACAAGGGTAAGCCCCCTGGAAATCAAACAGGCTAGTGTACCCCCTGTTGCTAAACCAGAAGGAGGTCAGAACAAACCCCCATTCCTAAAGACATTTGGAAAATGTTATACTTGTGGGTCAACAGACCATGTGAAAGGGGATCCCAGATGTAAGGGTAAACCTTCAGGAGTCCACACTGTCTCCTTAGCCTTCTCCCCAGAGGAAGAAGTACCTATGGCAAGTGGAAACATTCATCTACTGGCTGATGAACCTATGAGAGTCTCAGCCAGTGTTTCTTTAGTGTCCTATGGCTTGTGGGAACAACAGAATTTAGATGTCTATAATTCAATTTCAGACAATACTAAAGAGTATTACAAAGACAGTGTTCTTGTGGATGGTCAGGAGACCCCAGCCATCAGAGACACTGAGGTCAGCATTAGTGTAGTTGATGAATCTTTTTTTAAGATAGAGGATGTTGCTAAGGCACCCAAATACCTAACTAAGCTTGCTTGAGGCCTTGTCCAAAGTCTTCCACAGTTACCAGCTCTCATCCAGTGCAATGACATAACTGTCAAGATACCTGAAGGTGCAGAGTGAAGTACCTGGGAGAGTCCTGTTGGGGAATGACTTAAAAACTCTCAGAGTTGTATCAATCAGCCCCAGGTCTCCCAGCAAAAGGAAACAGGAGCAGATTAGGAAGGCCAGAGAGAGTACCTTAAAAGGCTATCAAGAAGAGATTATAGAGGAAACTATAACTCCCAGTCCACAGGACTTACTGACTGCAATTTCAAAAAAGAAAGAGGAAAAGGGGAACCCTAAAACCTCCAGGAAGAAACCAGCCAGCACTCCTGTGCTACCAACAAAGACATCCCCGAGAGGACTGTCCAAAGTCACACCTGTGACTCCTCCACCAGCTGTGGCTGAGTGTGTGGAACAACCTTGTGTGGCTGAATCAGCTGCTGAGGAATTAGAGCTGGATTAGGACCTTGCTCCTGTTGGAGATCTGGATCCTGCAGACCATCCTGAGCTGAAGACATTACTGGAAGAAGGTGGACCCTGTAGGGCAGATTTCAGCAGAAGTCAAAGAGAGTGTCCTACTCTTGAATGTCTTCGCCAACATGCAGCTTCCCAGCTGGATGGACAAGAGCCATGGAAGCATAGGTTGTACTGGGAAGATAGCCTCTTTTACAGTAAGCCAACTGAGTCTATCCCAGGGGACTACAGAAGATGTGTAGTGCCTCTAGAAAACAGACTGCAGTTCCTACAGATAGCGCATTGGGTACTTTGGGCTGGTCACTTGAGTTTCAAGAAGACCAAGGAAAGGCTCTCCTTATATTTCTACTGGCCTAAGTTGGGGTCTGATGTAGATAGGTTCTGTAGGAGCTGTCCACTTGCCAAACCTCTGGCAAGAGTGAAGCCAAGAATGTGGTACCCTTGGTGCCTCTCCCAGTAGTGGTAGTCCCTTTTCAGAGGGTAGAAATTGACATTGTTGGTCCCTTAAACCATCCAACATCTTTAGGAAACAGGTTTATCTTGGTTATAGCAGACCATGCTACTAGCTATCCAGGAGCACTAACTATGAGGACTGTTCCAGCTCAGGCTGTGCCTAAGGCCCTACTTGGTATTTTTCCCAGGGTAGGTTTTTCTAAGGAAGTTATCTCTGACAGGGGATCAAATTTTATGTCCCACTGCATGCAGGCCATGTGGAAAAACTGTGGAGTAATTTACAAGTTCTCAACATCCCCAGACAAATGGATTGTTAGAGAGGTTCAACCGTACAATGAAGAGCATGATAGGAGCTTTAGAGCAACCGCTTAGGGGAAAGTGTGGACCTTCTACTGCCAAGCCTTCCATTTGCTTTACAGAATAGTCCCTCAGGAGGGAGTTGGTTACAGTCCCTCTGAGCTTCTCCATGGCCATCCAGTTAGAGGCCCCTTGTCCCCCATTAAGGGGGGGTTTCAGAGTGCTCCTTCCCCCCAGCCAGTGAGAGTCACTGACTATGTGTTATGTCTCCAGAGGAGA
The DNA here is from genome assembly GCF_040938575.1 of Ambystoma mexicanum. Classification (NCBI taxonomy): domain Eukaryota; kingdom Metazoa; phylum Chordata; class Amphibia; order Caudata; family Ambystomatidae; genus Ambystoma; species Ambystoma mexicanum. Next base: position 1,229,333,979 of record NC_090937.1, read on the forward strand.
ATGTCACACATGATGGCAGAAGCATCAGATAACTTAAAAGCAGGTCAGGCTCTGGTCAAACATTGGCATGACAAGAAGGCCAACATGGTTGAGTTTACTCAAGACTAGCAGGTTTTAGTCATGGTTCCTACAGGGCAGAGGGCCTTACAGGACAAGTGGATAGGACCCTTCAAGCTTGTGGGAAAAACTGGAGAGGACAACTATCTGATGGACTTAGGCAATTTTAAGGAGACTCCCAGAGTCTTTCACACCAACCGTCTAAAAGCGTATGTCTCAAGACCGGAAGGGGATCTTTGCTTCTAGTTTCAGCTGAAGAGGAGGAGGATAGTGAATCTCTACCTGGCATACTCAGAGGTCAGCCTTTAGATGAGAAGATAGAAGGAGTTAATCTCTCTGCTAATGTGATACCTGAACAACAGGAGGAGTGCAAGTTTCTGTTCAGTTTGTCTCCCTGTTTTCACTATCACCAGGCTTGACCCCTTGGAGCCAGCATTATATTTTCACTGGTGACTGTTTACCTGTTAAAAGCAGAGGTTACAGGATGTCAGACCATGTAAGAATCCACACAAAGGAGGAGGTCAACACGATGCTTGATCTCGGGGTAATAGAGCATCTACAAGTCCATGGTCTAGTCCAGTTGTACTAGTGCCAAAGGCAGGATCCAAGGAGTTGACATTCTGTGTGGACTATAGAGCTCTTAATGAAGTCACCAAGACTGATGACCACCCTTTACCAAGGACAGATGAACTGGTGGACAAATTTGTGTCAGCCAAGTAACTCAGTACATTTGATCTCTCTTCAGGCTATTGGCAACTAGCACTGACATACCATGCCATGGAGAAAACTGCATTCTCAACCCCAGCAGGCCTCTACCAGTTTAAGGTAATGCTGTTTGGACTAAAGAATGCACCTGCTACATTCCAAAGGATGGTTAATTAAGTTCTGAATGGGATGGAGGACTTCTGCATGGCATACTTGGATGACATTGCAGTGTTCAGCCCTACTTCGAAAGAACCTGTTGACCCCTTAGGATATGTTTTGAAGGCTCTTGAACAGGACCACCTGACCATAAAGGCAAGTAAGTGTCAAATTGGTCAGAGCAATGTGGTCTACCTTTGACATGAGGTAGCAAGAGGGTAAATCAGGCCATTGCCTAGCAAAGTACAAGCTGTACAAAACTGGACCACCCCTACTACGCAAACCCAGGTGAGAGCCTTCCTAGGCCTCATTGGTTACTATAGGAACTTTAAAGAGAAATATGGGACCATAGCTTCTCCCGTGAATGTAGTCTCCTCACCCAAATCTCTTAAGAAGGTCAGGTGGAATGAGGAGTGCACTCAAGCATTTGAAGGCCTAAAGAAAGCCCTTTGTCAAGCTCCAGTCCTAAGAGCTCCTGACTATAACCAAACCTTCATTGTGCAGACAGATGCTTCAAATACAAGTATAGATGCAGTTCTGAGTCAGCTGGATGAGAAAGGTAGGGAGCACCCCATTTGCTTCATCAGCGGGAAACTGAAGGAACCTGAGACAAGGTAGGCAACCATTGAAAGAGAATGCTTTGCTATTGTGTGGTCACCGAAGAAGTTTAGACCATACTTTTATGGATCTACTTTTGTAATTCAGACTTACCACCAACCCATGAGAAGGTTGATGAAAGGGGAAAACCCTAAACTACTGAGATGGTCAATCAGCCTGCAAGGTTTTCATTGTACCATTGAACACAGGTCTGGGTGTCACCATCAAAATGCTGACGGTCTCTCCAGGATGTTTGACCGACTGGAGTAAGGGGATTCATCCAGGAGTTGATTAAATGCTCCTGTCATTAGTTTGGGGGGATGTTGGGGAGAATTCTCAAGAATGTGCTAATGTCCCTTACCTTTTGAGACCCCCAGAAACTTTTCTGGATTTCTAGGATTTGATGTTTTACCTGGGAAGAGTGTGAGCCATTTTTCCCACTCTTCCATGTATTTTGATGTGTGTTTTACTTTTGTGTTTTTTGAAATGGAGTTTTAAAACAACTCCATAGGCATCAGCTTTTTCTGTGTGTTACACAGCACCTTCAGTGCAGTGGCACAGGGGTGTCTTTCAGACTCCCCAAGGTTTAAATACCTTTTCTGGGACTGACTACTGTCTCCCAGAGCATGTAAAGTTAAATTGACTTTACTAGTCGTTTTAAATTTACAGACACAGCACACACTATCTTCCTATAGAGAGCTGGAGGGGTTGCCTAGCTTCCCCTGAGTTTAAACACTCATGTAACAGCCAAATGTTACCCTTTCCCACTTGAAAAGGCTGGTGGCAATGGTTTAGAACAAGCTACCACAATTTTTCCAGAGTGCCAACACCGGTAGCCAAAAACTCGGGGCAGCCAAGTTTTTCACTATGGCTCCCAAGACCTATCTGTAAAATTAGACTCTGGTCAACTTTTTTCCCCATTTCAGTATGGAAAGGTCCTTCTTTTGTTTGTCTCTGTGCGCCAAGCCAGGTTAGGTCCCTTCGTTCATTGGCCTTTGGCGGGCTTCAGTGCTGAATCCCCCCTCTGGCGCCTGAGTGTCTGGGGTGGACAGGATGTGAGAGAGGTGCCCAAAACTCCCTGTGCTTAGTCTCCTAGGAGACCTGAATGCACTCTGGAGTGAAGGACAACCACCCTGCTGTTGCTGTGTGAGTGACAGCCAGGCTGGAATGAATGGGCGAAATCTGTTTAAATGGAGGTTTCTGGGACTTGGTAACTTGGAAAGTAGAGTCGACCATAGGAACGAAAGAACTGAAGACGAGGAGAAGGAAAACGACTGCTGCAACTCCTGGTCTACCGGTGAAGCCCTACTGCAGGTCCAAATTGCTTGAAACTCCATCGACAGAGACGCCCTTCAAGGTTAACTTCTTCCCTTGAGTTTGGTGGGAAAAGCCAACTTGTAAGCCACCTGGACACCATCCCTAACCTGGTCGAATTTTCTTCAGAGTGCTATTGAAAACCGGATAGCCAGGGGGAAGGAAACAAGCTTGTGGACTTTAAGGCACACAAAATTAAACACATGTTTTAACAAGCTTGTGACCTCTTCCCTGGGCAGTGCAGGAACCTCCTGATGTCCTCCTACTTGTCCCCACGACTAAAGCTCAGGAACAATGAGATCTGCAGGAACTGCCAGGAACAATTGCCTCAGCTACAGTTTTTCTTCACTTACAAGGTACTGTCCAAGTGGGGTGCAGAACTGTCAAGCTTATAAGGGAATAGGGGTCTCAATCCCCTCTTCCGAACCACAGAAGCCAAATAGATTGACCCCTCCCACCGTGGTTGGCACGGGCGCCTGAAGACTGATATAACAGGAAGCCACTTTGCAGCCAATGAGGGGAAGATGGAGTTAGGGAAAAGGGGATGGAGTGACAAAGGAAAGGAGGGGAACATACACAAGCAAATACATACAATACAGCGATATTCCTGAACCTGAAACTCTATTTCCTGAATGCCTAACCTGACCTCCTATACCTGTAATGAACTTGTTACATATGAATCATAATAGCTCTTTAAACTCCACTTTGCACCTCATAGAATACAAGCGGATAACCTAGAACATAGACTTGGAACATAACATATGGATTGAACATAACGTAGGACTTGGACAGTCATTTCTTGAACACACATAGATTTGCTTACAAGCTAAATGGCACAAACAAAAGGGTGTCCCTCTTTATGAAGACACGAGACACATGGCCCGTCGGGCACAATGAAACCACAAACAATGATTTAGGGAAAAAGACACACATGAACATGCCTTTGTACGGTGTGGACCCATGCGTGTTCTTTACATAGTCCTTCCCAGTGCCCAGTTTTATCCGTTCAGAGTTTTATAGCATGTTTCTACACATGGCGTGTCTAATGCATGGCATGTATCTTAGGGCGTGTTACCTCACACACCCACTACAACGTTGAAGTAGTCAATTAATAAACAAGTTAGCACATAGCAACTCCAGAATATGAAAACACTTAACTGATGGTCCGGATGCCTCACAAGGACATCCAGACCCTGAAGAGCGATGCCCAAAGCTTATGGGAGCCTACTTCACCGCCGCGGCCCGTGGTTGTTCAGCTGTTCGTCACCGTCGCGGCCCCGGGGAAACTCCAAGAGTCCTTCGGCATCTGAGAATTTCTGCATGCCTGCTCCTAAACTGCCGTCGCCCGTGCTAACAATCATTAATTACCTGCACCGAGGCACGGGCGGCGGCGAGTTTTAACCGTTGCTGCTAATTAGCAGCTGTTGTAGCGCGCGATAGAAGAACTACACCTCTCCCACGCCTCATGGGAAATGTAGTTTATCGCCTCTTGCAAAGCAAGAAGCGCCAACCTGAAGCTTTCCTCAGATTCCTGACAAGAACTCTGCTCAGCCGCAGTGAAAGTGTGTGAAACTTTCCCGACTTTGAAGACTTGTCCTTCCCTAATCTAAAATCTAACATTTCATCAGACCAAATTCTTCTAAGATCTGTGGCAAAGACTTAACCCTTTACTATCAGAACTGTGATATTCGATACAAGACTGCACCATTGACTTTGGCCCAGCCCTATTGAATTGAATTGCTGGTTGTAGTGAACTGAAATTCTTTGCCCTGCCTATAAAAGTATTTGTACTGTTCATTATTATAACCTTGTCTTTTTACCCCTTTTAAAAGTAACTGAAGTGCCATTTTGCTCCCACCTCAGGGGAGCTGAACTTGTTCAGAAAGTGATTGGTTGTGTATTGTACTGTATTAGATTGCGATATTGAACTGCTCTTACTAGTGGAATGTTTTCCAAATGACTGTATAAATAAATGTATATTCTTTTACCCCAAAACCTTGACTAAGTGTTTGTTTGAATCACTGTACTTGCTGGTCCTTTGTGTAACGTGTTGTGCTGCTCACTTTGCGCTTGAGATACGTCTGGCTGCTCAGCCACTGCTACCACATTACTGTGTAGTACAGGCTTGTACCAAAGGTGAAATTGCACTAGTCTTAATTGTGTGTAGTGCACATATAATTCTGTTAAGGAGAATTCTCAAGAATGGCTATTTTCCCTTACCTACTGAGTACCTCAGCAGCATTGTTGGATTTCTAGGATTTCTTTCTTTCACCTGGTAAAAGTGTGAGCCCTTTTTTCCCCACTCTTACATGTGTTTCTGCTGTGTGTGTTTAACATTTTTGTGTTCACAGACTGTGGAGCCTCACCTACTCCAAAGGCATCATCTTTTTACTTTGTTTTACACAGTACCTTCAGTGCAGTGACACAGGGTTGTCTTTTAGACTTCACAACTCAGACTCCATTTTCTGGGACTGACTACTGTCTCCCAGAACACATAAAGTTGCCATTAACTTTATTAGCCTCTGTAAAACCACAGACCCAGTACAGACCATCTTACATGGAGTACTGGAAAGGGTTAATACTTATCCCTTTTTGTCTGTTTCTCTTGGAGCATTGTTTCTCTCCCTTTTCATCGAGACTTGGCTTGTGGCAGTGGTAACTACCCTATTTTTCCTACCGCGGTTATCTTAAATAACTTTGATATTTTTTTAGGCTATCCTGGTAGCCTCAAACTTAAACCCGCTAGGCGATATATGTTCTGAGTGGGTTTATTCACCATTTATGTTTGTAAAAGTCTTTCTTGTGTTTTACTCTGCGCTCCACACCAGGTTTGATTCCTTTTTCACCATCTTTTTTACGCAGACGCCCTCTGGCGGCACCTGTATTTCTGGGGGGGACAGGATGTGAGGGAGGGGTTTAGGACTCCATGCACAGGGTCTCCTTGGAGACCCATGTCACACTCTGAAATGATTGGCTGTGGTGACTGTCCCGGCGGGACAGCCATCCTGCTGTGTGATTGACAGCCAGGCTGTGTGAATGGGGGAAAACTGCATAAAAAGCAGGTCTCTGGGTCTGGAAAGGCAGAGTCACCACTGGAATGAAAGAACTGATGAGGAGCTGATGGAAGAGGACCCCTACCAAGACTAAACCGCCCGGTAAAGTCCTGCTGCAGGTCCGAATCCTCGAACTCCAATGACAGAGAAGACCTTCCAGGAATCTTCTTCCCCTGAGCTGGTGGGACCAACCAGTTTGCCCAAATTGCAAGCCAGGACTCCCTCCTTTGGTTGAATTTGCTGTACAGAGCTACAGTGGGCCGGATAGCCAGGAAGGTCGGACCCTGCTTGGGTTTTAAGAAGCGCACCTTTTGTTTGTTGATTTGCTCTGCTGCTGGTTTATTCCCTGGGTAGTGCAGAACCCTCCAGTCTTCCTGCTTCGTGTCAGTCCAACAGTCACTTCAGGAACCACGAGCTGGCAGGAACTACCAGGAACGTCCGCCCCAGCTACAGCTTCTTCTCCATTTAAAGGTACTGTGAAAATCCGGACTTGCGTTTCGTTCAGCCGCGGTGAAGGTGTGTGAAACCTTTCGACAACTCGAGGGCTAGTCCTTCTCTTCTCTTTAAACTAACTTTTCTGCCGACCAACTTCATCTGGAACTCTTGGCAAAGACTTAACTGTGAACTACCCTGAACTGTGTGATCTTGAGCAAAAGACTTTTGTCATTTTGACTTCGGCCCTAAGCCTATTTGATTTGATTCCATCACTGTACTTCCACTTTCTAGATTGCCCTGCTCACTTACCTGTTGGTGCTGCTCAATTTCTGCCTAACTTTGTCTTTCCCTCCCTTTTTAATTACTAGAGTGCCATTTTGCTCCCACTTAATTTTGTGAGCTTTTCTTGTCTGGAAACTATTGGGAGTGGTGTGGTTATTAGTAACGTGTTTATTCAACTGCTTTACTTTAGTGAAATGTAATACAACTGGTGTGTAAATAAATGTATTTTCTTTTACTCAGAAACCTTGAGTCAGTGTTTGTTTGAATCATAGTAATTGCTGTCCTTTGTGTAACTATTTAATACTGCTCACTTGCTCTTGAGATAAGTCTGGCTGCACAGCCATCGCTACCACTTTTACTGTGTATTACAGGCTTGTACCAAAGGTGAATTTGTACTACCACTGTGGTCCTAATTGTGTGTGGTGTTCCCAAAGGGTAGTGCATATAATTCTGCTTAACAAATTCCTATCTACAAATGCAGACCACATAATGGCCCAAAGAACTATCCCTACATCTTCATAACAGACGCTGAATATAAAATCTTTACTACCATGGTTTTGTCTCAATTGAATGCCTGTCCCAAAGGAACAGGGTGGCTTCAAAAGTGACAGACATGTTTTAGAAAAAGGCATGGGACGTCCTTGAATGGTTGTGTACTTAATTGTCTGCAAGATCAAGTACATGTAGGAAAATGTAGAAGGTTTCATGTGACCTCCATTGACCTTAGTGTGGCCTTTGATTCAGTGAGCCAAAATCATTTATGGAGGAAATTAGATACATGGGGAATTACATCAGGTTTTTTGTAGTTGAATATTCACCACAAAAAAACAAGACTTTATTTCCTCTACCATTTCCACACCACATCATACACCAACACCTCTGGAACCTCCCTTGGTCCCTCCACCACTTCTCCTCTCTTTTCTCACCCCATCACACCTGATGAGGTCTCCAGACAGGTCTGGTCTATGAAGCCCTCATACAAATAGGTGGACTCCTGTCCCTCCAAAACCATCAAGGACACCATTGACTCCCTAGCTCCAGCCTTGGCTGATCTCTGCAATTTCTCTTTTGCCAACGGAGTGTTCTCATCTTCTCTTAAGCACTCCCCTTTGTACCCTTTGCTCAAAACTCCCTCTGCTGACCCATCTATTCTGGCAGACTACCGGACCATCTCCATTACCCCTTTCTTGGGCAAACTCCTGCAGAAACTGGCTCACTCTCTCAGCTCACCCTACACACTGAACCTGCTAGTTGCCTTCACAACCACCTTTCTGGCTTTAGAGCATCCAGAGGCACTCGGAAACTACTTTTCTAAACACCCATGAAGACCTGCTCTCAAATATTGACACTAACACTCCCTCTGTCCTCATTCTTCTTGACCTCTCCACTGCCTTTGATACAGTAAACCACAACATTCTGATTGCACGTTTCCGTGACACCCTGGGAATCACAGATCAGGCTCTGGTGTGGTTAACCTCCTTCCTTTCTGAGCTCCCATCCCAGGTGGAACTTGGTCTCTTTCTCTCTACTATCACCCTTTCAACCTGCAGCATTTCACAGGGTTCTAACTTATCCCCCTGGTTCTTCAATGTGTATATGGCTGCCCTGGCACGTGTGATTGCCACTGTCATCTCTAACTTCCAGTGTTCTGCAGATGACACGCAACTCTACTTCAGGTTACCGTCAGCTACCTCCTCTACCTCGCTCATATCTGACTGTTTGTGCGCAATTCAGTCACGGTGTGCTGCAAACAACCTCTGCATCAATGCCAGTAAGACTGAGATAGTTTGCATTGGGACTCCTGCCTTCTGCTCCTGCTTTCTTTACTTTTATTCAATTTGTAACGCGCTGCCTCGAACCCAGAGGCGTGAGGGCGCGAAAGACAAGACAAACAAAACAGAAAATATAAAGAGGGATAGCAACAAGTCAGAATGGTGGGAAAACAAGAGGAGTGTGAATTATGGAACCGACCACAGCCGAAAAATACAAGAGTATTTGTTTAATAGAAGAGGTGCGTCTTAAGGAGCTTCTTAAATGAGGAGACCGAGAGTTGCTGATGAAGCATAGGAGGAAGCAGGTTCCAAAGAGTCGGGGCTGCCAGGTAAAAAGCTCCCTCCTCCACCTTCTTAAGTTTGCATCGTGGTAGGGATAACAGATTCTGATTGCTGGATCTGAGTAGCCTGGGTTGGATTTGACTGAGATTTGGTCAAGTAGGAATTTGGGCATTATGCCCGACCTACATTTAAAAGCTATGGTAAGAATTCTAAATTTGACCCGAGCTTCAATCAGTAGCCAATGTAAGTAGCGTCAGGCATCAGAGACGTGGTCACGTCGGGTCAGGCCAGTGACAACATGAACCGCTCCATTTTGGACTTCTTGAGGTCTGCTAAAATCAGTTTTTCCTAGTCAGACAAAAGGCTACCGCAGTAGTCAATCTTCGCACCGACTATAGCTCTTGCTATGGTCTCGGAATTAACTTGCAAAATAAAAGGTCTTAAATGAGACAGGAGTTTTACATAATATGTCGAGGCAGAGATGGCATTGCTAACATGGGTTCTCATGCTGAGGGACTGCTCCAAAACCACACTTAATATTTTTAACTTACGTTGGGATGAAATATCAACCATACCTAGCCTGAATGATTTAAACATGGGGTCCAACTTGGCAAGGTAGTTTGTGTTGGCCATGACCATAAGCTCGGTTTTGCTTTTATTCAAAGCAAGGTTATTGGCCATCATCCAATTTTTCCATTAACACTTTGGCCATGTGCCCGCACCCTCCAGTGGGGCAAAACACCTTAGGGTCATCTTCGACTCCACTCTCTCCTTCTCCACTCACATTGTTCAGACATCTCTAAAAAAGCCAACTATCAGCTGCACCTTCTCAAATGTACTTTTCCTTTTCTCACTTTCCCGCAGCAGCTCACTGTCTCCAGAGCACTGGTCCTCTCTAGGCTGGAATATAGTAACAGCCGCCTTCTCAACCTTCCTTCCCCTGCTTTACACCCTGTGCAACTCATCCAGAACAGAAATGCAAGACTTATCCGTGGCCTCAAGCCAAGGGACTGCGTCTCTCTGATGCTGACAAACCTCCACTGGCTCCCTGTGACTGCAAGGATCATGTTCAAAATCATCTGCATTGTCCACAAGGCGTTATGGGGCCTGGGACCTACCTATCTGCAGCCATGCCTACCTAAATACTGTCCCTCTCAAGCCCTCAGCTCATCTACCTCCAACCTTCTGCGAGTGAGCCGGATCTCCAAGCAGAGCTTTGGAGGGAGATCTTATTCCTTAGCAGGGGACTCCCTCTGAAATAGTCTCCCTGCTGCCCTCCATCTTGATCCAGATCTCCTTAAGTTCTGGAAACTCCTTAAGACATAACCCTTCTCCTCTTCCTTCTCTCTCCCTCTACCCTGATAACCTCTCTCTCCGCTCTATTCCTCTTTCTCCCTCTCTCTCCCTCTTTTACCACACAGCTTACCTGGCACCCTTACCAGTCCTTTCGCACTTGCCCCCGGGCCGCACTTGCCGCACTACTACTGCACCTCATCAATGGCCCATTTGAATGGCATCTCTCAACGCTTACCCATCTTCTGACTAACCGAACGCACTTGTCCCCCACCGTCTGTGCACTTGCATGATCGGAACATACCATACCTTGAAGATCGTCTTTCTATCTCTCCTCCTTGTATGGTGGTACTTGGAAAACTGCAGAATCCTTGTCAGACCTATTTGCTGTTATTTACACTATTAATTGTTTTATATGCAATTACTCTGACTGTTTAGACTTGTATCATTCAGAAATTTAAGAGATTTGAATGACTGTTGTTTTTTCCCCTTGTTTCCTACCTCCTGGAGCGCTTTGAAACACTTGCCTTATGTATAGGCGCTTTAGAAATTAACATTACCATACATACCATGGCAAACGTAAAATATTCAAGAAATGATATGTCTGCATATTTAAGCTGTTGGTTTCCCTACTTCACGTTTTCATCATGGGATAAGGCAGCACACTCCAGCTTAGCACAGTCTCTGGCTTCTCTAGCGCAATGGTTCAGTTCAAAACTCCAATATCACGGCCTTAGGTACCAAAATCTCTTTGCCATTAAAGGTCTCTTCTTTGAGACGGCCTGATGCAACAAACAACTGACAATGTTCCTTTACTTTCAGGATTCTCCTACGCACACTTTTCTCAGGTGATTTACTCTTCACCTTGGATCCCCCTATGCCGGGCTTGGACCAATTCATCTATTTTGCCAACAATTTTCTTTACTGTATCAATATTGAAAACTTTTGATTGTGCACAGGATTTTGCTTGACCCACTGCAGGACCACTTCAATTCAAAATCCTTTGCCACTCTTTCACTTTTGTCAACTCTCAGCTGGACACCTTACAGAGACCTTCCATTGAGCATGCAGGAGGTGTCCCAGACCATTCTTTCAGAGGTATCATATATTTTTGCTTCAAAGTTCAATGACTCATCTGCAGTACAACTTTTCTTGCGTTGGTTATGACACACATTTCACTCAATGTTCTCAGATCCAGCGCACACCATACAATGTTGCTGCTTGCAACCTTGGCTTCAACACTTACCGCTCTTGTAGCAGTCTCCCAACTCACCAGCTGAAGTAGCTTTGTTCTTGGAGCCAAGGACAGTACCACAGTGGCTGGAGATTCTCCTTGCCTTGATTACTAATGCAGGAGGGTCCCGGATACCCCTGACACACAATGCAGGATTATTCAGCCTAGTTTCCTGGTCCTATTGATTCTTTCAAGGTCCCGTAAAAGTAATGGTTCTTTGTCGAAAAGGCCAAGGGAATTTTCCTCCTTGCGACTCGCTTCTGTTTTTCCGTCTTTCTCCTTTCGTTAAACTGCCATCTTGGAACTGCTGTTTCCTTGCATGCTTTGCCTTGCTCAGTGTTTGCTCTTGTGCTCCGCCTTTTATCCATGTGGGGAAGTGTAATGGAAGTCAGGTGTGCGTGATGGTCAGTAATTGCCTGACCCTGACTGGCCTTTGTATTGTGATATGTCATGTATACGGCTGAGGTGTTATTCCATTTTCTCTCATAGCTGGCTCTCCTTGAGAAAGTGTTCATGTTGTAAAAGGGGGGGGTAGAGTTCCACTACATTCTAACTGGTAGGGTTGGAAAAGGTATTTTAAGATAGGGGATATTGCATCTCACCATCCGGTGTCCCACTCCCACTCCCCGAAGATCCCTCACCCAGGTGATACTTCTGCACTGATTCACCCTGAGAAACTGGATCCAAAAGTGATGGCCGTGTCCTGACCTCCTAGATGACAGATCCCCAGGCACTAGCGAGTGAGACACCTTCTAGTTTCTCACATGCCCTCTTCCTATGCGATGAAGCCGCATTTGTTTCACAGGGAAACCAGAAAAGGAAATCAACGTTCCCCTGGTCTTTACCTTTTCGCTTCTCCACAGTGAAACAGTAGGGTTGCAAGTCTACGACCATCAGATGACTCGACCGTTAGAGTCGTTTTGTTGGCTTATCCATACTAATGGAGAGTGATCTGTGATGATAATGAACTTCCATCCTAGGAGGTAGTGTTTTAGATGGGTGATGGCCCATTTGATGGAAGGGACTCTAATTCTAACACAGAGTTGATTTTTCATGTGGGATGAGTTTTCGACTAGTGAATAGGACAGGATGTTCTAATTCATCACACACTTGTGACAAAACTGTTTCTAATCCTGTAAGAGAGGCATCCATTTATAATATGATCAGATTCTGGCACAGGGTTTGTTTTAAGCTGGTGTAACACACCTCATCCACGTCATTCCAAGGGTCTTCTGGGGTTCGGCATTGTTTAACGTATCTGTCAACCTAGCTGATCTGTCCTAGAAATTAGGGATAAACCTACGGTAAGAACTGATTAACCCTAAGAATGCCCTTAGGTCTCTCTTGACTTTAGGCATGCGGGTATCTAGTACGGCTTTCAATTTTTCTTGTTGAGGCTGGACACTGCCATTCCCCACAAAGAAGCCATGGTATTTCCTGGCTAATTGGGCCAACTTACATTTGAATGGATTGGCAGTTAAGCTAGCTTCGCTGAGGGCTCTCATAATAGTAAAGAGATGGAAATGATGGTTTTCCCACATCTTACTATAAATTACTATGTCATCAATACAAGCCTCACAGAAATTGGAATAGGGCTGTAATATCCTGTGTATAAGCAGTTGGAAAGTGGTGGGGGCCCTGTGTAAGCCAAAAGGGAGGACATTCAACTGCAATAGTCCCAGGGTTGTCGAGAAAGCTGCCTTTTCCTTATCAGGTTCATATACTGGGACTTGCCAGTACTGCTTGGTTAAGCCTAAGGTTGATAGGAAGGTGGTATTCCGAGTTTATCAATCAATTTGTAGATGCACGGCATGGGATAGGCATTGAAGTCGGAGATGGTGTTGACCTGTCAGACGTTTATGCAAAACTTTGAAGAATGGTCAGGTTTTGTGACCAATACTATAAGGGAGGACCATGGGCTTGAAGAGGGTTCGATAATATTCGCCCTTAGCAATTTATTCATTTCTTCAACCACTATGTGTCTACGGGTTTCAAAGAGTCTATATGGTTTTAAATGGACCAGTTTTCCCTTTGCAGTTCTTATATAATGAAAAGTGTGTTGCACTCTCCCTGGTTTATCACAGAATACATCGGGGAATGATGTGACTAAATCTTTGTGTTGTTGACTAGATAGCTTTCCGGCAATTAATTCAAAGTTATCACTTTCTCCTGGTACCAAATAAGATAATATCAAGATAAGATAATATCATGGCATTGGTGGCAGAATGATTTTCCTTCCACTCTTTTAAGAGATTTACGTTGTAGAGATGGGTCTTTTGTTTCTTGTCAGGTTGGGTTACCTTATAGGTACAGGTCCATGTTTGTTCTAATTTTTCATACGGCCCATGCCACTTTGAGACAAGTTTGTTTTCAGAGGTAGGTAAGAGTACTAATACCTTTTGTAGGAATCAGGTAATAAAATTGAGACAAAAATGTCACCAGTAAAGAAAATTGCGGCAAAAAATACTGTGGTTTGACGTGGTAAAGGTGTACCCCATTATACCATTGAAGGGGAGCAGGGGTTGCGGGGGTGTCCCCGCTCGCCTTAAATGGTATAATGGGTCCAGGGGTTGCAGGGGTGTCCCCCACATCCTTTACATGATTGTGACGCAAACAATATTTTGTATTCACGGCCATTTTTGCAGCGGTTTTAAGACATGGAACCCTTTTGTCCTATCGAAAATCATGTTAAGATTACCTTTTGTCGTAGGTGAACATTTGTTGTGCTTGCGCATTTTCCATATGAATATAGACTAGATTTCTAACAAGTTTCATATGCTCTTGTAATATGGTAGCTGTTTGCGAAAGGGGAATGGGCTCCTCTTCTCTTTCTTCCAATGTGTCCAGGAGCATGTCAGGGACATCTTTAGGTTCTCTACCATAAAGTAGTATGAAAGGAAAGAATCCAGTGGATGCCTGAGGGGTTTTTCTTACTACAAATATGGGCCAGATGATCATGTGATGCCAGTCTTTACCGTCCTTATCTACCAACTTTCTTAGGATCGTTTTGAGTGTTTTATTGAATCTGTCTACCAACCCATCTGCTTGGGGGTGGCAAACTGTGGTTCTTAATGTGGAGATATGGAGCAATTACTGGACTCCACCCATGAGTTTGCTCATAAAATTGGATCCTTAATCCATTAGAATTTCCTTAGGAGAACCAACCCTGGACAAAATGGCCATAGAAGTTTTAAAATCTGCTGGGTTTTGTTCCACTAAGGGAATGCCTCGGGGCATCTGACAGCGTAATCGATGATTATGAGGACATATGTGCTACCCAGTCTAGAGGTTTCCAATGGTCCAATTATATCAATCCCAATCCTTGAGAAAGGGACTTCAATTATTAGTAACAGATTCAGAGGAGCAGGCAAGGGAATATGAGTACTGGTTTTCTGACATATTTCACATGTCTGAATGAAGTTATTTATATCAGCATGGATACCTAGTGTGGGATGTTTTTACCCATGCATCTAAGCCCTACCATAAAACTGTGCATTACTGGCATTGAAAACATCATGAAGGCCAGAACTCCCCAGAGAGTGCACAGGGAAAACATGAAGAATAGGCTGCCACCCATGTTTGCCTATGTTGTGAGCACAGGAGGGCACTGCCTAAAACCACCATTGGGCTACACACACAGTAGCCTGAAACCATTAGGAATGGCAATGCTGATTTCCAAAAGCAACCCAGAACTGTGGGAAATTAATTTTCTTAATTTCAAAAATGGATGCAATTCTGGGGCTCACCACTATCAGAAAGCCAGCGTTTTAAAACCACCAGACTTTTGTGTAAAACTGAACAAATGAACCCAAACCAGGCCAAGGAAAGATGTGCTATGAGGTGGATACAATGTAAAACTATATTCTGAAATGACTTGAAGGAAGTAATTATTTAATGTATATATAAAAAATAGCTGGGGATGTCAGCAGCTTAAGTGAATTTGGGTTTAAAGCCACTAAAATCGAAATGTTTAGAATACATGAGTGACCTACTTGTGAGTGTCACATAGGTTGCAATTGTTTAAATGTCATAGTTTTGAACTTAGAATCAGCATTCTAGCTGCATGTGCAAACATTGTAAGTTGGATTTGAATGTAGAAAACTGGGAATTAAAGTGACATTTAGATGAATTCTGCCTGACAACTGCCCCCGACAGGAGTTGAACTGGCTCAACAACTCTTCCCAGGCATGGCTGCATTCTGCTGCCCCTGCCAAAAGGAGATGACACCTCTCTGATTGAATTAGGGGAGTGGCACCTGGGGACTACAGGAACCTAAACAAAGCACTGTCCCTGGCTCAGGCAAATGTTATATTGGGGGGGTTGTAAAATGGCTTCCTCTTGGGAGAAACTGGGAGGGTCAGTGCCTGTGAGAGCAAGCTGTGCTGGGGGAAGTGGATAAACCAAAAATTCCACCATGTGCTTTGGAAATCCACACCCCTTTGGGGCCAGAGCATGATTTTAAAAAGATGGATAATTCACAGTGCAGACTTGTCAAAATTATATAAATGACATCATCATGTTTGTGATTTTTCTGTGCACATTTTAAGTGGTGTTAGGACCCTGTGGTATGTTCTTGGGGATAGTAGCGGAAAAAAGGTTGTTACTCCAAATGTATGCATGTTAAAAATCTGACACTTTATCATCTGAAACCCATATCCCTGGGACACATTTGTGTAAAATCTGGAAAGGTTTAGAGGTCGTTATCTGGATGATAAGAGGAGAATTCTGTCATAAGTGGACACAACATCGTACAAAGAGAGGGATCGGATGGTTTGGTGCTCCAGAAAATATGTTAACTGGACCTATAATATTAGAAAAATGGTACATAGATAAATATGTATTTGGGTCAGAAATAGATTTGTGTGCAATTTGACAAGGGGAGGTTCCTCTGACCATAAAACCTACAGCATCACTCTGACACTCCATTTCTTTCCCCCATTCAAGGGAGAGAGGAAAGCCTGGCCAATGATAAGTGAAAGGGGCAGGCTTAGCTAGGCCAGGCACACACCCATTTTCAAAACACATAAAAGGAACATTGAAACCCAGGTAGAGGGATACACTTTCCACTTTCTTGCGGGATGCTTTGTCGGGAGACTCCAGACTTCAAATCCAGAACTTTACTTCAGAACTTGTAGCAGAGAGGCTAACCCACAAGCTGAGTTCTCTTCAGCAGGCCTCAAAAATAATTTGCAAACTATTCAACCGCCGGGCTGTGCGGTTTGCTGCTTGCTAAGAATCCACTTGATCCAGACCCGCAGAACCAGAGACCGCTGTATCCGGAACCGCTAGCAGAACCGATAACAGAACCAGAGACCCAGAGACCAGATCGCTGTGAAGAACCGCTAGCAGAAGTCCAGCCAATCCTGACCCGATCAGTGATGAAGTCGCATTCCTGTCCAAAATCTAGTGTGAGTACCCAGCTAGCACTGTGCCAAAAAATAATCTAATCCAAACTATTTTAGCCTATTAGAACTGCCTCCTAGAATCGTGTCATTCTGTCATCTTTAAAACTGAAAACTGTCATCTGTCATTCTGAGCTTTGAAATTTCAAATCCGAAAAACTACCTTTACTAAATCGGCAGTATCTCCGGAACCATTTGGGCTAGGAGCGAGTTTTAAAGCTTAAAGCTAAGATTCTAAGCTTTCTAAGCGTTCCAAAGAGCCTAGAGCCGACTCCTTATACTGCCTCCGTAATTGTGCTTGACGCACACGACTACATTTGCAGCGATTTGACATTTTGCTTAATTTCAGCCACGTGTAAAAATATTTGGCCTAGCCTTTCTTGCTGAAATTTGTGTGCAACCTAACAATCATTCATAGAGCATTGCTAAAGTGATCCTGAATTAATGTAAGTAACTCTCACTCACCCTGAACCTCCTATAGGGAATTAAAAGCATTTTTAGCATATTTTTCACTTCTTTGCAAACCGCATCAAAGTATCTTGCCTGTGTTTAAAACTCATACCTGTTTTCCTCTAAGCTTGCTAGGGGGGAACTGAATTATATTTGATTGCATTCCTGAGAACTGTGTGCTTTCCTCCCATCTCTTTACCTTTCATAGAGGGGGGGTGAATTGTCAAAGAAAAGTGATTACATTGTCTTTTGTTGAAGTCATATCAAGTTTATTTTCTGTACTGCATTTTCATTCATCATTGCATTGTCTTTGAAGCCATAAACGCATTCTCAGCTACTTTATCCTCTCTATATCACTTCTAAGCCATCAAAAAGAGTGTACCACTGTAACATTATCCATTGCTGATCACTATCATCTTCACAAGTGTGCTATCAAATATTAATTTACTATAAAAGTGTAATAGATATATATTGTTTAATTTTCAAATAAACATTTTAATTTGCAAAACAAACCTACTTCTTGGCTCAGTGCAGTCAGGGGGATTCTAGGAGAGGGGTGTTATATAAGGGTTGTCATCCAGAGTACACAAACTGGACATAAACATATATAAATAAGGGCTTCCCTTGAGCAATCCCAGACAAGGCACTGACTTAGTGGGACTGCTTGATTGGAGTCATTAACACTAGCCAGTAATACGTCCCGCTGATCTGGGCCTGGGTCTTAGATTGCCCTAAGTTTCTCCCGGACTAATGAGAATTTACAATCTGTAGTACGAGTTTTCAATGAGTTTTTTATATTACTAACTGAATTTTACTTATGCCTTAGGTGGATGTTTATTTATTTATTTATTGTATTTGTTATACGCCCAAACCCTGGGGTGTCACGGCGTAGTTACAGACATCTTGATTATAATTTGACAGCATTCAAAGTACATACATATACCATAAAATTACAAGAAGATTACATAGTGAAGCGACATTGGTTGAAGTTACATCGGTCATGTTACTTGTTTACATTTTTTGGTAGTAGTTAATTGGTATCTGTCTAGAGCAAAATTTTTATTTGAAGGGTGACCGACTATTGTTAGCTGTGTATTTAGTATCTAAACTTGGTTAAACAACCACGTTTTTAGTAGTTTTTGAAAGCGTAGGAAGGAGTCTTGTTTTTTGATGCTTAAAGATAGGGCATTACAGTGTTTGGGTCCCATGGCTAGGAAGCTACTTCCCACTGCTCTAGAGCTTTTGTAACGAGGGACCACAAGGAGAGAGTTTTTGTTAGATCTAAACGTTCTATTTGATTGTTTTTTACTTATTGAGTTATTGATGTAAATGGGTGCTTTCTTGGCAAGACATTTGTGGGTAACACACAGTGATTTGAAAATAATTCTAACCTTATTGGGTAACCAGTGTGTCTCCCTCCTGATATTTGATATTAGAGATGTGGTCTGACTTTTTTAGAACTAGGGCTGCTCATAGCGCTTTGTTTTGCATGTGTTGGAATTTGCTTAGGTTGGTATTCAAAGTGTCTAGTAGGAGTATGTTAGAGTCGTCCAATTTGTAAAATATCAATGCCCTGTCTAGGCTAATACAGTTTGTGGGCGAGAGGAACTTGCGACTTAGGGCACTTAACTTGGACGTATAGGAGGTGGATGAGGGTAGAGCATTTGCATGTTTTGTCATAGTTAAGTCAGCATCTAAGTGGACTCCTAAGGTTTTAACTTGTTTTGAAACTGGAGTCAAAGTACCATCAATGTTGATAGATGTGCAGTCCGAGTGGAGGGCATTGATTTTAGTTTGGGAGCCCACAATGAGAATATCTGTTTCCTCATCGTTGAGGCAGAGGCTGTTCAGATCCATCCAGTTTTGTATTATTGCGTAGATTTTGTTGATAATCAACATGTCATGGTCATAGTTCCCTGTGATCGGAATGAGAATCTGGGTGTCATCTGCAAAGTTGGTGTAGATGACACCCATGGCACCCAAAGCTGACAAAAAGGAGCTTAGTGTACGCATTGTATAGTGTAGGAGAGAGACATTACCCTTGAGGTACCCCAATGGGGACTGGGATGGGATCAGCAGCCTCTTTACCAATGAATACTCTAGATGTACGTTCAGCTAGAAAGGATTTCACCCAGAGGGTGGCATCTTTAGAGAAGCTAAACACTAGTGTAGCACATAGTTTGTCATGGTCCACTAGATCGAATGCTGACAATATATCTAACAATATGCAGAGTTTACCAGCATCCCCAATGTTGTCCATCTGGATTTTCAAGTCAAGGAGCCCCGTTGTGGTGCTATGGTTAGGCCTAAATCCCGATTGTCTAGCTCAGAGGAGCTGGTTTTGTTCTAGATGGGCTTGAATTTGGGTGTACGCTATTTTATCTATGATCTTGAACAGAAAGGGCACCATAGTTATTGGTCGGTAGTTTGTAGGGATCGTTGAGTCCATCCTAGGTTTTTTCAGAATTGGGGTCACCCATGCTTCTTTTATACTGGCTGGAACCGTGTTAGTTTTCAACAAAGCATTCACAAAGCTAGTAATAATAGGAGTGAGAGTGGGGGCACATAGTTTGAGTAGATGTGCTGTGAAATTATCCCCTTTTAAATTTGGAAGCTTTTAATTTAGAGACGGTGTCTAACACTAACTCTTGGGTCACTGGAGAGTAGTGGAATAGCACGTTTGCATTGTCATTAGTTATACTGAAAGTAGATTCAGGAATGTTTTTGTCGGCTAGGATTTTTCTTTTGATAAGAATTTTCTTTTGTAGTAATTCAATTTTGGAGACTAACACATTTTGTATAGTGGTACACTACTCTTTGCTTGAGTTGGCCGGAATGGTAACTGGGGTTGGATTTTCCAGTTCTCTAAGGATGGTAAAAAATGTCTTTAGAGTTTGAGGTGACATTATTAATGCAAGTGTTATATGCATTAGTTTTGTGGGTTATGATTGCTGCTTTATATATTTTATTGGCAGCTATGAATGCATTGGCCGAGTCTCTTGTGAGAGATTTTATGTGGATATGTTCCAGGGATCTTTTAGTACGCGAAGCGCGACTAGTTGATCATTGAACCAAAAATGTGTATGTTTTCAACGTGTCGTGTTTTGGTTGTGATGGCTGCTACTGAGTCAATAGTAGTTGTGAGACACTTGTGATACATGTATGCAAGGTGACAAGGATTGTCCCTTATGGCAGTATAGGACGATAGGGCATCACTAAGTAAGGGGGATAGGTTGTCAGCTCTTAGCTTCCGGATGTTTCTTGATTCAAACATGTCCATTGTCTTAGTCTTAGGGGTGCATGTTCCATTATTGATAAGAGTGAAGTTAATGCAGTGGTGAACAGTCCAGTCAAGGGGGGGTGATCGACTCGATAGATACCTGGAAGTTAAGCGTGAGTACCCAATCAAGTGTCCTCCATTATTATGGGTAGGTGCATTCACTACTTGTGTAAAATTCATATCTTTGAGTGCAGCCTGGAAAGCTTCAGCTTTGTGATCCTGTTTATAATTGAAACCTAAGTTGATGTCACCTAGGATGATGCATCTGGTATTAGGTTTGAAGTGGGGAGCTAATAGGAGAGGGATGTGTAGATCTGGGTTGGTGTTGATGTTTGCTGATCTATAGATGACCAGAATGTTAGTTGTTGTTTTAGGATTGGATGAGAATTTGGCTAGGAGGAATTTATAACCTTCGAGGGGGCAGGACCTATATATCACGTTGGTTTTAGCTATTCTGGCCAAATCGCCTCCTTTTACATTAGATCTATCAGTCCTGATAATGTTATAACCTGGTGGGATGGCAAGGGCTAGTAAAGGGCCAGATGCTTGGTGCAGCCAAGTTTCTGTTACTACTAGAAGGTCCAATTGTTGTTCAGTGATGAGGTCATGGATCTCTATAGCATGGGCTCCAAGTGAGTGGGCATTAAAGAGTGCTCCATTGAGGTTAGGGGATGGTTCTGTCGGGGGCAAGATGGTAGTTTGCGGTGCCTGTGATACTGGAGTGCTGCTGGGTTGTTTGGTGGCAACTGTAGGTGGTGTCTTATGATATTAGATGTTTAGAAGAGGATTGTGCATCTGCTGCGAATGCTTAGCTGGAGATGCATTGTGAATTTGATGGAGCTGCTCCGTGCAAGATTTTAGGTGACATAGTCTGGTGTTACCTAAAATAGGAAGGTAAGCAATGGTATCCAAGTTGGTAGGTACATGTTCTGTGGCCATCCATAGGATAAGGGTAGTAGGCTTTAAGTTATTAGGGATCCTAGTGTTGCTTTGAGTATTACTATGGTCCTGAATGGGTGGGAAAGGTGGACTAGAAGGTTTCCTTTCTGCACAGTAATCCTTGTCTTTGGAAGAAAAGGGCACTTACCTTCTCTGATCCTTCCCCTGCAGGAATCACCTGAAAGAAAGTTTATGCAAGAGCTGGATCATCTCAGAGGGCTAAGGCCAGGTTGGGAAGGATGGTAGGTTTGCCTTCCCTTTTTGCTTCAGCGCAAGATGGTTGTTCAGCTTCCCCAAAGCCTAATGTACCTCCCTCAGTATCTTCTGATTCACTGTCTCTAAAATGAGAGAATAGAGCCCTTTCAAGCATTCCCTGTGCAATGTTGTCCCCACAATGTACTTCGAGTGGAATTTTGCCATGGTTCTGTAGGAGAACGTTTATGTCTCTGTTGAAATCAGGTTCTATGATGCCTTCTAGGACATCTAGACCGAGCCAGGCCAGATTTTTGAGCCAATATTAAATAACACACAGGAGGGGGTATCAAAACTAAGGGCATCATTGCGAGATTGGAGGCAGCCATGGGGCTATTAGCGCCATGGCTGCCTCCAATACCGGGTCCGTGTCCGGTCTGGTTGGATGGGGACTTACTGGTCATTCCGCCCCGGTAAGTCCCCATTCAACCAGCCATTCCCCATTCCCATTTGAGCCCCCATAGGGCTCAATGGGAATGGGGAAGGCGGTAATTACGGGCCTGCTAATAGCAGACCAGTAATTAGCGCCCTGGTCCCTTAGCAGGACCAGTAAAGAACATGTGGTCGACCACACGCCCTTTGTGGCTGTCGCTAAGGAACCTCGGAATTGGGCGGTAAGGGATTACCAGCACTGGTCTCCTTACCGGTGCCTGGTATCCCTTACTGCCAAACTCATAATGACCCCCTAAGTCTGTGGTAATCATTCCTTTTTTCCATGAAGGGATAATGGCTTCTCTGCTGCTACATAAATCAAAGCCAATTGATTTGTTCATGGTAATAGTGCGATCCTAGGCTCTATGACTAAGCTCCTGGAATTCTAGGGTTCCTCAATTTGTCTCAACTGAGTCATATCCCACTCCTGACACCACATGTAAAGAAGGCATTGTATCAACAGTAAGACAGACACAAGTGACAATAGTTCAAGGGTGTTTATTGAACCTTAATTGGGTTTGAAAAACACCTATCTGATTCTAAATCCAAAGATTGGAGCAAGCTATGACCATCAAATAATAATAATGAAGCCCTAGTGTTGTCTTGTCAAAATAAAATGGCCTATACAAATAAACCTATTGCAAATCCTTACCTCTAAATATATATAGTGTGGGAAACAATGTTATGCAAAAGAAAAGTGTCCAATAAATGATATGTCAGGATAGTTAAGCCATTGGTTTCCCTTCCCCACATTTTCAGCAGGGGATAATCCGGTACACTTCAGCTTAGCACAGTCTCTGGTTTATCTAGCCTGAGGGTTCAGTAAAAACTCCAACATCATGGCATTTTGTACCAAAGTCTTTGCTATTCAAAAGACTCTGCTTTGAGAGGGGCTGATGCAACAAACAAATAACAAAGTTCCTTAACTTTCAGGATTCTCCTACGCACACTTTTCTCAGGTGATTTCCTGTTCACCTTGGATGCCCCTTTGCCGGGCTCAGATCCACTTTAACACAAATTGTGTTTTTCACATATACACAGTTTTCTTAGGGTTTCCACATATCAAATTTCTCAGGTGACTCACGGTTCACCTCAGTCTCCTTCTGCCGGGCTTGGACCAATTTATCTATTTTGCCATCAACTTTCTTTACTGTATCAATATATAAGTCTTTGTGCACAGGATTTTGCTTGACCTGTTTCAGGACCATCACAATCCTTTGCCACTCATTAACTATAACAGAGACCTTCCATTGAACACGCACATGGTGCCGGACCACTCTGTCAAAGGTATCATATACTTTGGCTTTAAAGTTCACTCACTCATCTGCAGTTCAACTTTACTTGCACGGTTATCACATGTGTTTCACTCAATATTCTCAGATCCAGCGTTGCAACCTTGGCTTCAACACCGACCGGTTTTATATCGGTCTCCCCAACTCACTGGATGTGTTGGTTTGACTGAAGCAGCTTTTTTCTTAGAGCCAAGGACATACCACAGTGGCTGAATATTCTCCCTGCCTTGATTAATGATGCAGGAGGGCACTGGATACCTCCGACACACAATGCAGGATTCTTCAGCCTGGTTTCCTGGTCTTACGGTTTC
This sequence comes from Ambystoma mexicanum, assembly GCF_040938575.1. Taxonomy (NCBI): domain Eukaryota; kingdom Metazoa; phylum Chordata; class Amphibia; order Caudata; family Ambystomatidae; genus Ambystoma; species Ambystoma mexicanum. The sequence continues at coordinate 1,229,357,517 of NC_090937.1, forward strand.
TCTCACGGTTTTGTGAAAGTAACAGTTCTATGTCAAAACGGTCATGGGAACTTTCCACCTTGCAACCCCCTTCTATTTTGCCATCTTTCTCCTCTAGTTAAACTGTCATCTTGGAACTGCTGTTCCTTCGTGTGCTTTGCCCCGCTCAGAGTGTGCTCTCCTGCTCTGCCTTTCACCCATGTGGGGGAAGTGTTATAAAAGTTAGGTGTGCGTGATGGTCAGTAATTGCCTGACCCTGCCTGACCATTGCATTGGGAAATGTCAGGTATACGGCTCAGGTGTTAGTCTGTTTTCTCTCATGGCAGGCTCTCTGTGAGAAAGTGTTTGTGTTGTAAAGGGGGGTAGAGTTCCTAAATATCCTACCGGGTAGGATGGGATAAAGATGTTATAAGGAAAGGTATACCACATCTCACCGTCCGGTGTCCCACTCCTTCTCTCTGAAGACCCCTCACCCAGGTGAACCTCCCGCACTGGCCCACCCCCAGGAACAGGATCCAAAAGCGAAGAACATGTTATGACCACCTGGATGACAGATCTCCGGGGACTAGCGGTTGAGACACCTTTTGGTTTCTCACACATGCTACATCATTTTCATTAGCCCAATTGTCTATTATTGATGTCAATTCTGTATGGATTAACAAAACTCTTGAAATTCAAGGAAAAAGCTTTAGTTGCAGGGACATTGAGGTGAGCAATACATTGTAACAACACCTTTGAAATTCAAGGAAACAACTTCAGTTGTAGGGACGTTAAGGTGAGAACTTAAGGCAACAAAACCCCTGAAATACACCTAAAGGCACCTTAACTTCACACACCCTGTTGCACAGCTATGACCACAATGATGACATCACAGATCAAAATAAAACAAGAATGAACATTGTTTCTATTTTCAGATTTTGTTTGTGTGTGCCTTTCAAACGGAATGACCAATGTCCATACAAAATTATCATAGAACAAGGAGAAATAATAAAAAAAATCAATGATAGTATGCTTAGCTGTACTCATATAGAGCAACTTGTAACACGTTGAAGTTGGCGTCACTGCATTATGATGTTGTGGTGAGAAAGGGCAAACACCAGGAAGGAATCAGTGGGGGGGTGGTCACCTTATGAGGTGCTTGGGCAACTGTCAGCGGGTGATGAAGTAGCTGCAAACACCAGTACTCGTCATGAGAGCCATGGAAGGTGCCCCACAAACTTTTACTTGTGTGGCCATTGTACCAAAAGGTAATTTTCATCCACCTTATTTGCAGTGCAGCTGGCAAGGTGAGGTAAGGATTTATGAGGAATTATGTACTGAAGTAGAGTCAATTTTTAAACGAAGTTTGTTGATACATCAATATATTACAATCCTAGTATCTGTGAATATTCATGGGATCATTTCAATTCTTCCCAGGGGGTAGCCCTTCCCTGTGAGGCTAGGGAGCTGAGGTCTGTGAGAAACCTGAAGGTGTCTCACCTGTCAGTCCCCGGGGTTTGGTCATCCAGGTGGCCAGGAAACAGCTATTGCTTTTGGATCCAGTTCCTGGGGGTGGACTAGTGCTGGAGGATCACCTGGATGAGGGTTCTTCGGGGAGTGGAAGTGAGACACTAACGGGTGAGATGCAGTATCCCTTTCCCTGTAACATCTTTTCCCATCCTACCAGGTAGGATACCTAGAAGCTCAATCCCCTTCCCTTTCCAACACAAAGACATACTCACAGACAGGTCACCATGAGCGACAGCAGACTAATAGCAGAGCCATATACCTGACATGTCCCAAAACAAGGGTCAGGCAGAGCACGAACGCACACTCTGAGCAAGGCAAAACACATAAGGAAGCAGCAGTTCCGAGATGGCAGTTTAATTAAAGGAGAAAGGCAGCGAGACCAGAAGGGGTTGCAAGGAAGGAATTTCCCTTAGCCTTTTCAGAAGAAGAAAAACGTTACTTTCACAGACCCTCGAAGATAGGAAACATAAGACCAGGAATTAAAGCTGAAGAAAGGTGCATTGTGTGTCAAAGGTACCCGGAGCTGTCCCTCATCGGCGGCCGAGGTGGGGAGGAGCGATTGCCGCTGTGATACTGTCCTTGGCTCTGATAACAAAGCTACTTCAATACAGTCGACACAGGTGGTGAGTCAGAGAAGCTGATAGCAGACCGGTCTGTGTTAGAACCAAGGATGTAAGCAGCAACATTGTATAAAGAAATGTCCCAAGAACAAAGTTTAAGGTGTATGTTATGAGTGACGAAAATATAATTGAATATCCAAGGAGTTACTGAACTTTTGAAACTAAAGGGGATAACATAGTTAGAGTGGTTCGGTGCCACGTGGGTGCTCATTCAAAGGGTCTCTTTTAGGTATCCAACTGAGAGTGTAAAATTGTTAACTGGGAAATTGAAGTGTTCCTGCAACGGGTCAAGCCAAACCCTGTGCACATTCAAAGTCTTTGATAGCGAAATTGTGAACTGTAATTGGTCCGAGGCCGGCTGAGGGAGATTAATTGAGAATAGAAAAGTGGATCTGAGCGTAGAATCGGGGATCTGGGCTGAACAGTGAGTCACCCGCAACAAGGTATTGCTGTGGCAAATGTGAACCCGACTGAGGGATGCCAATAAATTGAACTGAGACTGGTCTGAGCCCGGCTGAGCAAGACTAGTTATATAAAAGGGCCTCTCAGCCTGGAAGAGGAGGATCCAGGGTGAAGAGTGACTCACCTGACTTGCATATTTTTGAAAGAACCTATTGTTTGTTTTTGGTACATCAGGCCCTCTGATTCAAGAAACTTTGATAATATAAGAGACTTGGGCACAGAAGGCCCTGATTGTGGTAATGGAACTGTGTCCTCATATCAAGGAAGTCCAAGAGTGTGCTATGCTCGAGTGATCCACCTTGTCCCATGCTGAAGACATTTTGAAGGGAGGGCAAAGGCCTGAACATCCTGATTTATCATTTTGTGAACACTTCTTTGTTTTTTAAGAACATTTCCCCACACTATTTGTAAATTAGCGTTAAGGATTGGCAATATGTATATTTTAGTATAGGCCCTTTTGTTTTGACAAGACACCACTAGGACCACATTATTTTTATTTTATGGTTGAGCTTGCTCCCATCTTAGTTTTAGGTTTAAATACGCATTCATCATACTGTTGATACTATTCAATAAACACCCTTGAACTGTGGTCACTTGTGTCTGTCTTATTTTGATACAATGCCTTCATTACAGCCCACTACGCAACATTCCCACTAGGGGTGACAGAAGCGGGACCTCACAGGAAGAGACTCCACTCATGGGGACAAGGTCTCCTGTTCTGTCATCAAACTCCCTAAGCCTCTTTCTCTTGAGTCCCTGAAGTATATAATGTATTCTGAGAAACCATCTAAAAGCACTATTGTATATACTTCTTCTGTTCTGCCTGTATATATTGATACCATCACAATCAGGAAGACTGAAATGGATTTACAATCTCCTTCAAAGTCATTTTTGAAGAGTACTGTGAAGACCAATCTGAGTGGAGTATAGAAGGCACTGGCAAGAGGTGGCCTCAAAGAGCCATGAAGAATACCCAATGGCCACAAACAAAGGACTGTGACAATCCGCTGGGGAGGAACCAACTGAATGGAATAAAAAAAGCAAAACGGCCTGATGTAAGACGAAGCAGGCGTGCAGTCTGGCAGACCCGAGAAGTTCAAAGCTGTGAGTAAGAAGCAACCAACAGCAGATTGCAGGAGTCTTTTTCAGGCAAATCACAAGCAGGCCTGACTAGAAGCTGGAAACTAACTGACAGTGGTGTGACCTCCAGAAGTTGGCCTGGACATTAACTGCGCAGTGGAGCCCAAGAAGAGCAGTGGGGACCTGAAGGAGAAGCAGAGAGAATGCACCTTGGGAAGGTATCAACCCGACACCCCAGGAAGAACTGGCGATGTGGCTCCAACAATAAAGAGGTAACAGGATTCACGGCAGACCCAGTAGGGGATTGGGAAATTATTCAAAGTTACAGAAAGCCTCAGAAATAATCTCCCTCCTCTCAGTCACTGTATTGGAAGTACCATATTGGAAGAAGGCATTGGGAGTAATCTCCCCCATCTCAGTTATTGCACCAAGGGTACTGAAAATAAAGAAGACCTCAGTAGTAAACTCCCTCATCTCAGCAATTGGACAAGAGTTATTGAAAGAAGAGACAGGCTCAAGAAAATCTCCCTTGACTCAGTACTGCACTAGACGTACTGAATTTAAAGAAAAGCCTTGGAAGTGATCTCCCACATCTCAGCAATTATGGTATTGAAGGGAAAGAAAGCCTCAGGAGTAATCTCCCCCAGCTCTAGAGTTGAGACAGTAGTATGAAGTGTAAACATTACATCACTAATGATCTTCCTCACCTCAGTTGTGTTAAAGAGACGGAAAGAGAAGAACATATCTGGAGTATTCTCCCTCAAGAGTCCATCACAATAATAGACATTCAGGCTAGAGATGCCATGAGAATAATATCCTTTTCAGAGTGGCAGTAGAAGTCAAGGACATTATGGGGATAGTGCCCGTTGTTTTCAGCAACCACAGGAGGGGAAAGGAAGAAGAGAAATAAATGTGTGTTTGTAACAACGGGAGTGTTTGACTTTTAAACAAGCCCTAAAACAAGCCTGGAAAGATGTACAAAGGTTAATAAGAACAGGTGCAGGAAACTATCCAAGTTTAGCCAAAGGCTGAGACTGCTAAACCAGGAGAAGGGAGTCATTTTCCTGGTTCTGTCACCTAAATTGATGAATCAGAAACTAAGGCAAAATATTACTAAAACTGGCACTTAAAGGCTTATCAAGTTGACCAGAAGGAGATAGCAATTGTTGAACTGTGGGACCAGTAGAAGGGAGTTATTTTCGTGGCATTCTAATACAAGAACAGAACTTGAACTATTGTCTGACACTAATTGAAATACGCCCATAGGGCTGATCCCATTGCACCAGGAGAAGGGAATTATTCGTGTTAATGTCTTTTGGTTAGTGGTGGGGCTAAATTAGGTTTGTTTGAGTTGGACAACAACACTGTCAATGAGCACCCCATTTCTTCTTTAGTTAGGTAGGGAAAACTCTTTAGAGATAGGGGAAGACAGGCCTTTTCAATTATTATTTAAATAATGGTTGTGTAAACATGCCACCCCCTTGCCCAACTCTTTACTCCAGCACACACATTCTATTTTTATCACTGTCTAATGTTGCAGCACTAGAAATTAATTCCAGACTGTCATGTGGTACACCTATGTCATGTTTTGGTTGTGAGTGATGGTCACCTATTGGATGGTGCCACTTGTTTTCAAAGGATGTCTTCTGGATGAAAACATCAACCAACTCCTCCCTGACCTCTACATCAGGAATGTTTTGACTTCTCATGATCCCCAGAATTGGAGAGTTGCGCGAAAGTTGTTAAGAAAAATAGAACAAACAGCACAACAGAAGGACGGAGAAGTGGGAGGAGGAACATTGATAAAAAATATGCTATTCTTTACTGAAATGGAATGTACAGAAACACATTTATCTAACTCAAGGAATGAGATTAGCAAAATTGCATAGGCTATTCATAGAAACATATTAATTGTGTGTTGTAATGAAAGTGTGTATGGGCCTTTAATCACCTTAACCGAAACAGGCCCCCCCACTTACAAAGTGAGTACACGGTTTAACATAAAGCTAGTATAGTGTTCAATTTTCTGGGCATCAGTTAGATGGTGTTGCAGGACCAAACTAAGCCAAGTCTCAACAAACTGCATCTTTACACATCTTTTATACAGTTTTGCAACAGTTAAAACACTCCCAAATACTTTATTGCAATCCACACCTCCAAACATGATTGGACAGAACCCTCTTCAAAGAAATCCCCTCTTTTCCCAATTCCTACATTGTCATTGGTCCGTTTTATCCTATTATTCATCGTCAGATCATAGTCATAACACACCTCTTCGTCCGCTGAAGATCATGACATCAACACATGGTTAAACATTGTTATTGAAACATAATTCACTACTAGCAATAATTGGCCTAAGCCATTTAAACCCTAACTCTTGATTTGCACATGGATCGCATGAATGTTCACTGCGATATAGGGAAGGGTGGGTGAATGATTTATCTTTGTTCATGATGCTATCTCATTCCCCAGGTCACCATTCCATTGAAACTTTCCAATCTACAAAAAAAAACGTCATTGCACAATTGAAACTCCTGAACAGCTTTAGGCACTGGCTTACCCCATTTTTCTACTGGCCAAAATAAATAACTAAACTCCTTTTGTCACGCTCTCTGGTAGCACCATCAAAACGCATGGCTATTTTCTACAGCTGTACTGACCAAGAAGATTGAAGTTACTCAATCACCTGACTTCTAAAAGCATGGCAAGGTTAGTTTAAAAGTCAAGGTACATTTCGCAAAAGGGGTCCCAACTACTGTGTTGTTATTGTGTGTTTAACATTTTATTTTTCTCTGTGCATGCAAGGTAATACATATCAATATCTAGACCAACAGGAATACTAAAGTTAACTACACTTTGATACCTATTAAATTGCAACATGTCACCCATCTCGCTGCCACCTCGAGTTATCATATGGTGCGTGCAACATGAACCTCTCGCAATCCTGGGACCTTTCCTGATCACCCCAACATTCCCCCCATTAGTAAATACTTTGACTAACAAATCAAAATCATCTTCTTTGGGAACAACCCCATGATCATCTCTCACACCAGTCTCAATATGGGCATCCTCCTCAACTGAACAAACCCACCTCATCCCCCACAATTCCCGCAACCTACCCTCTGTTCATACAAGCATGCCAATTTGGTGGGGGACACAATATGCCTTCAGTTTGTGTCCCCATATGTGATTAAGTGGTTGTGGCCCTAGCTTGGACATGGTTATGGTCATCATGACAGCCACTGTTGGTACCTGGGCAGAGCAACAACGTAGGATCAATTGACAAGAACAAAAAAGAGTGAGAAAAAAGACAAAAATAGGTAACATGATTTTTGCAGCAAGGCTCAACCAAGAAGACACACAAGAGAACAGAGTCAATCCATGGGCCGCTGGTAATGCCAGCCTCTGTTTCCATGATCACTTTCAGTTTATGCTGCCCAGCAATTCTTCTGTTAAACTTCACGTGTTCATTATAATTGGGAGGCACAAACGTGCAACAGGTATTTCCTATCTTCTGTCATGCCTCACCCTACATTGCTGTTAGGAGGTCGAGTATATACCGGATTTGCAGAGTCAGAAGCCTGAGTGCCCTTAATTCTTCCCTAATGGCAATAAATGCTGACTTCGACATGTTCATAAAGAGTAGGGGTTCATACATGGTCACCTGGAACCATTTGGCATTTCCCGCTGCTTGGGAGCGAGGTCCAAGGAGGGAGGCAAAGAACGCCTTGTTGTGGCTAAACAGCTGATATTGATCCTTTGATGATACTGCTGAAAGGTAGCTTCATCTTCTCCTACATTGCAATTTTCTGTGATTTTTGCCAAAATCAGGTGCTCTTCAGGGATCACAAGTAGGGGCACATGAATGGTGAGAAACTGCACACCCCTCACCAGGCTGGAAGCAACTGCTTGTAGCCATTATGTCCACAGGTCCACAAATTGTCAAGAAGAGCAGACATACCTCCAGCCCAATCTGTGCTAGTAATTATTGCTACAAGGCATGGACAGGACAGCATGCTGCAGGATTGTTTTGTAGGTATTCCTGGGCCACAACAGTTATTCTACCAAGACCGAAACAACTCCTGGGCAGCAGCGGTGACAGGAACTGCAGCCCAACGTGCTACACATGTGGTTATTGTGAAAGAGGTGCCCAGATCTCTGATTGACTCAAGAGGGGGGAGGAGCTTATATCGACTACGGCTTACAATCAAGTTCTCGGGGTTCCCGCTTGCATCATGAGCCATAGATATGTACTTGGATACATTTTAAAATGTATGAATGCTTGTAGAATGAGCAAGCTGGAGCAGGATAAACAGCTCACTAGAGTGGGTTGGTTCAGGACATTTGGTCATTTTGTTACTCGGGCATTTATGGTCATGACAGGGGCGTAAGGATTCTAGCATGGGCTGGGCAAACCAACGTTCAGTGCCTATGAGGGGAATACTTGTGAAGAAACAGGTATTGGGATTGCATGCACATAGGACATTCCAGCGCAGGACACTTGGAAGCATGACAAGAAGACTGAGGAAGCCAGCCAGTCTCTCTTTCCTTGAAATGAGTTGCAGATATGATTTAATTGTGTTTATGTTGCTCATGTTGCTTATTGTGGTGACTGTGTTCCCCCATTCATGCTTGCATTCATATGCCAGATTGTGTTGTTTATCATCTTGAGTCCAGATACAGGTTGGGCATGTAACTAATGTAGGGGAATCTGCACAAGAATGTTGTCAGTATACTGGGATAGCTTGATAGTGAGGACAAGGTGAATTATTATGTATGTTACACATTGTTTATGCCTTTTCATGTTTTACCCAGTACTATCCAAGTACGTATCTTAACTCTCTTTCCAGTGTTCCTAATTCCCCCAAACCTATCCACAACCTATCCCTAACCCTCTTCCCCCATTGGCTGCCACATGGTGTTCTGTTATAATCACATCAGGTACACGTGCCAACTACAGTGGGAGGGTTGTACTCCATAACCTTCTGTGGTTCTGGAGGTGTAGCCTGACCTCCCTCTCGACTTGACATTCATAAATCTAGGCAATTTGTAATGTCCCCATTTTATACTAGTTGTCATCTTCAGACATGATGACCCAAGGATGAAGAAAACCACAAAAACATTATTTTTTGCACAATTTACAATCTTAGACATTATTTTCCCCATACAAAAAAAAAATAGATTCCAGCTCTCTATTTGCACCGCCTTAACACTGAAATAAAGGGTGAATCCTTAGGGCAATTTTTACTTCTATGCCTGCTTCTGTGCAGGTGGAGGGCTGGAGGTATCCCTTTGAGTATCCCTTGGATAGATCCAACTCTTGGTGCCCTCCAACTTCATGGCAGCCAGAATCACATAGACCACTGTATGTGACCCATGGAAACGTGGCTTGTTCCAGCAGTGCTCGAAGGTGCAGAAGTAGATGAGGTCCCCTGGGATAAGCTGTGTCTTGTGCTGATTGTCTGTAGTCTCACAACTTACTTTCTCCTGTTGTCTGTTGGTGAGAAGACACAACCTGTGAAGATATAATATTAACACTTTTTGTTAATGCTGTAAGGTATTCCATAAACTCCTCTCTTAGGACCGCTGCAGTCTTGTGTGCTTCTGATGTCATACGTGTAGGTGAGAGAGGTGTATGTAGCCGATAGCCAGTCATGATTTTGTGAGGGCTCAAGTGGTGCTCACTCCATGGCTGGTTTCGTAGAACAAACAGGGCTAGTGGGAGGCAAGTGTAACATGATTTTTTAAATGTTGTGCATATTTTAGCTAAACAGGCTTTAAGGACCCCATCAGGCCTATCCACAATACCATTGGTCTGTAGGTGGTATACCTAACACAACCTATGTTTATGCTTTATTCCTAGCACCAAAGTCATTTCTGTGAACAAGGCATTGAAGAAGTGGATTCCTTTGTCAAATTCCCTATCTTGAAAATACCTCTCTGACAAGAAATCTTGCTGCCGATTTATCATCAGGATGTACATAGGGACCAAACTCAAGCCACCAGGAGAATCACGACAATTAGATATCTGAATTTACTGAACCACGCTATTATGTCCATAAAATTGATGTGGAGCTCCTTGAATAGACCAGAGGGCCTGGGAAAGACCCCCCTGACCGACCTCATGATAATTCTGGGATTTAACTCCTTACACACTACATGATTCCCTGTGAATCTACTTACCTGTTCTTGTAAGTTAGGGCTAAACCAGACCTCCTGGAGATCTGCTGCAATTTGTTTTCAAGGTAAGTAGATGCTATAGAGCCAAAACAAGCAGCTCTACAGGAATTACTACCTTTCCTGTCACTTCCTGTCTCCAAAGATAATCTGTGGGTGAGAGAACACACCATCTATTTTTCAGATATCCTGTTCTTCTCTATGGGCTTTCCCTTGTATTTCTATTATCATGGGTAGTGCACTTTACTAGACCTATCTCTGATGGCAAGGTGAATGCTTCAATAAGCCAATATAGCAGCAGAGCATGCTAGACAGGAGACCCATCAGAACTGCACAACCATCTTCTCTGCCATCGTGATAACCCAGAATGGATGGTGGAGGTGATGTACGCAGAGTCAGAAAAAACTGTGACTCCCTTCCCCTCACACATTTCTAGCACCTCTATAAGTGCTACCAGTTCAACCGCTTGTGCACATAATTAGAAGGCAACCATCTCTCCAGTCAGACCCGGTACTCCCCAGCCACAAGACTCATGACAGCTGCACCTGTATGCCTCTCAGCCGCCTCCTGGTTGATTGTCAAAGACCATACAACAATAATCACCTCACTCCCCTCCAGGGCAGCCTCTTTCATGTTCATCATCTCTTCCTCTTCTTCCTTATACGTGGCACAATCATGAACAATCATGAACAATATCCTCATGCTACACTGGCTCTGCTACAAATGTCGCAGGATTTACCAGGTGACATGACACAGGATGAATTCAAGCATTTGACAAAATGACCTCATATCCTGATACTCTGTTGTCAAGGTGGATTTAAACCTTTCTAGAATCCCGACGACAAAATGCTCCACATACAATGTCGCTGGGCAACCAATAGTAATGGTTGAAGACTTTTGAATCACAAAAGCCAGTTTCGCTAGAGTTTTCTGCCAAGAGAATTTTCTCTGAATCACTGGGTATAGGAGTCCACTGTAAAACACTTAAGGTTTGTTTCATAGCGATGCTTGATGGGCAAGAACCGATTTCATCACCTGCCCATTTGAATGGGAAAACAGAAAAAAAGTGCTCTTGTAATTTGTGGTTGCCAGGACTAGATGATTGCTGATCACAGCTTTTGAGTTCCCAAAAGCAAGTCCCCATTTCCCCAGACCACTCTGTTGGACCTTCCACCTTCTGTGCTTCCTTTCATCCCTGCAGTAACGGCCACAAATGAATAGAGCAATTGAAGATCCATAACCTACAATTGCTACAGAGTGCCAACAATTGCTGCATCTGTTTCACTGTGTCTGGATGAGGTGTTTTCTGAACTCCAGCATTACATTTTTTCCTTCAGGTGATATTACTTGGCCCAAATATACTACCTCTGTCTGACACTACTGCAATTTTTCTCTGTCCACGAGCAGGGTGATAAGCGTTATTGAGTCTCCTCAACACTGCTCCTCTGAAGTGCTGCACACTAATAGATCAGCCACATACTGAATAATGGTACTGGACATATGTAAATTCCCCATATGAATCTGAACCACCTGATTAAAAACACTTGGAGATTCGCAGTACCCCTGGGGCAACCTTGTATGCCTGAATCTCTGACCATGATACATAAACACTGTGCGGTACTGAGAATCAGTGTATAAGGGTGTAAATCAATTACCTTGAGGTAGGTTGACTCATAGGGATGGTGCAGAGAATCGTGGCAAGAAATTCCGCCTCAAAAATATTATTGAGGGGGTGCAAATCCTGGACCATCCTCCAACTGCACCCCTTCACTTTCTTTACAGGGTAGATAGCCATATTGCATGGGGACACAGAAGGTTGTATTATGCCTTGATTTAACAATGCCATAATGGTCTCATAAATCCATTTGTCTGCTTCCTTAGACATGGGGTACTGATTAACCTGTGGTAATATCATACCAGGGGCCTCATCACGAATTGGGCGATATCCGGGCATTATTGCCACCAGGATACCACTCTGGCTAAAAGCGTTACTGCCACCTGGTCCAGTGCTGTTAGCGCTGGATCCAGGATTGGACAGTAATGGGTATTCCCCATTACCCATTGGGTCCATTGGACCCAATTGGGCATTTTAGGCGCAAATAGCACGCGCTAATAGCACAGAGCTAATTGTGTCTGAAAATGGCCATTAAGTTGGTGCATTTACCCCCAGCCGTAGGCTGGGGGTACATGCTGCCAGACTCGTGATTGGACTGACCCTTACATGTGGCGTTAATAGTGTAACAGCCACATTTAAGAGCTACTGCCAAACTTGTGATGGGGCCCAAGGGTTAAATTGTATCCTCACTGCTCCAACCCTCTTTAGCAGCCCTACATCATGAGGATTGCTCGTCCACAAATGGTCTGGAAATTTTCTAAAATCCCCCTTCCAAAATGGCGATCTGTTTTTAATGATAAGCATGGTCTGTGATATTTCCCTTTGATCTATTGTCTGGCAAAGGACCCCAATTTCAAAGACCATCTCTCCTGGTACTTCAGTGTCTTTGAACAAGTGCTTGTCGGACATCTCCCTTAGCAATAAGGTTGGGTCGATGTACAGAACTGTGCACCACTCTCCACCCTCCTCATCTGTGCCTGAGAGAACCACCCTGTTCTTCTTGATCACTACAGCCTCTAAGAGAATCATAATAATGGTGCTTGGCATTACTTCCTACATCAGACCAAAATAAAAACTCAAATGGTACTCGCCAGGTCTGATTTCTGATCCCCGGGACCCAACTCAACAAAACCATCACCCCATAAAGAAACAATGCTGTATACACGGTAACCCCCCGAATCGCACTGTCGCTACAATAGGTCTGAAAATGTACTGACTCCCTTCCCAGATAAAACCCTGGTGTTGAGCATACTATACCCGCTTCTATGAAACTAGTAAACATATTCAACTTGCACAGAATGTCACTTCCAAGAAATGTTCTGGGGTGTATGAAGATATACAAAAAAGAGGCTGATGAATTTTGATTACCCAGCTTGATACAAAGATCTTCAGTATAAGGAATCAACGGGAAAGCCCCAGATAATCCCTGTGTTTACATAGTTTTGCCTTACAAGGGGAACTCCCCTTCCTTGATACAAGACTTGGTAGCCCCTGTGCCAACCATGAAGGAAAACATTTGGTCACCTACCTGCAAACCTATCCAGGGTTCCTCTTCCAGACTGGAAGTAATGGATAGGACTGGACACATCAGAGATCAATATGGGCTGTCTACTGCAGGTGCATATTAGCACCTGCAAGAGAGAAAGGATTTCTCATGAAAATACTCCTTCCAGTGTAGTGGGCAACTGTTCTTTGGGGTAAACATGCTTGTGCTAGCATGGTTGGTGGGATCCTGAAGGTCTGTGCAGCCCCAATCACTGGTTTCCATTCAACCAGTGCCTGCTGCGATTATTCAGAGTCTGGGGCATATGGCAGTGGCGGGGCCGACATCTGTTGAGCTCCCATGTTAAAGGATAGTTCCGGGACTTTTTTTTTATTGTTCCTATGGTTCGGCCATGTGTTTTTAAGCATAAATCCGTAGATCGTAGAAAACTTTCCTATTGACCTTACCTGACTTTTCGTCCATTAACGCACTCGAAAACATCCGCCATTTTATGATAATCCTATCATTTCCCCCCATCGCCCTGGCTCACCTGCTTTTGCGGCACTAAATCAAATCCCTCGCCCCTGAAACAGACTTGATCAAAACATTCATATTCCCCGCCTCTATCCGTGACGTGACTCTGCTGCGTAGGCAAACGCGCCCAGGCGTCTTCTCCGCGACTCCACACAGAACCAGGAAATCAACACAGATGAGCTCACACAACACAGCGCGCCACAATTGGGAATATGAAACTGTAATTTTAAATTAAACCGCAAGATTGTAAATTTGGTAAAGTACATTTATTTGACATCAAATGTTTTGAGAATATTCAGCGATTTGCATTTTTATTTGCTCACGTTCCAAAAAGTTCGTTTCGAGGCACACAATATTCCTTTGCTGTACACAGGGTCTCAGATCATCTCACAATACAGCGCCACAATTCGGAATATGAAACTGTGGTTTAAAAGCAAACGGCAAGATTGTACATTTGGCAAAGTACATTTATTGGACATCAAATGTTTTGAGAATATTCAGCGATTTGCATTTTTATTTGCTCACGTTCCAAAAAGTTCGTTTCGAGGCACACGATGTTCCTTTGCTGTACACAGGGTCTTAGATCAATGAATTTTTATTTGCTCTCGATCCAAAATATTTCGTCTTGAGGCAAGCGATGTTCGTGTGCAGTACACAGGGTGTTGGTTTACGATAAAATAAGCTCTTCGGTCGCACTGATAATCGCATGGCTGTTCCAAAACGAGGCACTAGGCCACCACAACGGTTTGTATTTTGCATCTAGCCGTTAGTACCGCGTAAGGGCATACTTGTACTTGGCGATCGTCCCACAAAATGGTCAGGGTGCTAACGTTGTTCACGCGGAGAAGCAATTGGCGATTATAGAAGCCATCCGCCGGTGTCTGGTACTCGTGACACAGACAATAATGGATGATGTACCTGTTTGAAAAACATAAAAAATGAAGTTAGTCTCACCATCAGATCTTTATTAAAATTATTCATTTTATATATTAGGTCGGGAAATTATTTCATAGCTAGGACAGTGCAACTGGGTTTTATACGTCAAGGGGGGGCTGTAGGATACTGAGACAGTCCCCCAATGCAGGGGTTGACAGGGAGTGCAGGTGGAGAGTGGAAGGGCCCAGGACCGAGGTCGCAGACAGTGGACCAGTTGTAGCAGGGGAGAAGGAGAGAGAAAGCAGAAGCAAAGAGGAAGGTTTTGAGGGGCTTCCGTAAAAGGAGACGGTTCACCCCAAGATAGTGCGCGGTACAAAACAATATGCCACATAGAACGAACAAGTACAACTTAACCCGTCTTTAAAGCTACTGTATAGTAATTAAATTGCGGTATAAACTCATCTAAAGAGTTACTTACATTATATTTGCATTTTCCATTGTGTCTGTGCGTAGGGCAGCCCCGAAATACCACTCCTTCTATGCCGACGTTATTTCTTCTAATGAACGAACATGAAATGGCTTTCGTTTCTGAAATTATATTCATTATCGTTTCTTACGTGGTCCCGGCCTGTCAAGGTCAAATAACAATAGAACCTTATACTGAGTCGTGGGCCATTCTGGCACCCGAGAAAAAATCAAAGCAGCTGACCTTCACTTTGAACGAGCACACATTCCTAGTTAGCTACATTCAGTGTAAGGCCATCTCACAGGACTTGAAATTTACACTCCATCTTTGCATTTTGTCTGCGTGCTTTGCAGCCCCACAGAACCATAAATACGGAGACATTCTATATTTTTTGAAAAATGATTTATATTACTGTTTGGTTTAATTTAATGCGCAAATGAACAAGGTTGGATAGATACACATATTCAATGGGCCTGCGACATGAGGAGACTCGAGAGAACAGACAATCAAATTACAATCATTTAAACCGTGATGTGTATTTCTCAATGAGCTCTTCTTTAGGTGGACATGGAACAGAGGCAATGTTGGGTGGCAATGCAGTTGTCCCCTGCACAGGTTCGTTCACAACTCCATTTATGTGCCTATCTAGGACGTCAACAATAAGTCTCTCAATAAACTCATATTGCATATCCTCAAACACTGGTTTGATCACCCATTGTTTACTTCTTTTATTGAAGGCCTTATTGTAGCGAAGCGTCCCTAAAGTTCCGGTCGTCCTACTTTGTTGACGGCCAACATTATGGTTATGTGCCAAGACCGCTAAAAGAGTCCGATTTATCATGCCCTCCATGCCAAAATGCAATCGTTTTGGCCTGTACTTTAGGCACATATTGTGGAACACCTCCAAATCTCCTGTGTGGCAGAATTCCATGAGTCCCCTCAAAGCTTTTGTTATAGTTTTATCAAATACAATCTTTTCAGTGGCTTTGTGAGTGGGTGATGAAGGAATCAACCACTTCTTCTTCCGTGCCTCCTCTGTGGACAAATGGCCATGTTCACAATTGTGGAAATGTTGGTTCGTGTTCCAGCGGTGAACGTTTGTACAGTGTAGCATTACTGACCGCCATTTTTCCAGTAGAATTTCCAACGACCCTCCACATGTTTTTGAGCTCCACCAAAGATGGTTGCTGATTGACTTGGACCACTGTGAAATACCTTGCATATCTTTTTTTTTACCTGCAGCCGACAATTTTTTATTGATTGTTTTTGCAAGATGCCAAACGTCAAATTGGTGATTTATATTTTTGTACTCTTCTCTCATTGTCTTGGCAATTGAAACGTGTCTGTCCGTGGCTATCAGGTCGATCACCATTCCCCGCGATTGTAGTTCTTGCAATGATGCTACAAAGCCAACTTTCTCCATGGCCACTGAGGATGTACTTTGTGACACCTGCACGACCACCGAACTCACAATTTTCTTACTTTCCATGTCCTGAAAGTGGTAGGTGCAGTACTTGGCTGAAAATCCTGGGCTGTCGCACTGTCCATCACCGGCTAGCAACAGTTAAAACACTCCCAAATACTTTATTGCAATCCACACCTCCAAACATGATTGGACAGAACCCTCTTCAAAGAAATCCCCTCTTTTCCCAATTCCTACATTGTCATTGGTCCGTTTTATCCTATTATTCATCGTCAGATCATAGTCATAACACACCTCTTCGTCCGCTGAAGGTCATGACATCAACACATGGTTAAACATTGTTATTGAAACATAATTCACTACTAGCAATAATTGGCCTAAGCCATTTAAACCCTAACTCTTGATTTGCACATGGATCGCATGAATGTTCACTGCGATATAGGGAAGGGTGGGTGAATGATTTATCTTTGTTCATGATGCTATCTCATTCCCCAGGTCACCATTCCATTGAAACTTTCCAATCTACAAAAAAAAACGTCATTGCACAATTGAAACTCCTGAACAGCTTTAGGCACTGGCTTACCCCATTTTTCTACTGGCCAAAATAAATAACTAAACTCCTTTTGTCACGCTCTCTGGTAGCACCATCAAAACGCATGGCTATTTTCTACAGCTGTACTGACCAAGAAGATGGAAGTTACTCAATCACCTGACTTCTAAAAGCATGGCAAGGTTAGTTTAAAAGTCAAGGTACATTTCGCAAAAGGGGTCCCAACTACTGTGTTGTTATTGTGTGTTTAACATTTTATTTTTCTCTGTGCATGCAAGGTAATACATATCAATATCTAGACCAACAGGAATACTAAAGTTAACTACACTTTGATACCTATTAAATTGCAACATGTCACCCATCTCGCTGCCACCTCGAGTTATCATATGGTGCGTGCAACATGAACCTCTCGCAATCCTGGGACCTTTCCTGATCACCCCAACATTCCCCCCATTAGTAAATACTTTGACTAACAAATCAAAATCATCTTCTTTGGGAACAACCCCATGATCATCTCTCACACCAGTCTCAATATGGGCATCCTCCTCAACTGAACAAACCCACCTCATCCCCCACAATTCCCGCAACCTACCCTCTGTTCATACAAGCATGCCAATTTGGTGGGGGACACAATATGCCTTCAGTTTGTGTCCCCATATGTGATTAAGTGGTTGTGGCCCTAGCTTGGACATGGTTATGGTCATCATGACAGCCACTGTTGGTACCTGGGCAGAGCAACAACGTAGGATCAATTGACAAGAACAAAAAAGAGTGAGAAAAAAGACAAAAATAGGTAACATGATTTTTGCAGCAAGGCTCAACCAAGAAGACACACAAGAGAACAGAGTCAATCCATGGGCCGCTGGTAATGCCAGCCTCTGTTTCCATGATCACTTTCAGTTTATGCTGCCCAGCAATTCTTCTGTTAAACTTCACGTGTTCATTATAATTGGGAGGCACAAACGTGCAACAGGTATTTCCTATCTTCTGTCATGCCTCACCCTACATTGCTGTTAGGAGGTCGAGTATATACCGGATTTGCAGAGTCAGAAGCCTGAGTGCCCTTAATTCTTCCCTAATGGCAATAAATGCTGACTTCGACATGTTCATAAAGAGTAGGGGTTCATACATGGTCACCTGGAACCATTTGGCATTTCCCGCTGCTTGGGAGCGAGGTCCAAGGAGGGAGGCAAAGAACGCCTTGTTGTGGCTAAACAGCTGATATTGATCCTTTGATGATACTGCTGAAAGGTAGCTTCATCTTCTCCTACATTGCAATTTTCTGTGATTTTTGCCAAAATCAGGTGCTCTTCAGGGATCACAAGTAGGGGCACATGAATGGTGAGAAACTGCACACCCCTCACCAGGCTGGAAGCAACTGCTTGTAGCCATTATGTCCACAGGTCCACAAATTGTCAAGAAGAGCAGACATACCTCCAGCCCAATCTGTGCTAGTAATTATTGCTACAAGGCATGGACAGGACAGCATGCTGCAGGATTGTTTTGTAGGTATTCCTGGGCCACAACAGTTATTCTACCAAGACCGAAACAACTCCTGGGCAGCAGCGGTGACAGGAACTGCAGCCCAACGTGCTACACATGTGGTTATTGTGAAAGAGGTGCCCAGATCTCTGATTGACTCAAGAGGGGGGAGGAGCTTATATCGACTACGGCTTACAATCAACTTCTCGGGGTTCCCGCTTGCATCATGAGCCATAGATATGTACTTGGATACATTTTAAAATGTATGAATGCTTGTAGAATGAGCAAGCTGGAGCAGGATAAACAGCTCACTAGAGTGGGTTGGTTCAGGACATTTGGTCATTTTGTTACTCGGGCATTTATGGTCATGACAGGGGCGTAAGGATTCTAGCATGGGCTGGGCAAACCAACGTTCAGTGCCTATGAGGGGAATACTTGTGAAGAAACAGGTATTGGGATTGCATGCACATAGGACATTCCAGCGCAGGACACTTGGAAGCATGACAAGAAGACTGAGGAAGCCAGCCAGTCTCTCTTTCCTTGAAATGAGTTGCAGATATGATTTAATTGTGTTTATGTTGCTCATGTTGCTTATTGTGGTGACTGTGTTCCCCCATTCATGCTTGCATTCATATGCCAGATTGTGTTGTTTATCATCTTGAGTCCAGATACAGGTTGGGCATGTAACTAATGTAGGGGAATCTGCACAAGAATGTTGTCAGTATACTGGGATAGCTTGATAGTGAGGACAAGGTGAATTATTATGTATGTTACACATTGTTTATGCCTTTTCATGTTTTACCCAGTACTATCCAAGTACGTATCTTAACTCTCTTTCCAGTGTTCCTAATTCCCCCAAACCTATCCACAACCTATCCCTAACCCTCTTCCCCCATTGGCTGCCACATGGTGTTCTGTTATAATCACATCAGGTACACGTGCCAACTACAGTGGGAGGGTTGTACTCCATAACCTTCTGTGGTTCTGGAGGTGTAGCCTGACCTCCCTCTCGACTTGACATTCATAAATCTAGGCAATTTGTAATGTCCCCATTTTATACTAGTTGTCATCTTCAGACATGATGACCCAAGGATGAAGAAAACCACAAAAACATTATTTTTTGCACAATTTACAATCTTAGACATTATTTTCCCCATACAAAAAAAAATAGATTCCAGCTCTCTATTTGCACCGCCTTAACACTGAAATAAAGGGTGAATCCTTAGGGCAATTTTTACTTCTATGCCTGCTTCTGTGCAGGTGGAGGGCTGGAGGTATCCCTTTGAGTATCCCTTGGATAGATCCAACTCTTGGTGCCCTCTAACTTCATGGCAGCCAGAATCACATAGACCACTGTATGTGACCCATGGAAACGTGGCTTGTTCCAGCAGTGCTCGAAGGTGCAGAAGTAGATGAGGTCCCCTGGGATAAGCTGTGTCTTGTGCTGATTGTCTGTAGTCTCACAACTTACTTTCTCCTGTTGTCTGTTGGTGAGAAGACACAACCTGTGAAGATATAATATTAACACTTTTTGTTAATGCTGTAAGGTATTCCATAAACTCCTCTCTTAGGACCGCTGCAGTCTTGTGTGCTTCTGATGTCATACGTGTAGGTGAGAGAGGTGTATGTAGCCGATAGCCAGTCATGATTTTGTGAGGGCTCAAGTGGTGCTCACTCCATGGCTGGTTTCGTAGAACAAACAGGGCTAGTGGGAGGCAAGTGTAACATGATTTTTTAAATGTTGTGCATATTTTAGCTAAACAGGCTTTAAGGACCCCATCAGGCCTATCCACAATACCATTGGTCTGTAGGTGGTATACCTAACACAACCTATGTTTATGCTTTATTCCTAGCACCAAAGTCATTTCTGTGAACAAGGCATTGAAGAAGTGGATTCCTTTGTCAAATTCCCTATCTTGAAAATACCTCTCTGACAAGAAATCTTGCTGCCGATTTATCATCAGGATGTACATAGGGACCAAACTCAAGCCACCAGGAGAATCATGACAATTAGATATCTGAATTTACTGAACCACGCTATTATGTCCATAAAATTGATGTGGAGCTCCTTGAATAGACCAGAGGGCCTGGGAAAGACCCCCCTGACCGACCTCATGATAATTCTGGGATTTAACTCCTTACACACTACATGATTCCCTGTGAATCTACTTACCTGTTCTTGTAAGTTAGGGCTAAACCAGACCTCCTGGAGATCTGCTGCAATTTGTTTTCAAGGTAAGTAGATGCTATAGAGCCAAAACAAGCAGCTCTACAGGAATTACTACCTTTCCTGTCACTTCCTGTCTCCAAAGATAATCTGTGGGTGAGAGAACACACCATCTATTTTTCAGATATCCTGTTCTTCTCTATGGGCTTTCCCTTGTATTTCTATTATCATGGGTAGTGCACTTTACTAGACCTATCTCTGATGGCAAGGTGAATGCTTCAATAAGCCAATATAGCAGCAGAGCATGCTAGACAGGAGACCCATCAGAACTGCACAACCATCTTCTCTGCCATCGTGATAACCCAGAATGGATGGTGGAGGTGATGTACGCAGAGTCAGAAAAAACTGTGACTCCCTTCCCCTCACACATTTCTAGCACCTCTATAAGTGCTACCAGTTCAACCGCTTGTGCACATAATTAGAAGGCAACCATCTCTCCAGTCAGACCCGGTACTCCCCAGCCACAAGGCTCATGACAGCTGCACCTGTATGCCTCTCAGCCGCCTCCTGGTTGATTGTCAAAGACCATACAACAATAATCACCTCACTCCCCTCCAGGGCAGCCTCTTTCATGTTCATCATCTCTTCCTCTTCTTCCTTATACGTGGCACAATCATGAACAATCATGAACAATATCCTCATGCTACACTGGCTCTGCTACAAATGTCGCAGGATTTACCAGGTGACATCACACAGGATGAATTCAAGCATTTGACAAAATGACCTCATATCCTGATACTCTGTTGTCAAGGTGGATTTAAACCTTTCTAGAATCCCGACGACAAAATGCTCCACATACAATGTCGCTGGGCAACCAATAGTAATGGTTGAAGACTTTTGAATCACAAAAGCCAGTTTCGCTAGAGTTTTCTGCCAAGAGAATTTTCTCTGAATCACTGGGTATAGGAGTCCACTGTAAAACACTTAAGGTTTGTTTCATAGCGATGCTTGATGGGCAAGAACCGATTTCATCACCTGCCCATTTGAATGGGAAAACAGAAAAAAAGTGCTTTTGTAATTTGTGGTTGCCAGGACTAGATGATTGCTGATCACAGCTTTTGAGTTCCCAAAAGCAAGTCCCCATTTCCCCAGACCACTCTGTTGGACCTTCCACCTTCTGTGCTTCCTTTCATCCCTGCAGTAACGGCCACAAATGAATAGAGCAATTGAAGATCCATAACCTACAATTGCTACAGAGTGCCAACAATTGCTGCATCTGTTTCACTGTGTCTGGATGAGGTGTTTTCTGAACTCCAGCATTACATTTTTTCCTTCAGGTGATATTACTTGGCCCAAATATACTACCTCTGTCTGACACTACTGCAATTTTTCTCTGTCCACGAGCAGGGTGATAAGCGTTATTGAGTCTCCTCAACACTGCTCCTCTGAAGTGCTGCACACTAATAGATCAGCCACATACTGAATAATGGTACTGGACATATGTAAATTCCCCATATGAATCTGAACCACCTGATTAAAAACACTTGGAGATTCGCAGTACCCCTGGGGCAACCTTGTATGCCTGAATCTCTGACCATGATACATAAACACTGTGCGGTACTGAGAATCAGTGTATAAGGGTGTAAATCAATTACCTTGAGGTAGGTTGACTCATAGGGATGGTGCAGAGAATCGTGGCAAGAAATTCCGCCTCAAAAATATTATTGAGGGGGTGCAAATCCTGGACCATCCTCCAACTGCACCCCTTCACTTTCTTTACAGGGTAGATAGCCATATTGCATGGGGACACAGAAGGTTGTATTATGCCTTGATTTAACAATGCCATAATGGTCTCATAAATCCATTTGTCTGCTTCCTTAGACATGGGGTACTGATTAACCTGTGGTAATATCATACCAGGGGCCTCATCACGAATTGGGCGATATCCGGGCATTATTGCCACCAGGATACCACTCTGGCTAAAAGCGTTACTGCCACCTGGTCCAGTGCTGTTAGCGCTGGATCCAGGATTGGACAGTAATGGGTATTCCCCATTACCCATTGGGTCCATTGGACCCAATTGGGCATTTTAGGCGCAAATAGCACGCGCTAATAGCACAGAGCTAATTGTGTCTGAAAATGGCCATTAAGTTGGTGCATTTACCCCCAGCCGTAGGCTGGGGGTACATGCTGCCAGACTCGTGATTGGACTGACCCTTACATGTGGCGTTAATAGTGTAACAGCCACATTTAAGAGCTACTGCCAAACTTGTGATGGGGCCCAAGGGTTAAATTGTATCCTCACTGCTCCAACCCTCTTTAGCAGCCCTACATCATGAGGATTGCTCGTCCACAAATGGTCTGGAAATTTTCTAAAATCCCCCTTCCAAAATGGCGATCTGTTTTTAATGATAAGCATGGTCTGTGATATTTCCCTTTGATCTATTGTCTGGCAAAGGACCCCAATTTCAAAGACCATCTCTCCTGGTACTTCAGTGTCTTTGAACAAGTGCTTGTCGGACATCTCCCTTAGCAATAAGGTTGGGTCGATGTACAGAACTGTGCACCACTCTCCACCCTCCTCATCTGTGCCTGAGAGAACCACCCTGTTCTTCTTGATCACTACAGCCTCTAAGAGAATCATAATAATGGTGCTTGGCATTACTTCCTACATCAGACCAAAATAAAAACTCAAATGGTACTCGCCAGGTCTGATTTCTGATCCCCGGGACCCAACTCAACAAAACCATCACCCCATAAAGAAACAATGCTGTATACACGGTAACCCCCCGAATCGCACTGTCGCTACAATAGGTCTGAAAATGTACTGACTCCCTTCCCAGATAAAACCCTGGTGTTGAGCATACTATACCCGCTTCTATGAAACTAGTAAACATATTCAACTTGCACAGAATGTCACTTCCAAGAAATGTTCTGGGGTGTATGAAGATATACAAAAAAGAGGCTGATGAATTTTGATTACCCAGCTTGATACAAAGATCTTCAGTATAAGGAATCAACGGGAAAGCCCCAGATAATCCCTGTGTTTACATAGTTTTGCCTTACAAGGGGAACTCCCCTTCCTTGATACAAGACTTGGTAGCCCCTGTGCCAACCATGAAGGAAAACATTTGGTCACCTACCTGCAAACCTATCCAGGGTTCCTCTTCCAGACTGGAAGTAATGGATAGGACTGGACACATCAGAGATCAATATGGGCTGTCTACTGCAGGTGCATATTAGCACCTGCAAGAGAGAAAGGATTTCTCATGAAAATACTCCTTCCAGTGTAGTGGGCAACTGTTCTTTGGGGTAAACATGCTTGTGCTGGCATGGTTGGTGGGATCCTGAAGGTCTGTGCAGCCCCAATCACTGGTTTCCATTCAACCAGTGCCTGCTGCGATTATTCAGAGTCTGGGGCATATGGCAGTGGCGGGGCCGACATCTGTTGAGCTCCCATGTTAAAGGATAGTTCCGGGACTTTTTTTTTATTGTTCCTATGGTTCGGCCATGTGTTTTTAAGCATAAATCCGTAGATCGTAGAAAACTTTCCTATTGACCTTACCTGACTTTTCGTCCATTAACGCACTCGAAAACATCCGCCATTTTATGATAATCCTATCATTTCCCCCCATCGCCCTGGCTCACCTGCTTTTGCGGCACTAAATCAAATCCCTCGCCCCTGAAACAGACTTGATCAAAACATTCATATTCCCCGCCTCTATCCGTGACGTGACTCTGCTGCGTAGGCAAACGCGCCCAGGCGTCTTCTCCGCGACTCCACACAGAACCAGGAAATCAACACAGATGAGCTCACACAACACAGCGCGCCACAATTGGGAATATGAAACTGTACTTTTAAATTAAACCGCAAGATTGTAAATTTGGTAAAGTACATTTATTTGACATCAAATGTTTTGAGAATATTCAGCGATTTGCATTTTTATTTGCTCACGTTCCAAAAAGTTCGTAACGAGGCACACAATGTTCCTTTGCTGTACACAGGGTCTTAGATCATCTCACAATACAGCGCCACAATTCGGAATATGAAACTGTGGTTTAAAAGCAAACGGCAAGATTGTACATTTGGCAAAGTACATTTATTGGACATCAAATGTTTTGAGAATATTCAGCGATTTGCATTTTTATTTGCTCACGTTCCAAAAAGTTCGTTTCGAGGCACACGATGTTCCTTTGCTGTACACAGGGTCTTAGATCAATGAATTTTTATTTGCTCTCGATCCAAAATATTTCGTCTTGAGGCAAGCGATGTTCGTGTGCAGTACACAGGGTGTTGGTTTACGATAAAATAAGCTCTTCAGTCGCACTGATAATCGCATGGCTGTTCCAACAACGAGGCACTAGGCCACCACAACGGTTTGTATTTTGCATCTAGCC
The DNA here is from genome assembly GCF_040938575.1 of Ambystoma mexicanum. Lineage (NCBI taxonomy): Eukaryota > Metazoa > Chordata > Amphibia > Caudata > Ambystomatidae > Ambystoma > Ambystoma mexicanum. Next base: position 1,229,382,338 of record NC_090937.1, read on the forward strand.
GTTAGTACCGCGTAAGGGCATACTTGTACTTGGCGATCGTCCCACAAAATGGTCAGGGTGCTAACGTTGTTCACGCGGAGAAGCAATTGGCGATTATAGAAGCCATCCGCCGGTGTCTGGTACTCGTGACACAGACAATAATGGATGATGTACCTGTTTGAAAAACATAAAAAATGAAGTTAGTCTCACCATCAGATCTTTATTAAAATTATTCATTTTATATATTAGGTCGGGAAATTATTTCATAGCTAGGACAGTGCAACTGGGTTTTATACGTCAAGGGGGGGCTGTAGGATACTGAGACAGTCCCCCAATGCAGGGGTTGACAAGGAGTGCAGGTGGAGAGTGGAAGGGCCCAGGACCGAGGTCGCAGACAGTGGACCAGTTGTAGCAGGGGAGAAGGAGAGAGAAAGCAGAAGCAAAGAGGAAGGTTTTGAGGTGCTTCCGTAAAAGGAGACGGTTCTCCCCAAGATAGTGCGCGGTACAAAACAATATGCCACATAGAACGAACAAGTACAACTTAACCCGTCTTTAAAGCTACTGTATAGTAATTAAATTGCGGTATAAACTCATCTAAAGAGTTACTTACATTATATTTGCATTTTCCATTGTGTCTGTGCGTAGGGCAGCCCCGAAATACCACTCCTTCTATGCCGACGTTATTTCTTCTAATGAACGAACATGAAATGGCTTTCGTTTCTGAAATTATATTCATTATCGTTTCTTACGTGGTCCCGGCCTGTCAAGGTCAAATAACAATAGAACCTTATACTGAGTCGTGGGCCATTCTGGCACCCGAGAAAAAATCAAAGCAGCTGACCTTCACTTTGAACGAGCACACATTCCTAGTTAGCTACATTCAGTGTAAGGCCATCTCACAGGACTTGAAATTTACACTCCATCTTTGCATTTTGTCTGCGTGCTTTGCAGCCCCACAGAACCATAAATACGGAGACATTCTATATTTTTTGAAAAATGATTTATATTACTGTTTGGTTTAATTTAATGCGCAAATGAACAAGGTTGGATAGATACACATATTCAATGGGCCTGCGACATGAGGAGACTCGAGAGAACAGACAATCAAATTACAATCATTTAAACCGTGATGTGTATTTCTCAATGAGCTCTTCTTTAGGTGGACATGGAACAGAGGCAATGTTGGGTGGCAATGCAGTTGTCCCCTGCACAGGTTCGTTCACAACTCCATTTATGTGCCTATCTAGGACGTCAACAATAAGTCTCTCAATAAACTCATATTGCATATCCTCAAACACTGGTTTGATCACCCATTGTTTACTTCTTTTATTGAAGGCCTTATTGTAGCGAAGCGTCCCTAAAGTTCCGGTCGTCCTACTTTGTTGACGGCCAACATTATGGTTATGTGCCAAGACCGCTAAAAGAGTCCGATTTATCATGCCCTCCATGCCAAAATGCAATCGTTTTGGCCTGTACTTTAGGCACATATTGTGGAACACCTCCAAATCTCCTGTGTGGCAGAATTCCATGAGTCCCCTCAAAGCTTTTGTTATAGTTTTATCAAATACAATCTTTTCAGTGGCTTTGTGAGTGGGTGATGAAGGAATCAACCACTTCTTCTTCCGTGCCTCCTCTGTGGACAAATGGCCATGTTCACAATTGTGGAAATGTTGGTTCGTGTTCCAGCGGTGAACGTTTGTACAGTGTAGCATTACTGACCGCCATTTTTCCAGTAGAATTTCCAACGACCCTCCACATGTTTTTGAGCTCCACCAAAGATGGTTGCTGATTGACTTGGACCACTGTGAAATACCTTGCATATCTTTTTTTTTACCTGCAGCCGACAATTTTTTATTGATTGTTTTTGCAAGATGCCAAACGTCAAATTGGTGATTTATATTTTTGTACTCTTCTCTCATTGTCTTGGCAATTGAAACGTGTCTGTCCGTGGCTATCAGGTCGATCACCATTCCCCGCGATTGTAGTTCTTGCAATGATGCTACAAAGCCAACTTTCTCCATGGCCACTGAGGATGTACTTTGTGACACCTGCACGACCACCGAACTCACAATTTTCTTACTTTCCATGTCCTGAAAGTGGTAGGTGCAGTACTTGGCTGAAAATCCTGGGCTGTCGCACTGTCCATCACCGGCTAGCAACAGTTAAAACACTCCCAAATACTTTATTGCAATCCACACCTCCAAACATGATTGGACAGAACCCTCTTCAAAGAAATCCCCTCTTTTCCCAATTCCTACATTGTCATTGGTCCGTTTTATCCTATTATTCATCGTCAGATCATAGTCATAACACACCTCTTCGTCCGCTGAAGGTCATGACATCAACACATGGTTAAACATTGTTATTGAAACATAATTCACTACTAGCAATAATTGGCCTAAGCCATTTAAACCCTAACTCTTGATTTGCACATGGATCGCATGAATGTTCACTGCGATATAGGGAAGGGTGGGTGAATGATTTATCTTTGTTCATGATGCTATCTCATTCCCCAGGTCACCATTCCATTGAAACTTTCCAATCTACAAAAAAAAACGTCATTGCACAATTGAAACTCCTGAACAGCTTTAGGCACTGGCTTACCCCATTTTTCTACTGGCCAAAATAAATAACTAAACTCCTTTTGTCACGCTCTCTGGTAGCACCATCAAAACGCATGGCTATTTTCTACAGCTGTACTGACCAAGAAGATTGAAGTTACTCAATCACCTGACTTCTAAAAGCATGGCAAGGTTAGTTTAAAAGTCAAGGTACATTTCGCAAAAGGGGTCCCAACTACTGTGTTGTTATTGTGTGTTTAACATTTTATTTTTCTCTGTGCATGCAAGGTAATACATATCAATATCTAGACCAACAGGAATACTAAAGTTAACTACACTTTGATACTTATTAAATTGCAACATGTCACCCATCTCGCTGCCACCTCGAGTTATCATATGGTGCGTGCAACATGAACCTCTCGCAATCCTGGGACCTTTCCTGATCACCCCAACATTCCCCCCATTAGTAAATACTTTGACTAACAAATCAAAATCATCTTCTTTGGGAACAACCCCATGATCATCTCTCACACCAGTCTCAATATGGGCATCCTCCTCAACTGAACAAACCCACCTCATCCCCCACAATTCCCGCAACCTACCCTCTGTTCATACAAGCATGCCAATTTGGTGGGGGACACAATATGCCTTCAGTTTGTGTCCCCATATGTGATTAAGTGGTTGTGGCCCTAGCTTGGACATGGTTATGGTCATCATGACAGCCACTGTTGGTACCTGGGCAGAGCAACAACGTAGGATCAATTGACAAAAACAAAAAAGAGTGAGAAAAAAGACAAAAATAGGTAACATGATTTTTGCAGCAAGGCTCAACCAAGAAGACACACAAGAGAACAGAGTCAATCCATGGGCCGCTGGTAATGCCAGCCTCTGTTTCCATGATCACTTTCAGTTTATGCTGCCCAGCAATTCTTCTGTTAAACTTCACGTGTTCATTATAATTGGGAGGCACAAACGTGCAACAGGTATTTCCTATCTTCTGTCATGCCTCACCCTACATTGCTGTTAGGAGGTCGAGTATATACCGGATTTGCAGAGTCAGAAGCCTGAGTGCCCTTAATTCTTCCCTAATGGCAATAAATGCTGACTTCGACATGTTCATAAAGAGTAGGGGTTCATACATGGTCACCTGGAACCATTTGGCATTTCCCGCTGCTTGGGAGCGAGGTCCAAGGAGGGAGGCAAAGAACGCCTTGTTGTGGCTAAACAGCTGATATTGATCCTTTGATGATACTGCTGAAAGGTAGCTTCATCTTCTCCTACATTGCAATTTTCTGTGATTTTTGCCAAAATCAGGTGCTCTTCAGGGATCACAAGTAGGGGCACATGAATGGTGAGAAACTGCACACCCCTCACCAGGCTGGAAGCAACTGCTTGTAGCCATTATGTCCACAGGTCCACAAATTGTCAAGAGAGCAGACATACCTCCAGCCCAATCTGTGCTAGTAATTATTGCTACAAGGCATGGACAGGACAGCATGCTGCAGGATTGTTTTGTAGGTATTCCTGGGCCACAACAGTTATTCTACCAAGACCGAAACAACTCCTGGGCAGCAGCGGTGACAGGAACTGCAGCCCAACGTGCTACACATGTGGTTATTGTGAAAGAGGTGCCCAGATCTCTGATTGACTCAAGAGGGGGGAGGAGCTTATATCGACTACGGCTTACAATCAACTTCTCGGGGTTCCCGCTTGCATCATGAGCCATAGATATGTACTTGGATACATTTTAAAATGTATGAATGCTTGTAGAATGAGCAAGCTGGAGCAGGATAAACAGCTCACTAGAGTGGGTTGGTTCAGGACATTTGGTCATTTTGTTACTCGGGCATTTATGGTCATGACAGGGGCGTAAGGATTCTAGCATGGGCTGGGCAAACCAACGTTCAGTGCCTATGAGGGGAATACTTGTGAAGAAACAGGTATTGGGATTGCATGCACATAGGACATTCCAGCGCAGGACACTTGGAAGCATGACAAGAAGACTGAGGAAGCCAGCCAGTCTCTCTTTCCTTGAAATGAGTTGCAGATATGATTTAATTGTGTTTATGTTGCTCATGTTGCTTATTGTGGTGACTGTGTTCCCCCATTCATGCTTGCATTCATATGCCAGATTGTGTTGTTTATCATCTTGAGTCCAGATACAGGTTGGGCATGTAACTAATGTAGGGGAATCTGCACAAGAATGTTGTCAGTATACTGGGATAGCTTGATAGTGAGGACAAGGTGAATTATTATGTATGTTACACATTGTTTATGCCTTTTCATGTTTTACCCAGTACTATCCAAGTACGTATCTTAACTCTCTTTCCAGTGTTCCTAATTCCCCCAAACCTATCCACAACCTATCCCTAACCCTCTTCCCCCATTGGCTGCCACATGGTGTTCTGTTATAATCACATCAGGTACACGTGCCAACTACAGTGGGAGGGTTGTACTCCATAACCTTCTGTGGTTCTGGAGGTGTAGCCTGACCTCCCTCTCGACTTGACATTCATAAATCTAGGCAATTTGTAATGTCCCCATTTTATACTAGTTGTCATCTTCAGACATGATGACCCAAGGATGAAGAAAACCACAAAAACATTATTTTTTGCACAATTTACAATCTTAGACATTATTTTCCCCATACAAAAAAAAATAGATTCCAGCTCTCTATTTGCACCGCCTTAACACTGAAATAAAGGGTGAATCCTTAGGGCAATTTTTACTTCTATGCCTGCTTCTGTGCAGGTGGAGGGCTGGAGGTATCCCTTTGAGTATCCCTTGGATAGATCCAACTCTTGGTGCCCTCCAACTTCATGGCAGCCAGAATCACATAGACCACTGTATGTGACCCATGGAAACGTGGCTTGTTCCAGCAGTGCTCGAAGGTGCAGAAGTAGATGAGGTCCCCTGGGATAAGCTGTGTCTTGTGCTGATTGTCTGTAGTCTCACAACTTACTTTCTCCTGTTGTCTGTTGGTGAGAAGACACAACCTGTGAAGATATAATATTAACACTTTTTGTTAATGCTGTAAGGTATTCCATAAACTCCTCTCTTAGGACCGCTGCAGTCTTGTGTGCTTCTGATGTCATACGTGTAGGTGAGAGAGGTGTATGTAGCCGATAGCCAGTCATGATTTTGTGAGGGCTCAAGTGGTGCTCACTCCATGGCTGGTTTCGTAGAACAAACAGGGCTAGTGGGAGGCAAGTGTAACATGATTTTTTAAATGTTGTGCATATTTTAGCTAAACAGGCTTTAAGGACCCCATCAGGCCTATCCACAATACCATTGGTCTGTAGGTGGTATACCTAACACAACCTATGTTTATGCTTTATTCCTAGCACCAAAGTCATTTCTGTGAACAAGGCATTGAAGAAGTGGATTCCTTTGTCAAATTCCCTATCTTGAAAATACCTCTCTGACAAGAAATCTTGCTGCCGATTTATCATCAGGATGTACATAGGGACCAAACTCAAGCCACCAGGAGAATCACGACAATTAGATATCTGAATTTACTGAACCACGCTATTATGTCCATAAAATTGATGTGGAGCTCCTTGAATAGACCAGAGGGCCTGGGAAAGACCCCCCTGACCGACCTCATGATAATTCTGGGATTTAACTCCTTACACACTACATGATTCCCTGTGAATCTACTTACCTGTTCTTGTAAGTTAGGGCTAAACCAGACCTCCTGGAGATCTGCTGCAATTTGTTTTCAAGGTAAGTAGATGCTATAGAGCCAAAACAAGCAGCTCTACAGGAATTACTACCTTTCCTGTCACTTCCTGTCTCCAAAGATAATCTGTGGGTGAGAGAACACACCATCTATTTTTCAGATATCCTGTTCTTCTCTATGGGCTTTCCCTTGTATTTCTATTATCATGGGTAGTGCACTTTACTAGACCTATCTCTGATGGCAAGGTGAATGCTTCAATAAGCCAATATAGCAGCAGAGCATGCTAGACAGGAGACCCATCAGAACTGCACAACCATCTTCTCTGCCATCGTGATAACCCAGAATGGATGGTGGAGGTGATGTACGCAGAGTCAGAAAAAACTGTGACTCCCTTCCCCTCACACATTTCTAGCACCTCTATAAGTGCTACCAGTTCAACCGCTTGTGCACATAATTAGAAGGCAACCATCTCTCCAGTCAGACCCGGTACTCCCCAGCCACAAGACTCATGACAGCTGCACCTGTATGCCTCTCAGCCGCCTCCTGGTTGATTGTCAAAGACCATACAACAATAATCACCTCACTCCCCTCCAGGGCAGCCTCTTTCATGTTCATCATCTCTTCCTCTTCTTCCTTATACGTGGCACAATCATGAACAATCATGAACAATATCCTCATGCTACACTGGCTCTGCTACAAATGTCGCAGGATTTACCAGGTGACATCACACAGGATGAATTCAAGCATTTGACAAAATGACCTCATATCCTGATACTCTGTTGTCAAGGTGGATTTAAACCTTTCTAGAATCCCGACGACAAAATGCTCCACATACAATGTCGCTGGGCAACCAATAGTAATGGTTGAAGACTTTTGAATCACAAAAGCCAGTTCCGCTAGAGTTTTCTGCCAAGAGAATTTTCTCTGAATCACTGGGTATAGGAGTCCACTGTAAAACACTTAAGGTTTGTTTCATAGCGATGCTTGATGGGCAAGAACCGATTTCATCACCTGCCCATTTGAATGGGAAAACAGAAAAAAAGTGCTCTTGTAATTTGTGGTTGCCAGGACTAGATGATTGCTGATCACAGCTTTTGAGTTCCCAAAAGCAAGTCCCCATTTCCCCAGACCACTCTGTTGGACCTTCCACCTTCTGTGCTTCCTTTCATCCCTGCAGTAACGGCCACAAATGAATAGAGCAATTGAAGATCCATAACCTACAATTGCTACAGAGTGCCAACAATTGCTGCATCTGTTTCACTGTGTCTGGATGAGGTGTTTTCTGAACTCCAGCATTACATTTTTTCCTTCAGGTGATATTACTTGGCCCAAATATACTACCTATGTCTGACACTACTGCAATTTTTCTCTGTCCACGAGCAGGGTGATAAGCGTTATTGAGTCTCCTCAACACTGCTCCTCTGAAGTGCTGCACACTAATAGATCAGCCACATACTGAATAATGGTACTGGACATATGTAAATTCCCCATATGAATCTGAACCACCTGATTAAAAACACTTGGAGATTCGCAGTACCCCTGGGGCAACCTTGTATGCCTGAATCTCTGACCATGATACATAAACACTGTGCGGTACTGAGAATCAGTGTATAAGGGTGTAAATCAATTACCTTGAGGTAGGTTGACTCATAGGGATGGTGCAGAGAATCGTGGCAAGAAATTCCGCCTCAAAAATATTATTGAGGGGGTGCAAATCCTGGACCATCCTCCAACTGCACCCCTTCACTTTCTTTACAGGGTAGATAGCCATATTGCATGGGGACACAGAAGGTTGTATTATGCCTTGATTTAACAATGCCATAATGGTCTCATAAATCCATTTGTCTGCTTCCTTAGACATGGGGTACTGATTAACCTGTGGTAATATCATACCAGGGGCCTCATCACGAATTGGGCGATATCCGGGCATTATTGCCACCAGGATACCACTCTGGCTAAAAGCGTTACTGCCACCTGGTCCAGTGCTGTTAGCGCTGGATCCAGGATTGGACAGTAATAGGTATTCCCCATTACCCATTGGGTCCATTGGACCCAATTGGGCATTTTAGGCGCAAATAGCACGCGCTAATAGCACAGAGCTAATTGTGTCTGAAAATGGCCATTAAGTTGGTGCATTTACCCCCAGCCGTAGGCTGGGGGTACATGCTGCCAGACTCGTGATTGGACTGACCCTTACATGTGGCGTTAATAGTGTAACAGCCACATTTAAGAGCTACTGCCAAACTTGTGATGGGGCCCAAGGGTTAAATTGTATCCTCACTGCTCCAACCCTCTTTAGCAGCCCTACATCATGAGGATTGCTCGTCCACAAATGGTCTGGAAATTTTCTAAAATCCCCCTTCCAAAATGGCGATCTGTTTTTAATGATAAGCATGGTCTGTGATATTTCCCTTTGATCTATTGTCTGGCAAAGGACCCCAATTTCAAAGACCATCTCTCCTGGTACTTCAGTGTCTTTGAACAAGTGCTTGTCGGACATCTCCCTTAGCAATAAGGTTGGGTCGATGTACAGAACTGTGCACCACTCTCCACACTCCTCATCTGTGCCTGAGAGAACCACCCTGTTCTTCTTGATCACTACAGCCTCTAAGAGAATCATAATAATGGTGCTTGGCATTACTTCCTACATCAGACCAAAATAAAAACTCAAATGGTACTCGCCAGGTCTGATTTCTGATCCCCGGGACCCAACTCAACAAAACCATCACCCCATAAAGAAACAATGCTGTATACACGGTAACCCCCCGAATCGCACTGTCGCTACAATAGGTCTGAAAATGTACTGACTCCCTTCCCAGATAAAACCCTGGTGTTGAGCATACTATACCCGCTTCTATGAAACTAGTAAACATATTCAACTTGCACAGAATGTCACTTCCAAGAAATGTTCTGGGGTGTATGAAGATATACAAAAAAGAGGCTGATGAATTTTGATTACCCAGCTTGATACAAAGATCTTCAGTATAAGGAATCAACGGGAAAGCCCCAGATAATCCCTGTGTTTACATAGTTTTGCCTTACAAGGGGAACTCCCCTTCCTTGATACAAGACTTGGTAGCCCCTGTGCCAACCATGAAGGAAAACATTTGGTCAACTACCTGCAAACCTATCCAGGGTTCCTCTTCCAGACTGGAAGTAATGGATAGGACTGGACACATCAGAGATCAATATGGGCTGTCTACTGCAGGTGCATATTAGCACCTGCAAGAGAGAAAGGATTTCTCATGAAAATACTCCTTCCAGTGTAGTGGGCAACTGTTCTTTGGGGTAAACATGCTTGTGCTAGCATGGTTGGTGGGATCCTGAAGGTCTGTGCAGCCCCAATCACTGGTTTCCATTCAACCAGTGCCTGCTGCGATTATTCAGAGTCTGGGGCATATGGCAGTGGCGGGGCCGACATCTGTTGAGCTCCCATGTTAAAGGATAGTTCCGGGACTTTTTTTTTATTGTTCCTATGGTTCGGCCATGTGTTTTTAAGCATAAATCCGTAGATCGTAGAAAACTTTCCTATTGACCTTACCTGACTTTTCGTCCATTAACGCACTCGAAAACATCCGCCATTTTATGATAATCCTATCATTTCCCCCCATCGCCCTGGCTCACCTGCTTTTGCGGCACTAAATCAAATCCCTCGCCCCTGAAACAGACTTGATCAAAACATTCATATTCCCCGCCTCTATCCGTGACGTGACTCTGCTGCGTAGGCAAACTCGCCCAGGCGTCTTCTCCGCGACTCCACACAGAACCAGGAAATCAACACAGATGAGCTCACACAACACAGCGCGCCACAATTGGGAATATGAAACTGTACTTTTAAATTAAACCGCAAGATTGTAAATTTGGTAAAGTACATTTATTTGACATCAAATGTTTTGAGAATATTCAGCGATTTGCATTTTTATTTGCTCACGTTCCAAAAAGTTCGTTTCGAGGCACACAATGTTCCTTTGCTGTACACAGGGTCTTAGATCATCTCACAATACAGCGCCACAATTCGGAATATGAAACTGTGGTTTAAAAGCAAACGGCAAGATTGTACATTTGGCAAAGTACATTTATTGGACATCAAATGTTTTGAGAATATTCAGCGATTTGCATTTTTATTTGCTCACGTTCCAAAAAGTTAGTTTCGAGGCACAAGATGTTCCTTTGCTGTACACAGGGTCTTAGATCAATGAATTTTTATTTGCTCTCGATCCAAAATATTTCGTCTTGAGGCAAGCGATGTTCGTGTGCAGTACACAGGGTGTTGGTTTACGATAAAATAAGCTCTTCGGTCGCACTGATAATCGCATGGCTGTTCCAACAACGAGGCACTAGGCCACCACAACGGTTTGTATTTTGCATCTAGCCGTTAGTACCGCGTAAGGGCATACTTGTACTTGGCGATCATCCCACAAAATGGTCAGGGTGCTAACGTTGTTCACGCGGAGAAGCAATTGGCGATTATAGAAGCCATCCGCCGGTGTCTGGTACTCGTGACACAGACAATAATGGATGATGTACCTGTTTGAAAAACATAAAAAATGAAATTAGTCTCACCATCAGATCTTTATTAAAATTATTCATTTTATATATTAGGTCGGGAAATTATTTCATAGCTAGGACAGTGCAACTGGGTTTTATACGTCAAGGGGGGGCTGTAGGATACTGAGACAGTCCCCCAATGCAGGGGTTGACAGGGAGTGCAGGTGGAGAGTGGAAGGGCCCAGGACCGAGGTCACAGACAGTGGACCAGTTGTAGCAGGGGAGAAGGAGAGAGAAAGCAGAAGCAAAGAGGAAGGTTTTGAGGTGCTTCCGTAAAAGGAGACGGTTCTCCCCAAGATAGTGCGCGGTACAAAACAATATGCCACATAGAACGAACAAGTACAACTTAACCCGTCTTTAAAGCTACTGTATAGTAATTAAATTGCGGTATAAACTCATCTAAAGAGTTACTTACATTATATTTGCATTTTCCATTGTGTCTGTGCGTAGGGCAGCCCCGAAATACCACTCCTTCTATGCCGACGTTATTTCTTCTAATGAACGAACATGAAATGGCTTTCGTTTCTGAAATTATATTCATTATCGTTTCTTACGTGGTCCCGGCCTGTCAAGGTCAAATAACAATAGAACCTTATACTGAGTCGTGGGCCATTCTGGCACCCGAGAAAAAATCAAAGCAGCTGACCTTCACTTTGAACGAGCACACATTCCTAGTTAGCTACATTCAGTGTAAGGCCATCTCACAAGACTTGAAATTTACACTCCATCTTTGCATTTTGTCTGAGTGCTTTGCAGCCCCACAGAACCATAAATACGGAGACATTCTATATTTTTTGAAAAATGATTTATATTACTGTTTGGTTTAATTTAATGCGCAAATGAACAAGGTTGGATAGATACACATATTCAATGGGCCTGCGACATGAGGAGACTCGAGAGAACAGACAATCAAATTACAATCATTTAAACCGTGATGTGTATTTCTCAATGAGCTCTTCTTTAGGTGGACATGGAACAGAGGCAATGTTGGGTGGCAATGCAGTTGTCCCCTGCACAGGTTCGTTCACAACTCCATTTATGTGCCTATCTAGGACGTCAACAATAAGTCTCTCAATAAACTCATATTGCATATCCTCAAACACTGGTTTGATCACCCATTGTTTACTTCTTTTATTGAAGGCCTTATTGTAGCGAAGCGTCCCTAAAGTTCCGGTCGTCCTACTTTGTTGACGGCCAACATTATGGTTATGTGCCAAGACCGCTAAAAGAGTCCGATTTATCATGCCCTCCATGCCAAAATGCAATCGTTTTGGCCTGTACTTTAGGCACATATTGTGGAACACCTCCAAATCTCCTGTGTGGCAGAATTCCATGAGTCCCCTCAAAGCTTTTGTTATAGTTTTATCAAATACAATCTTTTCAGTGGCTTTGTGAGTGGGTGATGAAGGAATCAACCACTTCTTCTTCCGTGCCTCCTCTGTGGACAAATGGCCATGTTCACAATTGTGGAAATGTTGGTTCGTGTTCCAGCGGTGAACGTTTGTACAGTGTAGCATTACTGACCGCCATTTTTCCAGTAGAATTTCCAACGACCCTCCACATGTTTTTGAGCTCCACCAAAGATGGTTGCTGATTGACTTGGACCACTGTGAAATACCTTGCATATCTTTTTTTTTACCTGCAGCCGACAATTTTTTATTGATTGTTTTTGCAAGATGCCAAACGTCAAATTGGTGATTTATATTTTTGTACTCTTCTCTCATTGTCTTGGCAATTGAAACGTGTCTGTCCGTGGCTATCAGGTCGATCACCATTCCCCGCGATTGTAGTTCTTGCAATGATGCTACAAAGCCAACTTTCTCCATGGCCACTGAGGATGTACTTTGTGACACCTGCACGACCACCGAACTCACAATTTTCTTACTTTCCATGTCCTGAAAGTGGTAGGTGCAGTACTTGGCTGAAAATCCTGGGCTGTCGCACTGTCCATCACCGGCTAGCCTGAACCGTTTGCCCGCGAATGTACTATCAATAGACATTTTTTCCATTCTCCAAGCTTCGCTAATGGCTGGAAATAGATAATCAGTTTGGTATTTGTAGAACTGAGTTTTCGCAATGAAATGGATTCCCACAAACTGAAAGAAAGACTCTAATTTTTTAAAACTTGAACCACTAAAAAGTGCAGCCGCTGCACAAAGTAGATTGCCTGCTGGCAGTTGTCCCAGCATGGGTTGTGCAGACCATGAGAAAGGATGATATTTTGTACAGGTGGCATGTATTTTAAGGTTAGTGCCTCGAATTGCACGAGTCACATTAATCAATGGCTCCCCACATACTTCCCCACCTACCAAATGCCCACATTTCAACCGAATAATAATATCAATCAAACAACTATCGAATACAATGAATTTGGCCTCTTTCCTTATACTGTCACTCTGCATCCCAGCTGGTTCGGCCTGTAACGTTGAGGACATGTCACTCACATGAAAGGTAGAATCTCTGATATCGTCTTCCGCTATGTTCAGTGATATTGAAGGTGTTTCATTGTAGTCCACTTCATTCTCTTCCATTGCAACATCTGTTCCTTCTCTGGCAATGGGTGAATAGGACAATTTCTTCAACTTTCTCGCGGTCATAGTTTTTGCGGGTGTGGATTCTGTGAATTTATCTCCGACTGCATCCGAACTACCAGGAGGACATTCACTATCAATGGCTGGATGTGGCATAGCTCCGTTGTCAATCACTTCATATTCTTCCCATTGGCACGATGCATCTCCAGTCTCAAGTCCCTGCCAAAAGGTTTGACAAGCAACATCTCTCGTTCGCTTCACTGTCTGTGTAGATCTAGTTCGTACACCCACTCGCAACTAGAGGACAGATTGGAAAAGGGATGTTCAGTTTAAACACAACTTACAGTATTGAACTATTAACAGTGAAAAACAACATAATATAGTGACCAGGACACTAACCTTCTTTTGCTTTCTTTTCTTTGAAACTTTCTTGCCTCGAACTTCAACATCAGGACGCTGTTGCTCCGACTCGTGTGTGCATGTCTCCACTTCCTCTTGCGCTGCAACGACTATATTTTCATGATAAGCACATCCATCACGCACTGACGCTCCATCGACTCCCTGAAACATAGAACTTTCATTAGTATGTATAATAATATCGAAAACACAAAATGTACTTGGGGACCAATACCCACGTACATCTCAATAGCAAAACACGAATGAACGCTTTGTGTAGAACATTCAAACGACAATTATTCACGCATTGTTGATCTAGTTAGATGGAACTGTCAAGATCCATACCTCGGGCTCCTCATAGACTTCCATTGATGATATTATTGAAGATGATGCTTCAGTGACTCCCTGAAACACAGTAATTGCATTAGTATGGTTTTCTATTTTGATAAAAAGAACAGAAACTTTGTGCAGGCGTGAACGGCTCATCTAAATAGACCTGCACAAATGATCAGTTGTCTAAAATAAATAATGGATATGTAAATATGATTCGATTTGCTCGATCGTTGGAAGTGTCACCACCCAGAGATCTGCATCAACTACTAGGGGTGATGTTCTTGTAGAAGAAGCTCCGTCATCTCCCTGAAACATGGTACTTGCGTTAATAAAGAAGGAAGTATAGCGGATGTAATCACGTCATATGATTTCGCTTGATCGAACTGTCAGTATCCATACCTCGAAATGCATAAGAACATCAAGGGACGATGTAACTGCGGTGCACACTTCTGCAAGCTGTTGCGCCGACCCGTAACTGCATGCTCCCCCTTCTTCTTGGACTAATGCTCCATCGACTCCCTGAAACATAGGACTTTCATTAGTAATGAACACAATATTGAAAAAAGAAGACACATAGGAGGGCGACGACAGAAGGACATATCAATGGCTAAAAACGAAAGAAACATTGTGTGTAACAATCACGCTACAAGAATGCAAGATCTGATGATCTCCAGCGATGGAACTGTCCTGAAACGTACCTCGAGCATCTGAGTGACATCAACGGTAGTCGTCAATACGTTGGACTCCTCAGCATCTCCCTGAAAGACAGTACTTGCATTATTTTGGATAACAATAATTATAACTGAAAACAAAGACTAGAGGACGAGTACAAGGGTGTACCATTAGGTAAAATAATTACACGATAAATTAAAACTATTGATTTACATGCCTAAAACAAGTCAGTGGCAGAATAGCCAAGTACGATTACCCGATAGGCGCTTTAAGTGGCTGATGACTGCAATAACGACACGGATGGAGAATCTTCTGCCTTCATATTGAGTGGATACATAAATGGGGAAATTATTGTTAGCTAATGCTACACACTACCGCAAGGCCGAGAGATAAATATGTAAACTTGACTCACCAGTGGAGGGATGTGGACGAATAGAGTGGGAATAGCGGTTGAGAGCAATTTTCGCCTCGCTCGCGGTGTGTTCTTCTTTATTAGCAATGATGTGGAGTACATGTCAGAGGTAAAGTGCCTGCTGCAGATGCGGTATCGATCACCCCTCTTGTCCGCAAAGACTTCTAGGACTCTACTTTCAAGCTCAGACGGTGGATATCCGCAATATCGGACCCATTCTCTTATCTGATCTATTGTCTTGGGGAAAACATGCATTATAGTACCTTCAGATTTATTATGGGTCTTCGAAGGGCAACCGCCAATGGAACAGGCAGGCATTGTGGAAAGTTCTGAAAAGTAAAGATCAACAATTCTCTACGAATACCAATGTAAACTCAGAACATGTGACTAGTTCCTTGCATGTACTGTCTTGAACGAAAAGAAATTGGACGCAAAATGATTATGGTACATGGCCTTACCTTGACGAACAAACAGTTAGATGCAGGGATCAGAGTAGTTTCTTGTCGTAGAACAGGGAGCAGTTCACAGTTTGCAAACTGAGGAGTTTCCTCGAAGTGGTCACGGAAGTTCACAGAGACGAAGAGCAGATAACCAGCACCTTCACGGGTTGACTAGCAAAGCGCAAAGAAGTGCTCATTAGAAATATGAAGTGGGTTATAAAGGATTCGAAACTGGGGTGTGTTTGTGAATGAATGACGTGTATATGTCGTGGCATTATGCGGTTTGCAGGGGGCCGTCCAGTGTGAGGGGGGATGCTTGGCAGGAGACACGGGGTCTGGAGGTAGACATGGGAACAACAACCCATGCTCTATAGACCACTTTGAAGTGTACATGGTCTTTGGCACCTCTTGGCCTTTATCGCTCCCTGACAGCTCCACTTGCCAGCGCAAGTACCCCGGTGCGAACTGCCTTTGATAGGGCGGGGGGTGGATTGGGGCGGTGGTCGTGCAGACAAGACACAGGAAGACTCGTGAATGGAGACACACTTATGTGGATTGCAGGGGGGCGTCCAGCGTGAGGGGGGATGCTTGGCAGGAGACACGGGGCGGCACGGGCCAGAGGGGGTCATCTCTGTACCCAGTGCCCAAAAGGATGATTTATTGGGCGGCCTGCGTGAGGGAGGATGCTGGCCGGAGACATGTGGTGTGACAAGACAAGGCACAGGAAGACTATTCAATGGAGACACACTAGATTCATTTAAAAAATCAAAACAACCATTGTTAAAATATATGTTGGGTTTTATTTTAGATCTTAATTTCAATTGAAGATAAATAATAAACATTACACATTGTAAAGTTCCGGTTGCAGCACACCCAGGGAAAATCCGCTGTATTGTCCACTGTCGCTGGGGAAATGTTGTCTAATGGCAAGTACCGCACAGGCAGGTATTACTCTCCGAACGCGGTGTCCGAGCCTCCCGTGAAGCCACCAAGTGAAGCAACGATAGGCCACCAGCCTGTACCACCTGTGAAAATGAAAGATGCAAACTGTATTAAAATGACAAAACTTTCTTATCACTGTCGATTCAGGTAAAAAATGTCATTCTGCTTTGAAAAAAATTCTATCTAGAAAATGCACAATATGGAACCAATTTACATGCATTCGAATGATATGTAGATGTAATTTTATATGTGGGAGACGACCATGACATAGTACTGGCATCACTGACATCACAACCAGAGTATACTTACTCGTTACTCGGATTACGCGGACGAACAGTGCCGCGAAGTTCGTGCATAAGCACCATCATCATCCTCAACACGGTCCGTGAGAGGCAGGCTTCCCTGAACTCTGGCAGCTCGGTGATGCATTGCGGACTTGGCTCGCCTTCCGAAATGTAGGCCAAGCACCCGGAATTTTCATGGCAGCAGCAGTTCTCCTCCTCAGTTGGCATTAGCTCGCACCGATTGCACGTGCACCAGGTGGAGACGCCGTCCATGCGACATGGTCCAGGCTCTTCATCCGTTGACTGGTCCTCCCAACTGCCGTCCGAATCCCCATCGTTTTCGCGTGCTTGCCTTTCCAGTAGTTCCTCCTCGGTGTACTCGGGCTCGTACATATACGGCATTATTGTAGCCATTGTGTGGTAAAGAAAGTAAAATAATTTACAGAGATGGTACAGGTGTTCACAAGGCCTAGAAGCGGCGAAGGTAGCTGACCAGAGCACAGAAACGAGTCACAGAATACTCAAAGTAACACAGAGAGAGGAATGGATTCGAAAATCTGCTGCTGTGTGTTGTGAAACGGTGTGTTTATACTTATTGAGGAAAGAGGCGTCCTGCCATTTCCATGGCGACACTTCATTAGCTGAGGCGCAGCGATTGTTGACACGAAACGGGAAATGGGCGGTACGCGTCTGCTGATGTCAGGCTCAGGGGCGGGGGATTTGATTTAGTGCCGCAAAAGCAGGTGAGCCAGGGCGATGGGGGGAAATGATAGGATTATCATAAAATGGCGGATGTTTTCGAGTGCGTTAATGGACGAAAAGTCGGGTAAGGTCCATAGGAAAGTTTTCTACGATCTACCGATTTATGCTTAAAAACACATGGCCGGACCATAGGAACAATAAAAAAAAAGTCCCGGAACTATCCTTTAAGGTATTGTAGGTGTTCATGACATTTCCATGACACGTGTCCCAACCTTCCACAAGTCCAACACTGAATGCCATAGAATCCTCCATTACTGTTTCCCATCGGTGCAATAACCCGAGAACCCATTCCTGCAAACCCCCCAAATGACCTACTTCCCCATGGAAATACTCCCCTACCCCTCTGTAACCCTCTCATTGGCCTTGGACCAGCAGTATACCTGTCCATCCAACCCTGCGCCATACCCAGTTCCCTATGTCCCTGTTGTCCTGATTGCCCCTTCTGTGCCTCCATATAATTTATAATCACTGCCCCCTCTAAAAAAATATTTGCCAATTTCTTTTGATCGAGCGCAGCCTCTATTTTTATTGCCTTTTCTACATTCTCCCTCTCTTTTTCCGACCTTCTCTTGCAAAAATGCACGATGTATGCCTGAATTTCCGGTCCATTTTTGGCTGCCATCCCTACTACTGTACCTAAATCATGCTGGACTTCTTTGGGAAGTCCCTTCTTCAGCATGTGATAAAAAATCACTGCATTCTTTTCCCATGCTTCTTCCATTGCTGCCCTTCACATCTCCCTGAATTAACTGGATGTGTGCAGCAGGATCATCATCCAATTTAATAACTTGAGCTAAAATTTAATTGATATCAGGCGTATAGCATACATAATCTACAAGGCCTAAATAACTGTACCTTGAGATTATTAAAAGTTGCTCCATCATGGCTACTTGTATCCCGGATACCCTGATCTCTTCCAAAGCTTGTCTGACAATTCCCCCATTAAAGCCATGAATAATCACTTCATGTCCCCTATGGCCAACATGACACAGACAGTGTGTTTCTCTAATGCATACATCCACTTCCCCACCCCTGCAGTGATTGAAGGGAGTGTTTTATGATATGATATGATAGGTTATTTATAGCGCGCTTTATACCCGGAAGTTTCTAAGTGCGGATCCAACTATCGAACCATGTGTCGTCTTGCTTCCAAAGCGAACACGTTGCCCCTGAGCTATCCCCCCGACACATCTTCATCAAGTTACTCCAGTCCATATATCACCATGGGACATAATATGTCCTTCACAGACCCTTCTGGGGCAACATAAACTGAGTTACCCCAGTTCCTTCTGGGGCTTCCACATATCTCCCCAACCACTTACTACAGCCATTTGAGTACCCTGGTAAGTCCTATAGCTCCATGGTGTGCTTTCTATCAATGCTACTGGAGTGGGAGGTAGGGTGACTACGCCCTGCTCTACCTGCTCAACATCTCATTCCCCTCCTTTGTCATCATCTACTACATCCCCTGACCCTTCTACAGGCACGGAAGCATAATCAGCACTAACATAGGGTGCTGTCTCCCGTCCTCCCTGCTTAGCAACTGGCTGCCTCTCTGTTCTCCCTGTTCTCCATATCCAACACAGCCGTTCAGATAACTGAGTTGTCTAATCTAACAATAACCTGACCATGTCTCTACCTTCCTTATTCTACATCCCTACCTGTCTTCTCACTTCCTCCCAATCTTCATCTCTGTGCCGCCGTAGCAGCACTACCTCTTCCTCTGCTAGCCTTAGCATGTCCTTCATTTTTCCTGTTCTTGCACAGCTACCACTCTTCACAGCCTATCCTCTATCCTAGCAGGAAGAGGCCTGACCTCTTTTTTCTCCCTCATGTTCAGTCCTTCCAATGATCTTCTGACTATGGACTCACTGTGTCTTTTTCCTCCATTTTATACCCTCCCCGCTCTCCATTTTCAACATCTCTCTAGCCCTAAACATTGAAGGAGTTAACCTTCCACTTTCCTTAAAATTGAAGTTCATAACTGATGGAGGTGTAAACATGTGTCTGTCTTGCAACCACTTCAGTAGCTGTATGGGAAATCGTGGTACGAACTCAGGGTCTGTGTTCCCCTCTGTGGGTGATAAAGGATAGCACCCATATGGAGGCAATGCAGAAGGATTTTCTGCACCCCTCCTTTACCTTCACTTACCTCCACAATTTTGACATTATGGCCCTTTCCCCCTTTTTCATACATCATCCATAATTCCAAGATGCAACTCTCTCTCTCCCCCTCTCCCCTTCTCTCTCTCTCTCTCTCTCTCTCTCTCTTTCACTCTCTCTCTCTCTCTCTCTCTCTTTCTGTTGGCCCGACTCACTCTGCAGGGCACACTCTGGATGTTCTGATCTCCTCAACCCTTCTCCTCTTCCAACCTCTCACCACTCCTCTCTCCTTGAGTGACTACATTCTCCTCTCCTCCCATATCTCTCTCTCTACCCCTCAGGCCAAGTCGACTCAAGCACCGCCACCACCTACCTTCTCAGTCATCCAACCCATGAAGCGTGTGTCAGTGGAGGTGTTTACCAATACTTTCTCTCCTCCTTCTGCACTCTAGGCAGACACACACCCTGACACAGCCATCTCCAAACTTCATCTTTCTATCTCTGACACCCCTGATGTACTTGCCCCTGTCATGAGGATCCACTTGAAGCCTAAATCCAAGTGCAACTCTTGGCACAACTCCAACCTCATCACCCTTAAATGCAAGTCCAGGGTGGTGAAAAGAAGAGCAACAGACGCACACCCTCTGACAAACTAGCCTGTTGCCTGCTCAAAAATCAGTACAGCATCTCTGTCCTCATCAAGAAGAGAGCATACATCCAAGCCTGCATCTCTGCGGCATCTACCAACTCCGCCAAACTCTTCAAAATCTCAAAGGGGCTGATCAATCCTGCCGCAGTCTCTACCCCTCTGTACAGCCTTGGCTTCTCATTTCATCACTAAGACTCAGGCATCCTGTTGACCCTCTGTTCCTCTTCTTCCTCATCCTCTGCTCCTGGCCTTCCTGTGGCCACCTCCCCTCCTCACTTCTGTTACTTTCCCTTGTTCATCCCTGACAACATTTCTAGACAAGTTTGATCTATGAACATCTTGTCAAAACAGTTTCTTTCCTGTTCTTCTAAAACCATCAAGGACCATGTTGGCACCCTTGTTCCAGCCTTGGCTGATTTCATCAATCACAACTTTGCCACTGGAACCTTCCGCTCCTCCTGAGGCACTCCCTTGTGCACCCTCGCCTTAAGAAGCCCTCTGCCAATCCCTCCTGTTCAACTAACTATCGGACAATCTCTATCACTCCTTTCATGGGAAAACTCTTGGAAAAGCTGGCCATCTGAATATTTTGGTTGTCTCCATGATCATCAGTCTGGCTTCAGAGCAGCCAAAAGCACCAAAACTGTTCTCTTGAACATCTGTGAAGACCTGCTCTCTAACCCTGATTCTAACCTTCTTTCTGTCCTCAATCTCCTCGATCTTTCTTCTGCTTTTGATACGGTGAATCATGCCATCCTGCTCAATATCCTCTGTGATAACCTGGGTATCACTGATCAGGCCCTGGTCTGGCCTGGCTGACCTCCTTTCTCACTGATCAACCCTCTCAGATCCAACTCTATCTCTCTCTCTACCTTTAGTGTTCCCCAAGGGTCTAACCTTTCTCCCTGGCTATTCAACCAAACCTGGCACCTCTTGCCCACTGCATCGCTGCTCTCTGCTCAAAATGTTAGTGTTATGCAGATGACACACAGCTCTCTTTCGGGCTTCCCTCGACCACCTCTACTCCTTCTCTCATTCCTGACTTTCTGGCCACAATCCAGGAGTGGTTTTCCACCAATGATCTCTTCCTTAATGCCAGTAAGACAGAGATTCTCCTCATCGAAAGACAGCTACCACCATTCCTCTCTCCCTCTGGCTGCCCATTCTGGGGCCTCTTCCTGCTCATACCTGTGAGCCAAAGAACCTTGGAGTCATCTTTGACTCCACCCTCTCCTTCTCTCCTCATATTTCCGACATCTCTAAGAAGTCAAACTATCAGCTGCACCTCCTCAGATGTATTCTTCCTTTCCTCACATTCCTCCAGAAGCTCACAGCCTCCAGAGCTCTGGTCCTCTATAGGCTGGACTACTGCAACAGCCTATTTCTAAATCCTCCCTGTCCTCTAAAGCTTATCCAGAACAAGACTGCAAAACTTGTCCTTGGCCTCAAGCAGAGTGATCGTACCCTATACAGCGCTGAAATCTCTTCATTGTCTTCCAGTGGCAGCAAGGATCAAGTTAAAGATCCTTGCTCTAACCTTCGTTCTGTCCTCATTCTCCTCGATCTTTCTTCTGCTTTTGATTAGGTCAACCATGCCATCCTGCTCAATCGCCTACGTGATAGCCTGGCTGTCACTGATCAGACCCTGCCATGGCTGATCTATTTTCTCACTGATCGACCCTCTCAGGTCCAACTGGGGTCCTTCCTCTCTTCTATCTCTCTCTCTACCTGTGGTGTTCCCCAAGGGTCTAACCTTTCTCTCTGGCTGTTCAACCAATACCTGGCATCTCTTGTCCACAGCATCGCTGCTCTCTGCTCCAACTTTCAGTGTTATTGCAAATAACACCCAGCTCTCTTTCAGGGTCCCCTCTGCCACCTCTACTCCTTCTCACATTCCTGACTGTTTGTCCGCAATCCAGGAGTGGTGAACCACCAATGATATCTACTTTAATGCCAGTAAGACAGAGATCCTCCTCAACAGAACACCAGCCCCCTCCTTTCCTCTCTCTCTCTGGCTGCCCACTCTTGGTCCGCTTCCTGCTCCTACCTGTGAGACTAACAAACCTTGGAGTCATCTTTGTTTCCATCTTTTCTCTCTCCTTACATTTCCGACATCTCCAAGAAATCAAACTATCATCTGCACCTGCTCAGAAGTATTCGTCCTTTCCTCACTTTCCCCTTCAAGCTCACTGTCTCCAGAGCTCTGACCCTCTCTAGGCTGGACTACTGCAACAGCCTCTTTCAAAATCTTCCCGCCTCTAGTCTCCATCCTCTACAACTTATTCAGAACAGTACTGCAACACTTGTCCTTTGCCTCAAGCCCAGTTATAGTATCTCTCCAGCCCTGAAATCTCTTCATTAAATCCCAGTGGCAGCAAAGATCAAATGCAAGACCCTCTGCCACAAGGCTTTCTGGTGCCTAAGACCACACTACCTCCAACTCTCTCTTCCTAAACATCCCCCTTCTTGAGCTCTCCACTCTACCACCTCCAACTCTCTGAGGGTCAGTTGCTTTTCCAAATAGAGAGTTGGGAGCAGATATCTTTCTTCGGATGGGCTTTCCCTCTGGAATAGCCTCCCTGCCTCTCTCAAACTTGAGCAGAACCACCTCTGGTTCTGGAAGCAACTCAAGAACTTTCTCTCTGTTTCCGCTTTCTCTCTTCTTCTCTCCTGCTGATGACCTGTCTGTGCCATCCACTGGTCACCTGGCCACCCTATGAACTTGGGCTGAGGTCCCTGCCCGAACAGTTGCACCTTGCACTGCCTCTTGGCTCCCCCAGTATTTGTGGTCTGTATCTGTAACCCTACAGTCCCTTCTCTCTGCACTTATGAGCCACCCGTTGGCTGCACTTTCTGATTACCTGCCCTTAGCCACCCCTGGCTGCACTTTTATGTGCCTTCACTTCTCCACCCCCCCTTGACACTTCACACCTTCCCTGCACTTGCACAATCTGTCTGACACAAGGCCTAGTAAGAGAATTGATTTTTCCTCCCTCTGTTTCCCCCTCCTTGTCTTGTCACACCTAGAAACACTTGTGTACAGGCGCGTTATAAATGGCATATCATATCATATTGTATCATGTTTAACGGCATCTCTAAATTCAAGCCCTTGTGCTTTGTAGTAACAAAGGTATGCAAGTTCTCCAATATCCTTGTATCATAGGTTCCCTCAATAGGCCAAGAATGTATCATTTTCCCTTTACTTTCCTGCAACCATTCTCTATGATACTGTAAAATGTTCCTCTTAAAGCCGGGAAACACATGGCACAAATGATTCAATGGAGGTTCCATACTCCAACCCAAGTTATCAAAATTAGTTTTACAAAACATCTGATACCAGGCTGAACACGTGGCACAAAAAACATTTTCACCCAAGAACTCCCTGTTTACCCTTATCCAATTTCTTAGTCATACTTCACTCTAATTCACCATACTCATCTATACTGCAATTACCTCACTTCCATTTTTACTTTAATTCTACCTCTCACTCATACACATAAGACAACATTTTATCAAAAACACTTGTCGGACAATATTTCTGAGATATCTGCACACCTCGAGCATAGGAGGGGCACAATGCTTTCCACTACACCACTGCTCTCACAACTCTCTGACTACAGGCAATTTCCCCTTCACTACTTCAACTTACTGAGAACACCAAGGTGAGAGTTCCTCCCACACAGTTAATGCAAGGAAACGTCAGAGCCTACTTCCGAAAGGTATCTATGATTGGACTTACCCTAAGATACGTCCCCACCATTTGGCAAGGTTTCCAGCCAACCAGTGAAGCAACCTAAAGATTATCAGGACAAGCCTCAGACTGGCCATGCAGGGCAAGACACCCCCGTATGCCCCCTTACACCTCCAAAGTAACAAACTAGGTACACAATATATAAAGCGGAGTTACAACACAGAACAATTCAATCACTCCAATCCCTGCAACCTCAACTCAACACACCCACACTCCAAGTCTACCCTTATCAAAACCCCTTAAATTAAAGAAACAACCACTTTTTACCCCTCCTTGATTTACACCCCATGTGTGCACTCGTGAACCTGAGGTGCTCTGATGTGGTGTTCCGTCAAATTGTCCTGCACAGATATGCCATGGAATCACATCTCCGGGGAGCAGATGGACCTTTAACCACTATGTCTGCAGACCTCTTTTTCACTGTACACAGGAGACTGTTCCCTGTCGTGATGTGCCACAGCTGAGATGTGTGGACAGAAGACCCCCAACATCTCAGAAGGCTCGGTTCCTACCCAGGCTCACCAACTTTGTGGATGGGCCTTTAATCACCTTATCCCAAACAGGTTCACCACTTAAGAAGTGAGTAGGTGGTCGTACATAAAGCAAATTTATTGTACAATTTGCCGGGGAGAAGTTAGATGGTGTTTCAGGACCAAACTAACCCTATTCTCAACAAACCACATGAGTTCACATCTTTTATACAGTTTTGCAGCAGGTAAAATACACCCACATACTTTATTCCAGTCCACCCCCAAACATGATTGGACATAACCCTCTTCATATAAATCCCATCTTTTCTACATTCCTACATTTTCATTGGCCTGTTTTATCTTACTAATCATCTTCAGATCATATTCATAAAAATAACTATTCTTATGATTCTCCCGTAATATGTCATGACGTTAGCACATGGTTAAATAATGGTATTGAAACATAATTCGTTACTAGCAATAACTGGCCTAAGCTGCTTAAACCCTAACTCTTGATTTGAGCATGGCTCGCATAAATATTCCGTGCAATATGGGGAAGGGTGGGTGAATGATTTATCTTTGTTCGTGATGCTATCTCATTCCCCAGGTCACTGTTCCATTGAAACTTCATGATCTACAAACTTTGCCACTTCATCGCACAATTGAGTTATGACACTAACAACTGTCCCAGTCCCGAGACACCTGAATTCCACGATAGTAGGTGAACACAGACCAACAACCATAAACTCACTGGCCATATAAGATCTAGAATGAACACGACCATTCCACCCTTTTTCTATAATGACAAGATTTGTATTGAAAGTTACAGGGTGTAATACATTATAGTCCAAAGTGGGTGCTAATAGTGCAACACAGAATGAGTGAAGAATGTGCCGGTAAACCTGATCTTAATACTCCCTCTGTGCCAGTCCCTGAGCCTCCCAGGTGCAGAGCATAATGATAGAGTAGCACTGTCTTACATAGTAACTAAATTCAAACTCAACCGTGGTTTCCTGGACATGATGAGCCCATCAGACCCTACTGATGGAAGATGAGCGGGGCTGTGGCCAACGGCCTGGCCTATCTATAGAGCAGGTTGAACATGTATAAGGTCTCACCAACCAAACACGCAGGTTTTTACTGTACGTGTTTAAATCACTGATGATGATTTGTTTCCTTATATTATTCTGCTTGTACCATTTTTCTGCAGAACGTTCTTGGGCTGCAAAGTTCTTTGCTGGCATATCCATTTTTTGTGTTATTTAAAATAGTTATCTTTGCAAGAATTTCTTGGCCTTTTTTCCCCAGGGTTTGTATTTTTTATGGTGTGAACGTTTGTGAGCGTGCCTTCCTTTGCTATATTTTTCATCAACAGCAAGAAATCCTCTACAAGGACTGAATTCAACATGTCCATATTTCTCTGCATAGATATGTTTGCAGAGGCAACAGTACACTTATTCTACATTTACATTGCCTCTACAATATTGTGCTTCTCTTATATAAGGTAAAGCATGCTATACATCTCCCAGATGTTTCAATGTATCCTATTAGTATTTAGTTTGTTTTGACAAGTTCATAGTACATTATTTCAGGCCTTAAGACATATTTCTCATAAGCATGTATTTATTTCCTTGAAAAAATGCTATAAACTTAACTAAATACTCTAAGTAAAATCTGAACTTCATAAAATACTTGAATGTTTAAAGTACAACGTTGTTTCTATAGTCACTTTACAAGTCTCCTGGATGCCTTTTGAGATATGACCAGCAATATGATAGTAAGAGCCATCATTTCTAGTGTGTAAATGACTTAGCTTTCAAAGCTAACTTCTTTAGAAAGATGATCTTTCAAAAATCGATTCATATTCTCATTTCCAAGAGGCTTGTCCCTGTATGAAGCATTTTTGTAGCTAAGTATTTTTTCAAATCAATCCAGAAAATGTATTTATTTTTTATGTTAGCCTTTCCATAAATATGACAGTGACATTTACATGTTATTTACCACATTATTGCACCTGCATATTTTAGTGGATTACACATACAATATGTTTTTCAATGATACTCTATAATTTGGTAGTGTGTGTTAGTCATAAAGGAATGGTGCCTGAAATGAATTTAGATGATGATGATTCAAAATATTCCACCAAACATGTGATGCAAGTAGAGTGTGTTTCATAGATTCACTTCTAGCGCTGGATCAATATCAGACACGGTCATTATACATTTCTCTCATGAAAATATGCTAATGTTCAATCAATGTGATTTATTTAAGTGATGTATTCCATGATAGTTGTCAGATTATGTATGGTTCTTGTGTATTTTTAGTTCTTTTTTTGTTCTGCTTTACCTACATTTTTGTAAGGGCATACATTATTCGTTATTTTATGCCAATAAAACATTTGATACAATACAATTAGGAATATTGTTATTAGCACACTAGTCAAATGTTGACTCCTTGCAAAATATGTTTAACCACAGAGCATGTGTAGTGGGTGAAGAGCAGTGGACCGAGGGCTGATCTATGAGGGATATCTCCAGTAAGGGACACAGGGTATGAGGTGTTAGAGAAAGAGTGGTTGGAGAGATGCATGGACACCTAGTGAAGTCTATGGGCCTCATAATGAGTTTGGTGGTAATTGGGAAGTAAATCTGCTGAATTACTACCAGACTCATTTATTCTTACTGCCACTTGGTGTCCTGGGTTTACCAAAGGATTACGACTGGTAGAGTGCTATTCATGCCAATTTATGGAGTCCACTGGAGTGATTCCACAGGTTTTTTTACTTGAAGTAGTGGTAATCGCAAGCATTATGCTGTAGGACATTCCTCCACTTTAAGGTCAAATCTGTAGTTTGGGTAAAATCAGCAGTAATTCTGTTACCACCCAAAAAGTGGTGGTAACTGATTTCCCCTCAGTTTTTTTCCCCACACCGCCAAACTGGTAATGATATGCTATGTTCTATAAACCAATGGATGAAAGGGAGTAATAGTTCACAGTGCCAAAAGATGCAGAGCTCTCAAGTAGAAGAGGATGGATGTGAAGTGACAGTGGAGACCAATGTTTTGAAGGTTAGAGGTATGGGAATGAGCAGTTTCAGTGTAGTATTATCTCCAAAATGCAGATTGGAGATAATCAAAGTGTGCTTGGACATCAAGGTAATTGACGATGAGCATACAAGGATAACTGTCTTGAATATTTTGAAATTAGGGAGATTGAGAGAGATACATTTTTAGAATGATGTATTTATTTATTGAACATTTTAATGGTGCCTATGCAGCAGAAAGTGTTTTCAGGCACCACAAGACAAAGGGGGGGGGGCATAGTAGAAAACAACAACAATGGTCCTACTAGGCCTTGTGACATTCGAAACGTGCAAGTGTAGTATCAAGTGCAGGGGGAGAAAGAAGGAGGAGGAGAAAAGGAAGGTCTTGAGGAGATCCAACTCATGATGGATCTTGAGGACTTGAGACTTGAAGCAATTATCTTTATTATAGGTATTACCATGTCTAATATAGGCTTGGATGCTACTAATTAAGAGAGAGAGAGAGAAAGGGAGAGAGAGAGCCAGAGAGAGAGAGAGAGATAAACAGAGAGAGTGAGAGAGAGAGAGAAAGAGAGCGAGAAAGAGAGAGAGAGAAAGAGAGAGAGAGAGAGAGAGAGAGAGAGAGAGAGAGAGAGAGAGAGAGAAAGAGATTGATTAAAGAGGCAGGTGGGGCAATATGAAATTAAAGGGGCAGGTTGTTTGGGGTGCAAAGAGGTCAATACGATTTGAAGGTGGGTATAAGTTCAATAGTTGGGATTGGGAGAGAAGTGAGAAAGTCAGGAGAGTGTAGGGTCATTGGAGGTGGAGAGCATGATGGTGGGGTGGGGTATACTGATTATTTTGGAGATGTAGTAAGTGAAGTAATCACTCGAGAGAGTGAAGACTAAGCATTTTTTTTCCGAGTGAAGAGTATGGCCTAGAGGGCTGATGTATAGTTTGTGAGAGCATGAGTGGGGACAGAATATTAGATTGGTGCAGTAAGATTCTTTGGCAGAGTCAGAGTGATAATTTTCGAAAATATAAAGTATTTGGAAGCAGTAAAATGAACCAGGGAGTAATATGTGTGTCAGCAGTACACATGGAGGAGCATGGTTCTCCTCAGCTATTTGATGTCTGGGTATATCTGTTGTAGAGTGTGCAGACATGAGAGGGTGAAGGAGCATGCAGGATCGTGAACCTTAAATGGAGATTTGAGAGTAGAAGAGATTCAGAATGCTTGTTGGAAGATAGAGATAGGGGTCTGAGAGAGAAGTTGGCAAGTATGTGCTGCAAGGAAGAGGGGAGACAGTCAAATGAATAAGAGACACCAATAAAGTGGTTGTGTTGATCATTTAAACATTACCAATGCATTTTTTCATTTTTTAGAACAATGTGAGAAGTATCAAAATCAGTGTGGAGGTCAGCCACAATGACATTGTTGTGACAGGACTCCCAATTTTCCTTGATGGTCTTCAAAGAGAGTTGCAGGTGCTGGGAATTAAAGTTGTCAGCGAGAAAATTGATCAGGCAACCCAGAGGTCTTGGTTGAGTTATGTAGTGGCACAGAGAGGTAGATGGCGGGAAATGGGGAAGATGAGGTTGCAGTCAGTACTGGGGGAGAGAGAGAGGAGAAACTAATGTGACATTTAAGAGGATAATGAAGGCAATGGAAGGGGAGTAAGGAGAAATGGGAACCAAAGCTGCAGACGGAGGGTCAGGGTGAGGCCTCATGAGAGGACTGTAAGAAGGAGTAAAGTTGGTAGGTGCATGTTAATCATACAGAAGTAAGGGCATTAAGTATATTAGTATGCGGATGGGCTCCTAAGTGAGCACAGTTGATTTTTCCTGATTGTGTAAGGTTGGTGGGGAGCGCAGTGGAAGCAAGGGATGTGCCACTTGGCCCTTGCAGGTCCAAAAATGAGAAATAAGGCCTGCATTGACCAACAGAATACTCTTTGAGAAATGTAAACAGTAACAACCAACTAAATGATGAATAAAGATTTAATTGTTGAAAAATAAGATTGGTAGCAACAAACTGATAATTTATTAGCAATTTATTATTATTTATTTATTAGAAATTATAATTTAAGCAAAAGTGCCTGAGGTGGGTGGCATTTTCAACCCAGTTACAGGCCTGAGCGGAGAGAGGGCCTTAACAAGTATCATGGTGCTATTGTCTGCTGGTTATAACCCCTAACCCAGGGAACCATTGCTATTAGTATTCTGGCATGATGATTTCCAAGGTACAATTTTTATTAAGTTGAGAAATGGCATAGTGGGTGTTGCTCTAGTCAAAAGATTAACTGCAAACCAATATGGCTGCCCTGCAAATGTAGAAGGGAACTTCTCATAATCACTTCTCCGTTTCCATGGCAATCATTGGCATAAGCATGGGAGAGGCATAGAGCATTAGGTCCCAGTTATGGGGAGGAGAGGAGGAGTTAAGGGCCAAGGAGTTGTGTGTATGAGGATGATGTGGGGGCAAAGGGCCCAGACCAGAGGAACATATCAGCACTCCACGAGGAAAGACAGTGACCTCACAATTGTTGGAGGGTGGGATCTGAAGGCAGACAAAGCTATGATTAGCTAGGATTCCATTAGACATCGCCATCCAGGTGCTAATTAGAAACAAGGCGGGAAAGCAAGCATCAGACCATGGCTGTTTTGAAAACAGAGGGAGAGCAAGCAGAATCGAAGGACAGGTTGAAGAGGTCAACAAGGTCAGAGGCCACTAAAGGGGCAATATGCTTGACTAGCTGAAAGGAAAGAGGGTCTAATGAGGCACACAAGGGGTTAGCCATCAACTGTAGAGATAGGACTTTGCCATTATTAGTGGGTGATAGAAGCATGAGATGATGGCAAAGTAGGCAGAGTGTAAAATGTAGGAGGAGGGAGTGTGAGGAAAGTCAGGAAGGATTCTCACATGTTTTAAATGTTTGCAGCAAACTATTCAGCTAGGCCATTAGCTGTGAGAGTGGAGTTGATGATCATAGATCTAGGAGGAGTGAGACATTACATTAAGGTGCCCTGAAGAGGACATTTGGAGTGACAGCCAATGAGGGTTAGGTAGAATTCCCTTTTTGCTCTATCAAGTGTGGACTCGAGAGAGTTCTTGGCAGAGAAGTAGAATTGCAGGTCCTCATGCGAGTGGGTATGCCTCCATTTGTGCGGCAGTTAATGCATTTCTATGTAGAAAGAGCATATGAATGGGTGACCCATAGCTGGGGGTGCTGAGAATTAGGTGTGAAAGTAAGCAGTGGGGAGTAGGACGAGAATGAGTCATATAGTAGGTATTAGAAGCTGAAGA
Organism: Ambystoma mexicanum; assembly: GCF_040938575.1. Taxonomy (NCBI): domain Eukaryota; kingdom Metazoa; phylum Chordata; class Amphibia; order Caudata; family Ambystomatidae; genus Ambystoma; species Ambystoma mexicanum. Next base: position 1,229,413,182 of record NC_090937.1, read on the forward strand.
AGGCAGCATTGGTGTACGAGGCATCGGGTGTGAACAAAGAGAGGGAGAACTGTAGATCGGAGAGAAAAGGGGTGAACCCCAAGGCTTGGGGTCCTTTAAGACGAGGTAGCAATACTTGTAGATGGATGGGGATGCAGAACCTACTCATACATCAATAAACAAAACTATTCAGGAAGTTGGCAAAACTTAGTAATGTTTTATTTGCAATTATCTACAACAGGGAGTTACAACAGACATAATCGGACGTCGCACAGCACAATCTCAACGCATCACATAAAAACATAACTTTTATATGAAACATTTGTTATCATTGACGTTACATCATGTGGCAAACTACACAAACCTACTTGGGGATATGATAGGCTTACAGGGAACATCTAAGTATATGTTCCATACTGACGGGGTTTGTGATTGGGTCTGTTACATCAGATGGACAACTAAGCCCTGCAAGTCATTTTCATCATCACAACAAAATACACTACGATTCTTTGGTTACATGATCTATAGGGCTCTCTTATACGTGACCCTCTACAATTGGTTGGACCACTTGCACCCTTTTGAATATTCCAGTTGCAAGAAGCATGCAAGCTGGTTACCCCAGGTGCTGGGAGGGTCAACCTGGACATGCCTCCTCACCTAATTAGCCAAACAACTATCATCACTCTTGTGGTCTGCCACTCAATTAAGGCTTTGAACTTAGCATTGTAGAAGCTCTCTGTGCCTGAGAATAAAAGGGAGTATGGTATGGTCTTATCGTCTGGTTTCGGTGTAGCTCGACCCAAAGTCTATTTTCATCTGTCCATGTTACTGGAGACCACCTTTACGAGCTCTTTGTTGCATTTAATACCATAAAATGGTGAACTCTTGACTCCTTCAGTGTTTTACATCCAACCCACCTCAAACAGAAATTTGTTTCTTTCTCACGTTCATGTAGGTTCTTGACAGACAACCAGGCTCACGGTGACCTCGACTCTTGGTGCCGGGCCAGCCAGCCTTTCTTGATTTCTCCTTCGCCATTAGCTATTTTCCAACTGCGCCACATTCAAGCCCTTTTCATTCACAGGGTTTTTAGCTTACTAAAGTACATTGTGGAACATCCAGATTCTATATATTCCTATGTATATACATTGGTTTGTTTGTTTGTTTGTTTATTTATTTATTTATTTATAATGCGCTCCAGACCCAAAGGTTACCGGGCGCAGCAGAAAGTATAGGCGAAGCTTACATGGTTACATGAGTAATATTTACAGTGTATAAAATTTACAGTAATGAATAAAATAAAATTTACAAGATTACATATATGTACAGTTACAAGCTTACAGTGTGTTTAGGTGGTTACCAGGAGAACTCAGAAGTGTGCGAGAGTATACATACAGTATAAAGTAGTTATAGGTCTAAAGAGGCAGCTGATAATCTCTTTGTACAATTGAGAGAGGATCAGCGTACAGTGGAATGGTCAGTTTTTAGGCATTGTTAGCGTTGATGTGTTTGATGAAATTCCTTCTGAAGTGTAAGAAAGGTTGGTCAGCTCTTAGATTGGGTGGCAAAGTGTTCCACAGGTTGGCAGCTCTCACAGAGAAGCTAGTACCACCAATTTTGGCAAGTCTGAATCTGGGTATTACCAGGCAGTTGGAATTAGCAGTTCTCGTGGGTCTATTGGACATTTTTCTTTTTATTTTGTCCGTCAAGTAACAAGGGGCAGCATTGTTGAGAGCCTTATGAGTTAAGGAGATCATTTTTAGATTAATTTTATTGTCAGTAGAGAGCCATTTATGTTGCCGCCTAATAGAGGAGATATGCTCCCTTTTCTTTATGCCAAGTGCAGCTCTAAGAGCATTGTTTTGTAATGTTTGGAGTCGTTGAATAGTGGCTTTGTTGGCACCACTATAGAGAGCATTGCAATAGTCGAGTCGGGAAAGTATTAGGGCTCTCACTAGGATTAGACAGCTGTCATTGGATAAGAAGGGTTTACCTGCTCTTATTAGTTTGCAGCTGTAGGCTGTGGTCGAGGCAAGGGAATTAACCTGTTTAGTGAAAGACATGGTAGAGTCGAGGTAAAAACCAAGTGTTTTTACTTCCCTCGAGACTTTGATCACATTTCCATCATTCTGAAGGCAGAGTAGTCCGGGCCCAGTTTGTTGATGTTCGCTTGTGTGCCCAGAATGATCAGCTCTGTCTTATCATCATTCAGGCAGAGACCATGGGTTGCCATCCATGCCTGAATGATAAGATACACTCTGTTCACCAACTCTGTGTCCTTACTATGATCCCCAGAGCGCGGGAATAGAATCTGTGTATCATCTACATAGTTAGTGTAGGTGATACCTAGATTATCCAGATAATCGAACAGATGTTTGGTGAAAATATTGTATAGAGTAGGGGGGACGCAGGATCCCTGAGGGACTCTGCATGTGATAGGTATAGGTATGCCGATGGGGAAAAAACTCTCATAGTTCTCTCACTCAGAAAGGATTCTATCCAACTGGTGGCTTGGGTGGAGAAATGAGCGGCAGTGTCCAGGTGTCTACAAAGGACTTTGTGGTCGACAAGAACGAAGGCGGCTGAGAGATCCAATAAGAGGAGGAGAGCTGTCTTGCCTTGATCTCTCAGTTCATCTATTTGGGTCTTTAACTCGATAAGGGCAGTTTCCGTTCCGTGTAATGGGGGGAAGCCAGATTGTCTAACTCCTAATAATTTATGCAGTTCAAGGTGTTTTTGAATCTGCGTATAAGCCACTTTATCCAAGATCTTCAGAAGGAATGGAACTGTGGTGATTGGACGGTAATTAGTGGGGATAAGAGGGTCTAATGTCTGCTTTTTAAGCAGCGGGAGCACCCATGATTGTTTTAGGTTGGCAGGGATGGTACCTGTGGAGAAGGACGCATTAACAAGTTTGGAGATAAAAGGTGATAAATCTCTGGCAGCGTCTTTTATTAACTGTGCTGGGCAGATGTCAACTTTGCAATTGGATGGTTTGAGGGTGAGGATGATTTTCTTTACCTCTAATGTTGTGGTTTTGGTGAAGGAGAATTTAATAGTTTGGGGATTATGGGTGGCATTAGTTGGTGGCATATGGGTAGCATTAGTTAGTGTCATAGGCAAATTAGTGATATTGAGCAAGTCTTTTTTTAGTTGGATTTTGTTTTGGAGGGTATTTATTTTGTTAGCTAGGGCATGTTGAATATCTGTGCACCAGGCCTGGTCCTTGGTGCAGGTGTCTGGTATGGCTATCATTGATTCAAGTTCCTTCAATATGGAGAAGAGTTCCTTCATGCTTGAATTAGAACTGGCAATGCGGTCATTATAAGAGTTCCTCTTTGCCAGGCAAACTTCCTTTTTGTATTGGCGTGAGATGGATGCTAGGGTAGCCTTGTTCTCTTTGGTTGGGCATAGTTTCCAGTTAGATTCACATTTTCTCTTAGTAAGACATAGGGTCTTAAGTTCAGGTGTAAACCATTTGTTTATGTGGGCTTTAGGTTTACTTGTATGCATTTTAAGAGGGGCTATTTTGTCCATGGTCTCAGTCATTATTTTGTTATTCTCATGAACGAGAGTGTTGGGGTCTGAGTTGTCAGGTAATGCATTTAGTGTAGGGAGGATAGCAGGTATGACCTTGTCTATTGTCATGTTCTTCTTATTTCTAGTCAGGAATGGTGGGGCCATGGGAATAGCTGTGGGGGAAGGTCGGGAAGTTAAGAGGTTGAAGGACACTAGTGAGTGGTCGGTCCATGATAAAGGCGAGATAGACGAGATGGCTGCTGTGTAGTTAGAGTCAGCGACCCAATCTAGTATTCTGCCCTTCGAGTGGGTGGGGTTGTTGACTTTTTGGGAGAGTCCTAGGGCGATAATGGCATTGGCAATGGTCAAGGCGTGCACGTCCGCTTGGTCGTTAAATCCTAAATTGAAGTCCCCTAGTACCAGCACTTGTGAATTAGTTTTAGCATTGTTAGTTAGTATCATGTGCAAATCCTCTTCAAAGGTCCCAAGTGGACCTGGGGGTCTGTAGATTAGGTGAATGGTTAATGATTGAGTCTTATTTATGATGAGTTTTGCAGTGAGGGCTTCGCAAGATTGATATGTTTGGGAGGGGGCTCGTCTTAAC